>NC_092821.1:62682097-63015311 GCF_023375885.2 Dermacentor andersoni
GCGTCAATACGGTGACATACAGTCGTCGTTCGGCCCAGAGAAGTGCTATGGCTGTCAAAAGCAGGGCGAAATTTCTCGAGGAGACGGAGAAGGTGATGGCGTTGCGTGGGGCTTAAGGCGTTGTCGATGACGTGGCTGAAAACGTCTTCAGGCGATGTGGCAGGAACGGGACTACAGTAGAGGGTGTTGACCTCTGACGATCCAACAGAAAGTTCCGACGTGGTAATGGTGTCGTAAGGCTCCACAGAGCCGAGAGATTCGCCGCGAAGCAACGCAATCGGGAATGGGAAGTGGTTGTGTATAGGAAGGTGAGTAGCACCAGCTTGAAGGCTAAGCAACGCAGTTGGGAGTGGTGAGAGGTGGCGGTGAACAAAAGCAGTGGAAGGCTTGAAGAGTACGGTAGAGTCGGAGGCAACGGAAAAGGATACAGGTGCCAGAACGGATGCATGCGGAGGTATATGGATGTCGTCAGTGAGGGACAACTTGGTGCCGGAAAGCGAAACGTCATCAGATATGGCATTGCCAAGCGAAGAGAAGGCGACTTCTGCACGGGAGCAATCAATAATAGCTTGGTGACGGGAGAGAAAGTCCCAACCTAAAATAATATCGTGGGAACAGTGGGGAAGAACGACGAACTCGACTGTGCAGAGCACTCCTTGAATTTCAAGTCTGGTGGTGCACGCAGCCACCGGCTGGACGTGCTGTGCTGTGGCCGTGCGGAGTAAAGGACCGAAGAAAGGCGTCATGACTTTTCGTAATGAGCGGCACAGTTTTTCGGCAATTACAGATATGGCGGCACCTGTGTCAATGAGGGCAAGCACATAGACTCCTTCAAAAGCGACATCAATAACGTTCGGCGGCGAAAGAAGAGGGCTTGAGCGTTGTGACGATGACGCAGTTCTTGCCTCTGGAACTGCGCCACTTAGTTCTCCGTGTCAGCGGTAGAGGGACGTCGACGCATCGGGGAGAGCGAGCAACGACGAGGAGAAGGAGAACGGCGGTCGGACACTGGGCGAAGGCTTGGGCGGGGAAGGCGTAAATCCCGGTCTGGAGCGTAAGACGACGGATGGTCGTACGCGGCTGTGCGTGGGTCGTCACGTGGATGAAGTGGACGGCGGCGGCACAGGCGTGCGACGTGTCCGGGAATACCGCACGAATAGCAGATGGGCCGATTGTCCGGTGTGCGCCAGGGATTATTTACTCGATGGGCTGGAGGTCGTGGTGGCGTGGGGGTAAAAAACAGGGCTATGCATCGGAGGCGAAGCCCGGAAGGTCGGTGGTCGTGGTCGTGCGACGGCGTCGGCGTAAGTCAATGGGGCGGTGAGTTGAGGCGCCCGTTCCAGAGGAAGGACCTCGGACACTTGTTCTTCTATAACGTGTCGTAGGGTCGGACTAAGAGACGAACTGGACTCCGGTGGGTTGGAGATCAGGGAGAGCTGGCGAGCAACTTCTTCCCGGACGAAAGCCTTGATTTGCGAGAGGAGGGTGGCATCTGGAAAAGGAGAGGTCAAGCCGGACAACGATTCCTGATGGGGAACAGGACGGCGAGTGAGGAGGCGTTGACGGCGGAGCTCGTCACAGCTTTGGCACAGTTCAGTAACTGGGGCAACAGTAGAGGGGCTCTTGGAAATGAGCATCTGAAACGCGTCCTCGTCGATACCCTTCATGATATGCTTGATTTTATTGCCCTCAGTCATGGATGCATCGACGCGTTTACAGAGATCGATGTAGCTGGTAAAGTTCTCACCAGGCTGCTGAGAGCGCGACTGCAGACGCTGCTCGGCACGAAGCTTTTGTACAGCAGGGCGGCCGAAGACCTCGCTGAACTTTGTCTTGAACACCGTCCAGCTTGGGACTTCGCTTTCGTGGTTCCGAAACCACAAGTGGGCAATTCCGGTGAGGTAAAAAGGGACGGTGGTCAATTTCGTGATGTCATCCCATTCGTTGTTCCGACTGACGCGTTCGTATGAGGAGAGCCAGTCACTAACGTCGTGGTCGTCAGTGCCGCTAAAAATAGGAGGGTCCCGCTGGCAGAATGTGCCGGGGCAGACGGTAGACTGGGGAGCAGGTGGTGGGAAGCTCGTGGCGCTTTCGGTAGTCATGATGGCAGGGAGAGTCCGGCTGCCCAATTCCAGGATTGCAGGAGACCCAGCAAACCTCCCCCAATTATGGTAAAGAAGTCCGACATGGTTGTGGACGACACGAAGGACGCGGACAAGAAGACGCAACAGCGTAGGCTTAGCCAGTCTAAACCAGGAACAGCGTCTAGCCCGAGCCCCACTTCAGTAGCGCTGGCGATCCGGCTGCGGAGCTCGGCACGGCGCACTTCTTCCTTACAGGTGTAACGTTAAGAAATAAGAAGAGAGCATATTAGGTGAGGGAACAAACGGGAGTTAATGGCATCTTAGTTGAAATCAAGAAAAATATCTGGACATGGGCATGACATGTAATGAGGAGGGAAGATAATCGATGGTCATTAAGCGTTACGGACTGGTCTCCAAGGGAAGGGAAGCGTAGCAGGGGGCGGCAGAAAGTTAGTTGGGCGGATGAGATTAACAAGTTTGCAGCGACAACATGGCCGCAATTAGCACATGACCGGGGTGGTTGGAGAAGTATGGGAGAGCCCTTTGCCCTGCAGTGGGGTAGCCAGGCCGATGATGATTATTATGAATAACCTATTACACATTACTTTGCTGAAAATTATGAGTTTACGAAGCCACAAAACCGTTTGAAGCCGGAAGGATGAAGTTTATGCAAATGCCCGTACTTCCCATAATTCCCACGCTGGCTGAACCCCCGATTGCACAGACCGCAGGCACTAACGCCAGAGTTGCCTCTAATATTAATTCTATAAAACTACGCACCGTGCCTCTACCAGCTACAATAATAGCCTGTGGAGTAAACTTTGCTGTAATAGCGCTCACAATGAAAATTTATAACCCGTTTTTGCTTCGCCATAGTGCGCAGCTACAGCTTGAAATTCAAGCCTTCTACAAATCTTCGGCACCAAGCTCCATCGTATCCAATACCTTGGCGCAGCGGTGGAATAGCGGGTATGGTATTGTGCTTCTAAGCACAAGTTCGTGGAATCGAATCCCGGCCCCGGTGGCCGCATTTCGATGAGGGTGAAATGCGAAAATGGCGTGCATTGGGGTCACGTTAAAGATCCCCTTGTGGTCAAACAATGCGGAGTCCCCCGCTACGGCGTGCCTCGCAATTAAACCGTAATATCGGATTGCTGCGGTAGCCCCATTTAGTTTCGCTACCATACCCTCATCGGATACACAAGGCGACAGCTTTGCTTTTAGTGTTTATGAAGTGTGCGGCACAGATTTGCCCCAATAATAATTTTTTTAGTGCGAGCCATAATGACGACTTATACCACTTCATATCGGCTCGTTAACTTTCACCGTGTCTTCACAAAATCAGATAAAGCCACAAGCGTGATAAACGGCACCACCAAACCACGACTAAGCGACAAATAAAACTCTTTAATTTAAAAGCTTTTGCATTCAGAATTTTGTATTCACATGAAGTAATCAAAGCGTGTGGCATAAAGTGAAACCTGGGCGATAAAAATCATACGCTGTGCGTTGCTCGCCGCACCCGAACTTGCACCCCCACCCGCGCACGTCGGCCGGCCGCGTGCTGCATTCTGCACTGTCATTGCTTGAAGCGCCTGCTGCATCACGGCACAAGGTGATTTGCGTTCCCCCTAGGTAGTTCCTGGGCATGCTATTAGTGCCAGTACTGCCTTAAGAGGAAGCTTTAGCTCGCGCCCAACTCTGACGCGACCTATTCAAATACAAGTAAACGCAAAAACTTTTTTCTGAGATAACCCGTGGACCGATTGTTGCATTTGAGAGAGAAAGTTAAATTGTAGTGACTATTGGAAGCAGAATTTCGATTTAGGGCTTGAGTTTCGTCAAAAATATTTTTAAAGATTCGACAGTTTGAAAAAAATGGAAGCACGAAGTTTACAAATGTATAGCTCTGCATAAGAGATATCGCAGTTCTGTAAACAGCTTCCATTAGATCATTCAAAGCGGGCAAATTTGATATGTCATTTTACATCTTAAGTGAATTTCTTATGTTGATTACTAGGGTTCTGCAAAAGCTCTTTTTCCATATTACTCAACTTTTTTATATTCATGTGTAACATATCAATTTTGTCCGCTTTAGATGTACTATTAGATGCAATTCAAAGGATTGTATTATCATTTTTCGTTGTTGAGGTACAGAGTTGTAAACTTAATAGTCTCGTTTTTTGAAAGTTTTCGATTTTTGCCAATTTTTAATAAAAAATTTACAACCTAACTCAAAAATTCGAAACCAACAGTAACTAGATTTTATGTTTCTTCTAAATGAAACAAACTTCGTCAAATTTGGTGCAGTGGTTGCCGAGAAAAACGAATTCTTTTACATGTATTTAGAAAGGAGCACCCGAGTTAAAGCTTTCTCTTAAGATGAAGCTTTAGCTCGGGCCAAACACCGACGCGGCCTATTCAAATACATGTAAAACGCAGAAACGCTTTTCTGCAATAACCCCTCGAGCGATTTTTATAATGCTTGTTGTATTTGAGAAAAAGATAAATTCTAGTGACTGTTGGTAACGGAATTGAGATTTACGGCTTGAATTTCGTTAGAAGAATTTTATCAAATTCCGAAGTTCCAAAATATAAAAGCACGATTCACTTGATTATATATAGGAAAACTCACACATCTCTATACGCGCGTACCAACATTCTCCTAACCAAAAGCAAAGCAAGAAATGCAGCGATAAAGCAAGTCCGACCATTTTAACGATTAGATGGGTCTAAAAAAGCTTTTTGTTTCTTGTGTAATGCGAGTGATGCCTGGCTTACGCACCCGTCACCCCATTTATTGATTAGGTAGGCCTCTGAAATGAGGCGGGCCTTTTCATTTTCTTGGTCCAGATTATGAGTGTGCGTTCAAAAATGGGCTTGCAACTGCAAGCTGCGCATGGGTGGCCAAATGTGACACACCAGCATTCTTTAATCTGAAGGAATGTTCGTGTAACCTTTAGTTTATACACCTGCCCATTGGGCCGATGTAACAAGATCCACACGACAGGGGATTTAAACGACAAGGGCACAGACTGGATAATTTCTTTGGACCAGAAAACGCTTTTTTAGACACATCTAATCGTTAAAATTATCGGATTTCTTGCTTTATCGCTGCCTTACTCGCTTTGCTTTGGGGAAAGTTGGCGCGCGGGTGTACGTATGTGTGAGGTTTCCTATATATACGTGCTTAAACGAAATAAACTTTTAGTCGTGAGTCAGCGCTCGTGTTTGCCTATTCTTCGTCCATGTTTTTAGTGAGTGCTGTGTGTAATAGTTATGAAGGAAACGAAATGGTAGACCTTAGCTAGCAACCATACCTTTGGCTCAATTCTGTGAAGCGTAAAAAGTTGCACTGCTGATGGCGAGCTTCCTGTGGCGCTTGGCTTCGCTTATGCCAACTACGGGGTTTCTTCCCCCCCCCCCCCAAATTATTCCAAGCGCCAGCCGATTTGTTCCCAGCGCGATCACTTTAATTCAAGCAGAAACATGCTTCAAGAAAGGTCGAATTCCCAGGCAAGCAAAATTTTGTGAAAATGTTCGAAGTTCAGTCCAGAACAGTGAACTGCACATTAGCCCGGTGATGACCAGTATTTCGACGCTGTCTGCTGTATATTCAGAAAAAATAAGTTTAAGGAAACTGATCCATAGGTATGACAATAAATTAAGAAAGACTGCCACTGTCATACTAAACAAAGAGATTCGCAATCCCTAGTAACTCAACCCAGCCATTTCTAACCATTTTTATGTTTCTTCATATAATATCCATGCCGATAAGCTGTTTACAAGTACAAGTACATCGAACGGAATTTATCACTAGTGATCACTAATGACTCGGCATTATCAGTTAACTATGGTAACCAAACTATTCATGCAATCACTTTTTGATTTAACCAATGACGACTTGCACGAATCAAGGTTACCACTGTCATACTAAACAAAAAGATTTGTGATCACTAGTGACTCAGTCCTACCACCTCCTAGTTGATGTACTTGAATCATCATTTTGTATTACTTTTAATTTGATGTTCATTGTGCTCACATTGCATCAAATAAGAGAACATCATACTGAGCGCATCGCTCATGATCAAAAATAGCCGGGATTGATCTGTCAGCCGCGTTAAACGAAGAAATGGTCATTTAACGACTCTTCAGTTGCTATCAATGATGACGTATATGAATAAAGGTAAACATGTCGTACTAAACAAAGTGACTCGCGATCACAAGTGACTCAACCCTACAATTCCTAATGATCACAAATAAGTCACTGTTTGGATGAATTTTCATTTGATATCCGTGACGAAACTCCAGGAAGGTAGGACTCGGCGTTATGACTTATCAGTTGTATTTTAACATGCTCCTTTAATTGCAGTGAAAATAACACCAATGACGACGTGCACGATTCAGCACTACCATTTTACCATATAAATGATGCATTAGAACTACTGGCTTCATCATGCCAGTTCTCAGGCGTTCTCATTGTTCAACCACTGCTTTTGTGACATTACATTTGATATCCATGACATCAGTGTATTAGTAAAGGGAGAGAATTTAGCATAGTATCTTAGTTACGAGTGATCTCTAATAAATATAGTCTTATTAGCTAGCTGTATTATGTAATTACTTAGTCAAATGCTCAGTGATGCAGTGCAACTACTGATTTGTTTTCATTCGCTAAGGTGGAAAATAATGTTTGCCTTTCTGAATATCAAATACGACACCTTAGCAAGCGCCGACTTGACAAAGAATGGCGCGCTCAGCCGTGCTTAATGCTTGGATGTCACTCGATAAAACCATTTGTTCCGGTGCTTCTTGCACAATCTGACAGTGTCATCTTTCGTTATACGTCAGGGCGTGAACGTCAGTCCAATTTTGAGTCTATTAGTTAGAACATGATTGACGAGCCCTTTGCCGTCTATTTAATGACGGACGAATTTTTCGACCCTGTAGTGCTGTGTCGCCGCATAGTAGCAGAACAAAAGAGAACCAGGGAAAAAATTCCACTAGCGGCATAAAACCAAATTGGACCTACATATAGAGTGAAACCTAGACTATATGCCACTAGAGTGCAATTAGCAGATGAGTTCTCGCTGTGCTGGAGTCAGGATATTAAAAATCACGCATGCATATTAAGCGGGTCCACAAAAGTGACGTAGCAATAAAATACAGCCAGCGAAATTAAACTAGACGCTACATAATGCGTTGGGTCGTTGTCGGGATTAAGCACATAAAGCGCAATTTGGGAAGAACGAGGCATTGCTGAGCAATCGATCTTTAAAGACGCTTTAAATACAGTTATCAAAAACCGCGTTACGCAGGGTCGGCTACGCCGGAGTGGTGGTCACTGATTCCTGGACTTGAGCATCCTGCGCCAACATTAGGCACTTTAATCTATCTATCTATCTATCTATCTATCTATCTATCTATCTATCTATCTATCTATCTATCTATCTATCTATCTATCTATCTATCTATCTATCTATCTATCGGTCGGTCTGTCTGTTGGCGTAATACAGTCATTGTCATCCCATAGTCGTCACACCGTCGTCATCGTTGCGCCTTCCAAGCACCTTTTCGCCGTTTCATAGTCGTCAGGGTATCATCATCATGCATTCATCATAATGACGTCATGGGCATGGGTGACCCAATCGAGAGAGCGTAAAATCAAATTGGGCACATCCCGGTGACAGTGTATGTTGCATGCAGGCGAAGCAATGGCAATCTCAAAATTACTGCTACAGATAGTAAATTAAGGTGCCTTCTGCAATTCGGCGCATCGCTAGATTTCTTAAATGCTAATTACATTACGTTCAAAGACATCGCAAAATCGGTTCTGCCGAATTATTTTTTATATGTAATGCATTTTAATTGCCTTACATACATATTTGTTGTTGCCTGCTTTGGTAGTAGCTGCGTTGGTGTTGCAAAACGCCCGTCTGATTCACGAACATATGTGTTAAATATTTTATGCACAAGGAGCACGACTGAAAAGAAACGATATATGGTTTCGTGACACAGTACCATCTTATTAAATGGTCGTATGGTTCGAAGATATCCGCACATGATGCAAGGAATGCTTCATCAACGTGAATCGGAGTTCTTGAATTGTTATAAATAATCGTTTACTTACTTGGCGATAGATGAACGGCGTTGAAACTACTCACTGCAGTGCCATTTGAATCAGGAGGTGAGGAGGCTTGTACTGGTAGGATGACAAATTTAACTTTAGAGTGGGCTTTCCTCAACGGGTAGAAAATAATTGTGATAAAAACTAACGCCGAAAGTAAAGGCAAATCAGCGAAAAACTCAGGCAATGTCTGGAGCAAGTTTTACAGAACAACCTGACGTTGTGAAATGAGGTGATGTGAGTTCTTGCCACGCTGGGCATCCTTATAAGCCTGTCGGTTCCCGTCCCTGGGAGAATATAAAAAAAAAACAATAACTGCGGGAGGACGTGTCGGCAGAAGCATTGCGCTAAAGGGGCGCAGGTGCATGCCAGAATGTGCACACGTGTTCGTGTCAGCCTTACAGCAAACAGGGCTAGGTTGTTTTAGGCTTGTAGCGCAGCTCAGGAAAAGCAAAAAAAAAAGGAAGGAGGTAGGGGTAATCAAAGGGAACGGAAAACAGAGTGACCGCTCTGTGTCCTTTCCCTTTGATTACCCCTACCTCCTTCCTTTTTTGCTCTTCCTGAGCGGCGCTACAAGCCTAAAACAGTCATGACATACCAACTCGCTCAAACTGCCACGCTTTTAACAGAGCTAGAGCGGGGAATGCACGGACTTCCATGTATGTGAAATAGTTCCACGTGTATGAAGCGTATATTAGCATCAGTTAAGCCCCGGTCTCCAACATATAACGATGAGAACACAGTTGTTCTTAAATATAAAGTGATAGAAAACTGCGGGCTTTGGTCAGAAAGTGTGAAATACCATGATTTGCTGGCGCAAAGATACATTCAGAAATGCGTTGATTACGAAGAAATGTGTGCTTGTGTTACTCTCATCAGAAGAATCTTTATGACAAAACTGTGTTTCATTGAGACTAATGTACGTCTAAGCAACATGCAGGGCGTTTCACAATACATGTTAGAGAGATGCTTAAACATTCGGTTCGACCAGTTGCGCAGCCAGAGACTTATCGCGAATGCTTGAACCGTCTAGATAGGGGTGCGTTTTGTGGTAATATTCTTGTTTTGTGGATGTTCAAATGAACGTATGAAAGTATTTTCCAATATTCAATTCGATTAGCATCCTTCGTGCCCATTACGCACTTTGAATCTATCTATCTATCTATCTATCCATCCATCCATCCATCCATCCATCCATCCACCCATCCATCCATCCACCCATCCACCCACCCACCCATCCATCCGTCCGTCCGTCCGTCCGTCCGTCCGTCTATCTATCTATCTATCTATCTATCTATCTATCTATCTATCTATCTATCTATCTATCTATCTATCTATCTATCTATCTATCTATCTATCTATCTATCTATCTATCTATCTATCTATCTATCTATCTATCTATCTATCTATCTATCTATCTATCTATCTATCTATCTATCTATCTATCTATCTATCTATCTATCTATCTATCTATCTATCTATCTATCTATCTATCTATCTATCTATCTATCTATCTATCTATCTATCTATCTATCTATCTATCTATCTATCTATCTATCTATCTATCTATCTATCTATCTATCTATCTATCTATCTATCTATCTATCTATCTATCTATCTATCTATCTATCTATCTATCTATCTATCTATCTATCTATCTATCTATCTATCTATCTATCTATCTATCTATCTATCTATCTGGGTCTTTCCAAGCCAAATGAACCAGCCTTTTTTGACCGCCGCCGATACAGTTAAAGAACATTCCACATGTTGGTTGAAGCCTGAAACCTATTCTTCAAGTTAATTTTTCTTGCCAGAATATTGCCAGCATTTCTGCAAAACTATATTTATCAACTGGCCTAAATGGTACCAAGCAACATCTTCTTCAAAGGCATGTTGTTTGATCCAGACATTCAGATGCTGTCTATGGCAGGACAATAAAGTATTGTGACTGGCGAAATAGTGAATTTTTCAAATGTTTTATTATTTTGATTGTGTTTGGCACCGGCCAATGCAAGTGAAATGGCAAAATTGAATATTTTTTTTGAAACCCAGGAATATCCAAAGGGCACAACATAAATAGAGAATGGTAGCCCGGTTGCCATAGTAGCGCCGAAATATACCGGAAGCTTTGGAGGTTTAAAATACTGCTTAAAAAAGTGCGAAGTTGTTGTGTTTTTGAGGGAAGCTTAGTTTTGAAGGCAAAAATTTTCTTCGGGGGTCAGCTGAAAACATATGTGATACCTGATTACAGAGTTATGCATGTGTGCTATGTATGTGAGAAGTTTCAAAAAGGCATTGCTTCTTAGACACGACAAATCGTTTTCTGAAAATTTCACTAGGGTACTGCTGGTAGAACCAATTCATTGCTACACATGGTATGGTATGGGATTCCTTATGCGATGGCTACACATCTCCGGCTAACCTCGTCGTCTTCCTCTCTTCTTCATTATCTCGCTGGTGATCTGGATCGCCACGCACTCCCAGTTGGCTGCCCTGGCACCCACGATGATAATACCGTAGCACGTTCCCAATTGATGACTCTTCAACTTTTCCACTGGGTCCTTGGTAGTATATTGCCTTCAGCAGTCCTTGTTGTCTAGCTGTCTTCATGATGTAGTAAGGTCCTGTAAACGGCGTTTTCGAGTCAAGTTCCTTTGGGACCAGAGTCCACGAATCTGGTTCAATTTCCGGCATTTTTGTGCAGTGTCTGCGGTCAAACTTCTTTTTCATTGTGGCTCTATATTTTTTAGCTGATGAGGAGTCTTGGGATGTTCCTGTAAACCAATTTGTTTCACTAAGCCTAATTCGTGGTCCGCTGGCCATGAGCTCATTCCAAATGCCGCAAAATGGGGGCTGCATCCCAGGCCTGCTCTATATGATCTGTTGTGATGTGCAACAGTGGCTTCCAAGGCGCATTTCGAACCGCCTCTGAATTCGCGGTGTAATTGTATGTACATCATAAAGTCGCTTATCACTCACTCTGCAAGGGAACTCGCTTCCAGATGGTAAGGTGCTGTGAAGCGAAGGGTGATATTTTTTTTCTCAGCCAAAAATCGAAGTTTTTTGCTTTTAGGACTGGGCCATTGTCTGCTACGATGACTCTGACGTTCTTGAAGTTGTTCTCGTTCCAGTAATGATATCACGCTGTTTGCGTCCTCCTCTTCGGCTTTGGCGGCTACAAAACACGTGCACTAGTCCACGGCGACAAGCAATGCTTGCGGCATCCTAACTCCCTCCCCCTTCTTCTTGATTTCAGCGAAATGAAGATGCACAAATTCGAAGGGGATATCACAATACTCTGGCAAGATCATTCTGTTGTCTCTAGGCTTGTACTTGGCTTTAACAAGCTGACACTCATGACAAGTTTTCACATAATTTTTTATCTCTTCTTCATGTTTTTCCAAGTGAAGCGCTCGGCTATTTTATTATATGCCTTCCAGAATCCGTCATGTCCTCTTGATTCTGGAGTAGTGCGGTAAAGCTGCAGGACTGTTGGCACTTTGGTCTCCGGGACGTAAATTTTGCCATTCTTCACTTCAATTTCCTGCGTGCCTTCCCAAAGCTGTAACAGGTTTATATTTCTAGCTGGGGCTGCATGCGGCATGTGAAGTCGAGATAGGGCATCGGCATCTTGATGTTTCTGTCCTGGGCGATGTATGACGTATAAACTGAATTGTTGTATTCGCTAACCCACCTAGCTATTCTGCCCTTCGGCTTCGATAGCTTTAACAGGTACGTCAACGCCTGGTTGTCTGTGAACAGCTTGAAGTGGTTGCCTTCCAGGTAGCTTCTGGAATATCGCAAGGCTAGCACCACCGCCAGTGCTTCCTTTTCCGTAGTTGCATAATTTTCTTGTGTCTTCGTAAAAGTGGAAGAGTAGTAACCTACTACCCTCAGCTCCTTTCCTTGGTGCTTTGTAGCATCACGTTGGTAGTGTACGGTGCCTACTCCATAATAACATGCGTCGGTATAGAGCTCAAAGGACAGCTTGAAGTCGGAGAGCATTAATACAGGGTCCGATGAGATGATGCGGACAAGCTCAGTGTAGCTATTCTCACACTCTTCTCACCACATAAATGGCACGCCCTTTTGGGTCAATGCGGTGAGGAACTTGGACTTTGCAGCAGTCTTATGAATGCACGGAAATGGCCCGCCGGTCCCAAAAATACTCGGAGGGAATGAACATCATTCGGTTTCACCATTTCCTTGATCCGTTGAACACTCTCTTCCTTGGTGCTTTGCGTTTCACCATCAAACACCCTTCCAAGGAAAATGACCTTAATGGAAAAAACTCTTTTCTTCATGTTCATTTTAAGCCGTGCGGTGCTTAGTGCGTCAATCACTTTACACAAATGTTCCTTGTGGTTTTCCCTTGTCCTGGAGAAGACAATGATATCACCCACGTATACGTTGCAAAATTTTCCAGTGAATTTGCTCAACGTTTCGTTCATCATCGTCTGGAACCACGACCAAGAATTCTTCCAGCAAACTGGTAACCGATTAAAGTCGTAGATGTCGAATGGCGTGATAAATGCCGTAGACTTCTTAGTCTTTTCTTTCAGTGGTACTTGCAAGAACTCCTTGCGTGAGTCTATACGTGAAAACCATTCGCACCTTCTAGTCTCGTTAATGATGTCATCTATCCTAGGCATTGAGTATGGAAAAAGATCCGTCTGCTTGTTTATTGTTCGGTAAACAGTGCACAGTCGGAATGATCCATCTTCTTTTGGTACAATGGTAATGGGGAAAGCAAAACAGGATGTCGATGGCCTAATAATCCCTGCTTCTAACAGCCTTGAAGTACTTGTCTTAGCCATGCTTCCTTTTCATGACTTAGACTATACGGCTTTTTCCCAACGGCTGTGCTGTCGCGCAGCACGAACGTCATCTCAATCGTTGTTGTGGCTTCGGGATATGGCCCAATGTAGAGTAACCCGGGGAACTTCAGCGGCACGTCTTCTGCGCATGATGGCTTTCGTTCGTCAGGTTTTTCCGTCAAACACATATCTTGTTCAGGTTTTTCAGTAGTCATCTCGTCATTCCATAGTATGTTGATCTTCATATTCTTCATGTCAGGTCGTGATAAAAGAAAGCCTAAGTTCACCGCTGACACGACGAGCGGATCCACCTTGAATTTCTGACCCTTAAACTCAAGAGCTGCTGTTGTCCATTTATGGTAATACCGAGATGAACCATCGTTGCTACACACACGAATAGGCTTTCCAGATATGATGCTGGTTGACTCCACTATAGTTTCATTAATTAGGCTCACGGAAGCACCAGTGTCAATAATGCTGACATGTTTCGGTTCTTTACAAGCATCGGCACTGTCAGAACGCCTGATTTAACAACACCGTTTCTTCAGCATACTGATGAGATTCTGTAGTGCGTGGACTTTTGGAGGTATGGCAGATTGTGAAGTACCGAGCCTCGCGTGGATTTGTCGCTCGGTCTAGAGTTGTTACTCTTGTCTCTTTTGATGGCCCATTAAAATATGTTGTCGTGACGTGCGCCAGTGACTGATGCAGTTGGTCCATTGTGCTTGGCGACCTAGCTAGAACTTGTTTCTGGCATTTTCTTGTCATACCATGTATAATGAGGGCGATAATTGACGACTCTGGAAGTTTCGGCTCGGCTTTACAAATTAAATGACATTTTTCCAACGCATACTCTCTGATGTTTATTGCTTTCTGTCTGTAGAATATGAGGTTATTTCAAAGTTCCACTGGATTCGTTTTGAATGCTCGAGAGAAACTCTCCTTCCACTCAATCCATGGTTCATGTAACTGCGAACTTAACCGAAAATAGTACCATTTCCGTGCGTTGCCACAGAGATGCCCGCATGTTCTGTATGCGATCTCCGTCACTCAACCACTGGTACGTGGAGCAAGCATACTCATAAAAATAAAACCAGGTATGTACACTGGACGAATTGCCATCAAATATGCCTGGTTTTACGAGAGGCTGTTCTTTCTTGTTTCCAGATCTTGACAGCGTAACAAGATCTACCAGCTGCTGCTGTTGCTTCATCTGGCATTTCTCAAGATCAAGCAGCGCGTTCAGGACAGTTATATCACTGTCTGTACGTATTACAGCTAGCTGAGTTCCATGAGTTAAGGTGGGTCCTTTAAAACCAGTTTCAGACTCGTCTTGTTCATTGGAGGCAGGAACAGTACCATTAGTGACGGTGTCGTCAGCCGTAAACTCGGAGGTACTTGGAATGCTTCATAGAACATCAGTGTGGTGACATCCTCCAGCGGCCCGGCATGTTGTCACTTGCTTTGTAGCGTTCCATGGTGATTCGTGCTTAATCGAACGCGACATTCATTTTCTTCTCCACAGGTTCTTGTTTTCGACTGGGCCAATGTAAAGATTTCACTAGGGTACTCCTGGTAGAACCAATTTATTGCTACATTTCTCCGGCTAACCTCGTCGTCTTCCTCTATTCTTCATTATCCCGCTGGCGATGTGGATCGCCACACGTTTTTTGATATGTCCAGACGTAGATCTTGAAGACAGACTAAATGTATGAAGGATTGCTGTCTAGCAAGAAGAGAATGTTATTAACGGAAACTATTCAGCAGATTGTGACAGGCTCTTTTATCGATACGAATACAATGGACATTAAGCGTCACCGTTGCAACTCATATTTTTTCATGAATGCGAAAACTGAACATTGGCCATATCTGGGCCATGCCTGAACACGGAATATGTGAATTACATAGCAAAGCATGTTGAGGCTGTGAAACAGTGGTAATATGCAACACCTGAAGACATTGCTCCCGCTTGTGTAATATTTCAGTTGTAATTATGTAGTTGTTTTATACTTGTATCCATTCACGACAGTTTTTGCCCTCTAGAATGCAGGGCACCATGTATCCTCCTTCTTCTATACCGCACTGCTTTGCATGTCGCACTGCAAAACATAACTTTGCATGTGCTTTTTGACCGATATCAATGCTCTGTCTTGATTTACTGGCTACTTAAAACAATATATTCTTATTTATAAACTGCACGAAGCACATATCTTTCAACTGTGCTGGACTCTGAAGAAATTAACACGTCGTGATAGACCCCACGCAATGGCTGTATGATTCATCAAGCACACGCCGCGCTGCGTTAGAGCGCCTTCCTCTTGACAACAAAACGAAGACCATAACACCGTTTCTATGCCATCCGCATTGCAGATGAAGTCAGCAAGGTCATGCTTTACAGCATTTTTTTGTGTATGCTCTGTTTCCCAGGCCGGCAAGCATGGGCGCTTGTCGAAGAAATGCGGGTGCTGACACAAATAATGACTTCTTCTACGTACATAATACATTTTTGTAACTGCTCACATGCATAGCAGACATGCAACGCTATTTATTCATCTATCACGTATATTTTTAGGCCGACCATCAAAGCTACGTTCTGACCGTCAAAAGGGAGCATGCTGCAAAAAAAAAAAGAAGAAAAAAAGACCTCATCAACGATTGCAATACTGCCTCATGCACAATTTTGAGTGCAACTGTATACGTGTTTTCCTTTCGGGATATATTGGTTGGCGCGGACCATCTATCTCGTGCGCCACCTTGCAAACGGAACGATGTGTGGCACGACTGCCTCGCTAATTGGGATATCGCGAGAGCCAGCGTGTAAGTGACGGTTTGCTGCGAATTAAAGTAGCCGCCGCAGACGGACCTCCGCTCATATAGCACTTTGTTTCTATTATGTTATCGGGTGGCGTCATCGGTGAAGAGACGACCCGTTTTCCTGTGGCGCGATCTGGTAGCCATCGTCGCCGCACAGCCCGTCTTCCGTGACACTAGGCTTTTATTAAAATTAAATTATGGGGTTTTACGTGCCAAAACCACTATCTGATTATGAGGCACGCCGTAGTGGAAGACTCCGGAAATTTCGACCACCTGGGGTTCTTTAACGTGCACCTAAATCTAAGTACACGGGTGTTTTCGCATTTCGCCCCCATCGAAATGCGGCCGCCGTGGCCGGGATGCGATCCCGCGACCTCGTGCTCAGCAGCCCAACACCATAGCCACTGAGCAACCACGGCGGGTCACTAGGCTTTTATTCTAACGGTTTCGCCAAACCCACCTCTTCTGCATTCCTGCTCGAGCTCTCTCCGATATCGCAATCTTTCATCACGCACTGAGCCCCGCGTTCACTCTTACGTCCTTCGCTAGGCTCATTAGTTCAGCTACGACGGATGCTGACGCCAACGCTCGCCGTGGAAACGGGCGCCTTAGAGCTGCGCTATAAAAATTGAACTTTCCATTTTTTTCGAGTGATATCCTGAAGCTCCCGTGCCTCGAGTAATTTTCGGCAATGCTATGTCAAGCAGGTTACGATTAAATATTTAATTTGTGCCGTCTGGAATTTCCTGCGTGGCACAAAAATATTCAAACTTTGCAAGTTCACTTGCTTTTGCTGGTGTGAATACAACCAAAATATTAAAATATTTGAAAGATTTGCTGTTTGGCCAGTCAAACCAGTTGTTCTTTGTCTCGCCATAGATACCATCTGAATGTCTGGATTGCAGCACATGCCTTTGGGAAAAAAAGTATATTGGTGCGTTGTCGGCTCAGCCGGTCAAGAAGAATAAATTTTTGCAGAAATGCTAGAAATAGTTTTGCAACAACAAAGAATCTGGTAAACGCGTTTTGAACTTCAACAAGCATGTGCAAATTTTTTCAGCTATAGCTGTGATGTTTGAGGAAAGGCTCTTTGATCTGGCGGGAAATGACCCGTCTATCTATATATGTAGAGAAGATGCGATAGTTACACGATTCCCGCGACAGTGCTTTGGCACCCACGCCTGCATTTCAAGTGCACCGAGGTACCTATTTGGAAAGTATTTATGAGAATATGAGTAATTATTAAACATTTTAAAGAAACAATCAGACGTTTGATCCTAACCCAACGCGTCAAGCTAGGGAGTGGGGTAGCCGCAAAATTCTGCACCCCTCCTCGTCCCCCCGAAATATTTGTGTAGAAAGATACCTGGCATACGACCAGGTGCGACGACACCCACTTGTTCATTTCTTCATTCACTCATTCAAGCATAGAAATGTTTTTTTACGGTGTTTGTCTGGAAAGGAGTGGCAAAAAGGCCTGACGAGGCGCCAAAGCACCCCTCTCCCCACCCAACCCCAACCCCTAAACATCTATCTACACAAGGCTCACCAGCATGAACTACTACATTTTTCATCAAATGGTAATGATCAGTAAAAACATAACTATGACGAAGAGCACGCAATTAACAGGATTTGGGAAACTGTTCGTAGAAATAATATGTCCACAATCTTGCTCGCAACAGCAAGGCTACATTAAAGGTAAAAGAAAGTGAAATGCAGACTGTCAGGTTAAATATAATGTCGCAACACTTGTACATGCCATCACGCAATCGCACCTCTGTAGGTAACACCCTTCTACAAAGAGAAGTGATAACAAAAAATGCACATCTGTGGCTTGAGTAGATGAGCAAGCATCTTCTTTTTAAAGACCACTACTGAGCGTAATTGTACTACCGTGCTGGTCATAACTCCATGTTTATTCAGTAGCTGAGGAATCATGTGGGTAAGACATTGCATGCCGCAATTTCTCCAGATTCTCGTTCTGTAGTAATTAGTTAGTATCAAGCAATGTGTGCGTTCTTTCCGAAAATAATCTTCACTGAAGGCTTCCGCGTTTCTTCTCGCTTGCTCGTAAACCATTGCCCCATTGGTATTGTAAAGAATATTTTCAAACGTTAGAATATTGTGATGGTGAATGAGTGGGACGTAATGTGTTCGGCGTAGAATGCCTTAAAATATGCGTACTATTCTCTTTTGCAAATTCTGAATAATTTCTTCATTTTATTTAGTGGTAGCGCCCCAAAATAAATAGAAGCGGTAACAGATTCGTGAATACACTAACGTATAATGGAGCTGACTTGCTACATAAAGTGGCAACAAACACCTGTTTTTCTCGATTATGCTAATAGACCGAGAAATATCTGTATGAAGTTTATTTATGTGGAGGCACAAATTTAGCCTCTTGATGGTTCATAACTCCAAGGAACTTATGACCTACAGTGCGCTCAGTGAAAACCCCTTGAAATGTAGCTTGAATTTCGAGTATATATTTCTTCCTTGGTCGAAGAACAACATAACTTGCCTTTTTACTCTTTCCATGAAATTGTTTTTAGCCATACTGCTAATGATTAAACCACCCATTAGCTAGCTTTCCTAAATTACGAAATCTTTAACAGAGAAGAAAACGTTAGTCTCAGCAGCATATATAATTGTGTCTGTTGTTATTTGTATATAGATGATAAAATTTCTATGCAACGGGAACAAAAGCGGGTCAACTATTTTAGACCTCTGTGGGACGCCGTATTTCACCTTATCCAGTTTGGTATTGCAAGCTGCATGTCTGTACACTGACCCCTGATTTTTGAGATACGGACTTGATAACTTAAGCAAGCACTTCTTATTGCGTATTCGTTGAGCTTCCGAAGACAATATTGTGCTTGATGGAATCCAAGACTTTCGCAAAATGGATAAATACCCCAGTTGTGTGAAGTTTCTGCAAAAAGTTATGAAGTAATTTTCGTTGTACGATAGCAAGTACTTCACGGTACATTTTTTTTAAATCATAGTTTGTAATTTGTTATAGTTTATTCTAAGCTACAATAATTTGGAATTCGCACATGCATGGCATGCTCAATTATATTTAAAAATACGAGCCACACAGAAACTGATCTAAAGTAATTGATTCATTTTGGCCGCCACCTTTGTAGATCACTGAAACTATAGCTTTCTGGAGCTTATCGGGAAATATCCCATTGCTTAAAATCAAGTTGCATATATGTGAAAATGGTAAGCTAATATACCGTGAAACAACTTTTAATGGCCCCGCGTTTATATCACCAACACCAGCCGAACAACTATTTTGTAGGTTCATCATTACTTAATCTATCACTAACTCACCCAGAAATTGAATTCTTAGTGCAATTTTATATGGTAATTTATAGCGAGTATCGGTACTAACGGAGGTTTCAAAAGCCTCTGATCTCAGAAAGTGGTCGTTGAACATATCAGCAAGCAATGCGCCAGAGCAAGATTTGCCCTCTAATAAAAGTTCAGAAATTGTATTTGTGTTCTGTCTTGCCAAAAGGTCCTTCAAACTATTTCAAACCGCCTTCTGATCATTCATATTACCCGCCGCGGTGGTTTAGCGGCTATGGTGTTGCGCTTCTAAGCACGAGGTCGTGGCATAAATGTTGAAATAGCTAGTTATCATTACACGCGCACTTTCCTATTAACATGCCCACATAAAGCCAACAGGCAATGAAGCCAAGCAAAGCATCGGGGAAAGCAGCTGCAGTAAAATTTGTAATACGGAAAATACTGAAGTTCGATAAAAGAAGTTAAAAAAAGATGGCGACAAGTCATCTTTTCACGTGTTTTTATTTCTACCTTTAACGCATAGCGTCGAGGAGCCCATGTCGCAGAAAATCCGGCGTTGGCAACCGGCGTGCTGCGTAGGCGAAGGACGTCCGGCATCGGACGTAGTTTTGGCAAAACGATTTTCGAACTTCCCATACCCAGGCCATCCACGTGACGCAATGAATTTAGTGAACTAATTCAATTTATATAAGTAGAAAAATCGTGAAATACGACATACACACAACCTGTATACATGATATCTCTCGGATTGTAATTTGACTATGCAAGAAGACAATTCTGTTACGTGAAAACTAAAAAAAACGTTTTTCCAGCGTTTCTACAATTCACAGACCGGCCGCGGCGTCCGCCATTTGCGGGCGCCGGCGCGCAGGTGTCTTGGAGGCCACGGAGCGCTGCACCCGTTCCTCACAATGCCTGCCGCTGGCGCTCGCCTCTGCGGCATCAAGGCGCACACAAGAGGCCTAGTTTCTACCAAAAAGCTTGCCTTCGTGCATAGCTTGAATAGAGTCAGGGATCTTTGAATGCTGTCACGTTTCACTCTTAAAGTCGAAGCTTAAGCGTCATCCAAATTTTTCTGCATTATTTTCTACATATCAATTTCAACTACCACTAATTTCGCCGAGCTCAACAATGAAAACGAAAAAGAATCAGTTTTACTGAGCTGTGATACATAGATAACATGAAACGGCACTGTTGGTTTTTCCAAAAAAACAGAGGTTACAAAAGAGAAAATAGATTTACATATGGTAGCCAGGTGTTTCCAGTGGTGGACCTAGAGTTACCAGAAAACGACAACTAAAAAGATATTCGGCTCGAACATTGAAATGGGTGACAAAATACGGAAGAAAATAAGAAAGGAGTAAAGACGAAGCTCAGTTTTATTAAGACGCTGTTGGGTTAAGAATAAAAGCACGGGATGAAACCAAGGAGCACCAATACACTTTTTGCTGAAAGCAGAGGGGGAGAAAGAAAATATGTTAACCAAGTTGCGACAACAGAATTTATTAACCTAGGTACAATGTCAATTTAGTAAAGCACAACTTGCATAAGCAAATCTTATTAATATATTGGAATGAGTCATAAGATCGGCTTTTGTCTAAATTTGTGAAGGACTGCAAAATACCAGGGATGTTGGCTATAGTTCTACAGTAGGTATAACAAGTCAATTGAAGAGCTACGTTCGAAATAGTTATACCTAATGGTAGGAGTGAATTGATATTGTGGGCGAGCTACGATTCCCTATTTTTTCTGTTTCTTGACGAACGATAATGGGATTATAGAATATAATCTGTTACTGCAATAGGTAGGCTTGTTGGTAATGCATTATTAGAAAGCTTAGAGCGCAAGAAAGACACTGGACGTAGAAACTAGAGCAAGACAGTGGACTTGTTCTGTGTGTACCTTTTCTACCTCCAGTGTCTCCCTTGAATTCTCAGTTTTCTAATACTGTTTCAGTTCTTCAAAATTTGCCCCGTCTTGCACTGGGAAGAGATAGAGATTCTTGGTGTGGGAAGGAAAAAAAATGGGGTAAAGTGCAGCGCAGTAACTGTCCCTCAGATGAGGACACCTCAACCGCGCTGCACAAGAGGGAGAGGGAATTGAAAGAAGGAAGTTGGTGGCCTTCGCTTATGTGGCGCGGTAACGCGCCTAGTCGTGATGAAGCAGTGCTTCTTGCACGGCGAGAGCCGCGTCACACATTTCACGAACGTTACCGTCGATGGCTGGGCACTGAACGAGCAGGGCACGGAGTGCGGCAGCGAGAGCGGCTATTAGCGCGTCTCTGGGGTCGCTGTTCGCAGTGGTTGGAGGGCCGCGTGACGGCTCAGCTGCGGCCGCGCAGGGCGTCACTGTAAGATCGGCCCTGCGGGGAGCGAGCAGACGTACACGGAGCGGCTGTACGCGGCTCGGGCGGTGCGGCGCTGGCTAGCTCAAGCGCCTTTTTGCGCGAAAGGGGCCGTTGAGACGATGACAGCAACACGGCCGCCTTTCTCTCGCGCTGCCACTCGGGACAGCTCGGTTCGGTCGACGGGTGACGGCCGCCGCAATTAATGCAGCGGGGCTTGTCTGTGGGGCAACCTCCTGTGGCATGCGACTCACCACAGCGGAGGCAGCGGGGGTCGCGGAAGCAGGTGGCGCCGGCGTGGCCGAAGACGCCGCAGCGGTCGCATTGAAGTGGTCGGGGCAGACGAGCACGTACGGCGCGCAGCTGTTTGAAGAGCCGCACGTTTGGCGGCACGACACTCCCGACGAAGGTGACGGTGACGCTCGCGCCACTCCGTGAACATGACAGCACCGCGACGGGGGCCTCAAGGTTTTCTCGAACCGTGCGGGCGTCGAAAGAAGTGTCGACCCCATAGATGACACCCACACAGGAGTTGCTGTGTAGCGCCTTGGGGCGCACGGCCACGCCGCCGGTGGCGGCAGCGGAGAGGACTGGTGTCCTATACACCACGTCTACTGTACGTCACCCTGGCGTGCAGTTCAACTTTGGATTTTGTATGTTCCCATGGACACGACTACTTCCTATTTCGGCGCCTGTGGCGCCAAACTGAGCGGTGATCCTCAGTTTAGGGTTGATTTCATAATCTCTCATGCCTCTGCTGTGCCACAGTGTACTGCATACCTATGTGCGGCTATTCTCCCTCCGAGTGGCGAGAGTGGCACATTTCCTATCGCACTTATCTCTATGGCAATCACACCATTTCTGAGGGTCGAACAAATTTCAGCGCCATGTTCGCTCGTGCGAGTATGTCAGCAGCGCGCACATTGGGTAAGCGATGGGCGCCGCACTCGAGTCTCGCGTTGAAACGATTCCTGACATAAGAGCTTCTACCATGATGATGATGGAATTCGAGGGTCTGAAACTCGGGAAGCAGACTACCCAATAGTCAGATGTTGGCGCTCGGGTAGTGAGTCATGTCACTTACAAATCGCAACCAGAGCACATTGTTGTCCTTATTGAGCCTCAGTGAAATCATCAAGCGCCCTCGTCGAGGCACTCCACGGTTGCGGCGGCATCTGCGCTACGCGGGTAGATGGAACTGATGAAGCTACATGCAACTACACTTGCATGTAGCTGATAACAGGGCTGCACAGTGAGCTGGCACTCACGTGCTCCAGTCTCATCCTCCTGGTTGCTGCGAAGCACCCTTTTCTTGCACCAGCTTGACCAACGGATAGTAGCCACATCAGAACTGCGCATTTTCCGCAACAACTCAATACGAAGCGTAGTGTGCCTAGGCGCCTAGCCAGGAGGGACTGGGAGTGAGACCGTGCTGCAGCAAGCGCACGTGCGGTCTGGTCTTAAGTTTCGAGTCGTTGCAGGCTAGTTAAATGGTCAGAACTAAGAGAAATTAGCGAAGCGCGGCAGCTACGACGCTGATAAATCCTGTGGTGAAGGTTTCATTCCTACGTGGGCGTGCACGACCGAGCGTTAACAGACAATATCCGGCGATAGTACGACAGTCGCCATTCCGGAAGTAAGTGATTCCTATTGAAATTTGAATGGCATGTTTTCGCTTACTTGAGGTTGTGTATTAAGTTACGTCCAAAAGTGTGCACAGTAAGAGTAAGAAGAAGCGCACTGATCCAAAGGCACTCCTTGATTAATGTCAGTCACTGGCCCATAGAAGCCGCCCATGGAATCTTCTGTCACTAAATATAACAGCCGGAAAAGAGCGAGAAGAAGGCTTCCGCTGAAATGATACTGTTTGTGAAAAAGGCGACTTTGCTCTCCGCATGCAAAATCCACGCGGTGCACAAGGCTGCAATATTTGGCTGGTATGCTCACAGTAGCGTACGCTACCTGCGGACTGAGTTTTTTCACCAAGCCAGAAAGTCGATGCAAGACCGCTGTAATGGCCAAGTTTTTTTAAACAGCTTGTTAATCCAATTCCGGAAAATTTCTTTCGAAATGCGCTAGTCAGTTTCGTAAACAACAAAAAATTGCAACGTGTGGTGCCCAGCAGAAACTATTTGTGAGTAAAGGGTTCCTTTTTAGCCAAGTACTAAATGGACAGTCTAACAGTTGTCATGTGCGTTACGCCGTTCACTTCGAATAATCGGCTAGAAAAAATCTTTCTTTTCTTGTTACTCTTCCCTTCGTGGGCTTTATCGCATCTGTCGCACACTCTGGTCTTGACAATGAGCAAAACGAGAACAAGGTGATAGCCGGAGCCGACGTTTCGACAAGTGGACATGTCTTCTTCAAGGCACTCTAGTCTTGAGGACTCTGGTCTTGAGTTATCCATCGACGAAAAAAATATGCCATCTGCCTCATGTTGTAGTGCGGTACCGCCTGGACGCGAACAGCCACTTTCAATTCCAGACATGAGATGTGCTTTCAGCCCCTCCTCTCCCCCCCCTTACCCACGCCCCTACATCTGTGGCGGCGGAGGATAGCGAATGCAACCATAGAACAGGCTGTGTAGAGTTCCAGTGCCGCCGTAGGTTAACGCACTCTACCTCCTCATTATACACGTCCTAGTCGATATGACGCTCGCAATGCTGTCCTAGAATTACTCTCAAATGCAGAAATGGATTCTCGCATAATTTGTCCTGATTCTGTTGCCGGAAGAACGTGTGGTATCTACTTAAAATTTATTGCAGAACATACACGAGAGAAAGTGAAAACGCTGCCTATGCTTGCTTCGAATTCAGCCAGCTTCCATATTCAGGGTGCCTGTAACAAAACCTGCGAAATCGTGACACAGATTAGCCTTCAGAAAGCACGCGCAAAAAACGCAGCTAAAGCACAGGAGGCACTCGCACATATGGCACCAGCTGTGTCCTTTTATAGCGCGATACAAGAATGGTTCTCCATATTGCCACGCAGTAGTGACGGTGAATAATACAGCTGTAAAAGAGAGAATTGCGAAGTTGACTTGTTATTCAGCGAACTTGTGCCCACAAGAGGAAGTTACACTCAAAGCACAGCAATAGCAATGAACCCGGTCGGCGACAGTCGAAATCTGATGTGCCGGTCAAGCGTGTCGACTTGAGCCATCGAAGGTTCCAGAGTAATCGCTGGAGCGCACGCGCCTTCTGGAAAGTTCTACACAATTCGCGGGGACAACAGACAGCAGAAAGGAACTTTGATAACATTCGAGAAACTTCCGATACATGCGGGTGCGTACCGCGCTGATTGATAATATTTGTCAGACTGTGAAAAGCGGTAACCAGAAAAAGATAAACAAGTACACGTGTCAATGCCCCCCTCTCAAGAAGTATCGTCCTGATGCTACAAACATAACAGGAGAGCGCAAGAAAGGTCACTTATGGACTTAAGTTTATCTAAGCAAAGTCCCAAAGTTAGTGAGCGCTGGTAGAACGTCTTAAGTCGCACAACATGCACTATTTCAGGTAGTGAGAGGCGCCGCTGGGATAACGAAATGCCGCCTGGCACGAGCTAATAATCAAGTGCACCAATGTGTCGCATGATCTTGTAGGGTGGGAAATAGCGGCATAAAACGTTCTAGTAAGTCCTAGTCCGCGTATTACGGTCCAAACACAAAGACGGTCACCGGGTTCGTACTCGAAGTAGCGTTGTCGATGGTTGTAGTGTCGGCTATCGGTTCTCTCGTGGTTCTTGATCAGCAGGCAGGCGAGCTGTCGCACTTCTTCGGCGCTCTAGATAGAGGTGCCGACGTCAAGATTATCTTCGTCAGTCACGTGCGGCAGCATGGCGTCGTGAGTCGTCGTCAGGTTCCTGCCGTAAATCAGCTTGAACAGCGTAATTTGACTTGTTTTTTGCACTGCCGTGTTATAAGCGAATCTTACTTACGGCAGCATCCCACGTGTTGTGTTCGACGTCGATGTACATTGCTAGCATGTCAACGACGGTCTTATTCAGGCACTCCGTAAGACCATTCGTCTGCGGGTGATAGGCTGTTCTTCTCATGTCGTTTGTCTAACTGTATTTCAGAATGGTTTGGGTGAGTTCCTCTGTTGGTGATGAAGACTTCTTGAGGGGCGTGTCGCAGCAGGGTGTTCTCGGCAAAGAATTTCACTACTTCGGTGGTGCTACCTTGCGGCAATGTTTTCGTTTCAGCGAAGAGGGTGAGATAGTCCGTCGTCACGATGATCCACTTATTTCAGAATGTTGACGTCGGAAAGGGTCCTAATAAGTCCATCTGGATCTGCTGAAATGGTCGGCAAAGAGGCTCGATCGGCTGCAGTAATCCCGCTGGCCTTGCCCGTGGTGTCTTGCGTCACTGTCTTGCGTTCAGGCAGTCCATGTGAAGAATTACGTGTCGCAAGCACTGTTGGAGGACGATGAACGTGTCCGGGTAATTCCGGTCACGAACTGTAATTTTTGCCGCGCATGTTTGAGTCGGAGTTATGTGGTGTCCTCCAGCTACCCCAATTTGGAGGCCATCCCATGGAGCCTTCAATTCTTCAACATGGCGGCGAGTAATCCACTGATGACGGAGTAGTTGGGTGCGGTGCCCACTAAGGCGGTGACTGCGTGGCCGTTGAGAAGCACGTCGACGTCGCGTCGTCAGGTCTTCCTTTTTCCGCTTATTCTGTGCTTCCAGTCTTCGCCGGGATGGCGGCATGTCGTTGCAATGTCGTCGAGCTAGATCTTGAAGTGTTGTTGTTGGCGGAGGATCTTCAGCATTTTGACGCACATCAGCTGCACCTTTATCGGCTGCTGATTTTAGTCTTACGAATATGGGCTTCGAACTGGGCCCCAGCTGGGCCAGTGTACGACGAACAGGACGGTCGTCGAGGGCTCTACTGACCTGCGTCGAGGTAGTCAGCGATATCAGAAGGACGTTCACCTTGCTGCGGGAGCGGAGCGTTTCACGGTGAACCCTCGTAGTTCCATTTCGCGGTACGAACACTGATGTTATACGTGGCCTGCTGCTCCTCAGTGGCAGCCGAGCGGGCGGTAGTTAGGAACACGCCAGACGTCTGTCTTCCCTGGAAAGCTGCGATGGGCGTGCTGGTGTGCTGCTGGTTTCGGCGGTGCATGGGCAACGAACTTTCAGCGTTGTGGGGCCGTAGTGCGGGCGCGAGTTCGGGGGAAGGACCTTGGCGGTGAGCCACGGCGGCATGTGTCATCGCTTCTGGATGGCACAGCGGTGATTGTTGTTGCACCTCAGGAACTCCAAGTAATCGCTGAGCCTCTTCTTTGACCACGTCGGTGATTGACGCCACTTGAGCATTCTACTTAGGAAAGAGCTTCTGCAGTTCCTCGCGAATGACCGCTCGGATGTTCTCTCGCAGCTGGTCGCTGTCGAGTGCTTAAATATTGGTGTAGTTTGGGGTCAACGTTCCGCAGTTATATTGCTTTGTCCGCATGTCAAGCGTCTTCTCAATGACTGTGACCTCGGAAACCAATTTTGCGAGAGTCCTGGGCACGTTGCGCATCAATCCGGCAAATAGTTTTTGATACCGTGCATCAAGAACCAAACTTTCTTTTCTACAGACATTGCGGAATCAGCGTGTCGTTGTCGGCATGTCGTGGGCGGAGCGATCTCCTCCGCGAAAATCGTGGTGTTCTCTTTGGGTAATTGCACTCGATATTCCAGCAGAGCTTCGGCCCTTTCCTAGCGCATGGCGCTCGTAAATGTTCACAGAAAGCCGTTAGGGAACAGGCCCCATGTTGTCTGGTTCGACTTCCGGTTGTCTAACTAATTTCTGGGGGCGTCCTCTTAGACAAAGTGTACATGGCGCAGATTGTGGGAGTTGCAATTGTTGAAAGTCCCAATTCGTCCGTAGGTTGGCGGCTACGAATGGAAGGTTCGCGGCTCTCGAGGTGGCTACAGCAGTATGAAAGACGCTGGGGCAGCCATTGGGGATGTTAGCCTTGAATCCTGTAGTCTTCCCGGGGAGAGGCCCGAATTGCGGTAGCAGTCCTTGCACCTTACCGCTTGCTTGCTAGTCCTTGATGACATTGCAGTCCGCGGGCATGGATATTGCATTGCGGCTTTGTCGTGGCGTTTGGTACATGAACGCACTAGCAGTTCCACAAGATGTCGGTTACAGTAGGAATGTCGTTAACAGTGTTGACGGTGAAAAACACAGCAGAAAAGCTGTGCTTAACGTGACTGACTTTTCTTGTGGGGCGAACCTGTACCCGTAAGAGCAAGTTGCACTCAATGTACAACGACAGCGGCGAATACAATCGGCGGTCGTCGAAATCTGATCTGCGGGGCAAGCGCGCCAGCTTTTATACCTGAGTCATCGATTGTTCCACAACAATCTCTGGTGCTCGCGTGTGTTTATAAAGTACTACACAATTCGCCTCGCGAATACAGTCAGATTACACAAGGCTCGGCGACCACAGTGAACGCATAGAACCATCGATAAGATTAGAGAAACTTCCCATACTTGCAGGCGCGTCCTGCGCTGAGCGATAACGTTTGGTAGACGGTGGAACGCGATCCCCCGAAGAAAAACAAAACAAGTGCGCGGGTCAATAGCTTTTAGCTTTGGCATGCCATATTGTTTATCAGATAGCACATGAATATGGGTATGGTTGTGGTGGTTCGCTATTGCGTTCGCTATTGCTTGTATGTCGAGCGCTGTTGCTGTTGCGGCGTTATGGTATCTGTGCCCAAGTGCAGAATTTGACCCTATCACGACTGTTTCACCCGCTTTCATGGCTACATCTAAGGTGGCATCCACCTACTATATTGCGCCTGTTGTGATAACGGATCCCAGGTAAGTTCGCGTTCATCTTCTTTAGTATGTTTATCTTGAACTGTGCGTGTCAGGATTCGTGTTCGCGATCAGAATTGGTAGCGTAGATGTGCTAAGAAGGACGTCCAACAAGAGCGGCGGTTCAGATATGGGCGGGAAATGCCATTTTGCGAATCCGAGCGACACAAGCATTTCTCTTCCCAGTTCAGATGGCTTACACCACATTTTGTTTAGAGAGGTGTTTATGTACAGTGCTTTATTTATTTATTTATTTATTTATTTATTTATTTATTTTTATTTATTTATTTTTTTCGAGAGTACTGCCGGCCTCTAACATGACGTCTTCGGCAGGAGTGGGTCGTAAAAAAATTTAGATAGAAACCGATCTGTAATACAACAGCAAAACTTGCCCAAGGGAAGTCCACAAATGCAGACGTTACGAATAAACAATCAACAAATACAGTCCATCAAACTTGACATTTCGAATCTTTAGAATGATTGTAACTAAAACGGTAGTACTTATACATTTTATGAGTCATTAGCGTATACACAAAGAATAAAAATAGGAGCGTCAGAACATGAACAATAACAAACATCTCATAGTGGAGCAATACCAGTAACCTTTCAAAATACAAAGCCAATAAATTATAGAACACATCATATTCAAGCACCTTTCAATTTTTCTTGAGGAAGACAATTTAATCAGCGATCAGCAGCACGGCTTCCGTAAAGAATTCTGTACTGTTCATGATAGTGCAGCTATTATAGACAAACAAGGCCACATACAAATACGCAATAATGTAATGGACGCCAAGGAAATATTTCGTAGCGCCTCCTCTCTCGAGAGGATGCCACTGCGATAATTGTTTTGCGTAGCACATGCCTCCAGGCCCTTGTGCCTCAAGGGCGCTAAGGAGGCAGTAGTGCTCTGGCATTTCTTATAATCGTGATATATTTTACCTATCGTATCATTCTTTTTATATGCATCTAAATTTTCATAGTACAAGTCATACGTCATCGCCATAATTTTATCATACAGATTTTACGCACCTTAGAGCGTATATTTTAAGGCCTCTTCACAGCCACCTCACACCAACTTCATAGCAATCATAACTACACCGCAAACTCATTACCACAGACATGGCGCTCCTTGGCCACACCTGGCCCTTGCGCCATAAAACTCCACACATCATCATCAAGGAAATATTTCAGGCATACATAAAAACACAAGAAAATGAAACATAAGACGGAACCTAGTACGCATGTGTCATGTGAGGCCAAATGATGGAAGGAAAAAGAATAAAAGAAAGAGAGAAATGAACTGTATTTTAGCTGTCGCAGTTTGTCATGAACGATCGAACCTTCGTACAGTTTACCAGGCCTGCAGACATAGTCCCAATCAGAGACGGTGCGTGGAGAAAATTAATTTTTCAAAGCTTGTGTCTTGCAGCAATACTCCCTCAATTTTTTTGGATGCTCAGATCGTGCTGGTCGACGATGAAGTGATTCTACGTACGCGTTTTTAATTATGCGCAGCTTATCCTGGTACAGTAAGAACATCAATTTCAACCGATCTTGGTATCGTGTTGTCTGCAATGTATCCAGGCCCGTGGTTTTTAGTATATACCGGGTGATATAAAGGCACTTTAACTATTATAAACAACCTGTATTGTTCTTATTTGAATCATTTCAACTTTCTCAACATTTACTTGGCTGTGGGGATCCCATACCACCGATGAGTACTCGAGGATTGGACGGATGGAAGTTTCGTACGCAATCAACTTCAATTTCCTGGTGGATCTACGCAAGAAGCTTCTTAGGAATCCTAGTTTTTGCATAGCTCTCTTATCAAAATGGGCAACGTGATCATTCCACTTAAAATATGTGCTGAGTACAACACCTAAGTATTTATTGGTAATAACAAACGACAATTTACGGCCATTGATTGAGTATTCATACCGTAAAGGGAGTCGTTTACGTGTTATAGTCAGAGCCACCGTTATCTTTTCGTTAAGCTTCATTTGCCAGGTTGCACACCACGAAGATATTTTCGCTAAAGCTGTGTTTAAAAGAGCCTGGTAACGTGGGCTACCTATTTTTGTATAAAGAAGGCCGTCATCTGCAAATAGACTTGTAGTACCCGGAATATGACATGTGATGTCGTCAATAACAATTAAGAAAAAGAGTCACCTAAGCACTGAACCTTGAGGAATTCCGTACTTCGCCGGTTGTGAATCGGAGCACAAGTTATGCATAGAAAATGCTTGATTTGGGTAAGAAGGCTTCAATCCATCAAATTAAAGTATAATTTTTAAGTATAAGTTAAAGTTTTGCAAGAAGTTTCCAATGCCATACGGAATCAAATGCTTTTTCTAAGTCTAGAAATAATATGTCTATTTTGCCTTGTTAATCTGGAATAACTGCCATATCATGAATAGTTTCCATACGTTCAGTAACAGTAGAAAATTCTTTACGGAAGCCGTGCTGCCAATTGTTGATTAAATTTTTTCTCGAGAAACAATTGAAAGGTGCTTGAATATGTTGTGTTCTAGAATTTTGGCTCATGAGCACAATAGGCAAATGGATCTATAGAAAGAAATGAGGGAAAAGTTAGATGTTCTCGGTATAGGAAGAATTTTTGCAAACTTCGAAGAGCTTGGAAGCTCGCCCTGTGACAATGATTTCTTAAAAATAGTGCACATGAACTTCAAACACCATTTAGCATACCTCAGAAGAAACACGTTAGGCAAGGCATCAATACCAGACGGCTTTTTGGATCAATATTAAGGAGCAGTGACAAATCCCTTCGTTAGATATCGATATGTCACTTATTGGTGGAACATCATTAGATGTTTTTGCACATCGTTTTCGACCATCATCAGCGGCAAACACTGAGCAGAAGAACGTATTAAATGATTCTGCAATTGCTTATTTGTTAACAACAATAGCCCCATTTGTCGACATATTAAGGAAGCACTTCTTTCTAGAGGAAAAATGCTGCCAGAATTTCGCTGGGGACGAAGGTAAGAAGTTTTTCAATATAACGTTATCATAGGAATCTCTCGCTTTTTGGGGCGCTATAACGTAACACTATTCCAAAGTTTTATCTTCCAATTCTGCTATCAGCCCTCCGCGATTGGTCAAAAACTTTTTTGGACCACCCCCCACTTCACCGGTCTGTCACGCGACGTCACGAAAACCGCAATACCTCCCCACCTGATATGATGTGTACACACTGATTATGCATGATTTGACAGAAAAAAAAAAACAGTTATTTCTGATTCGACCCCTTTTCGCCATTAGCCCTCGGCTATTGGTAAAACGTTTTCGGGCTGCCTCCACTTCACCTGCCTGTCGCGCGACGTCACAAAACCGCACGAACTCACCGCGTCAAAGTGACGTGTACGCTATAAAGATCTTCCATTGTTATGGAAGCATCCTCGTTCTCATGCTTCTTTCATAAATTTTATAAGGGTTTCCTGCATGGTATTTTTTGGGGAGGTCCATAAGCGTAGTGTAGGTTATTCCATCATTATAAGACTCTGGTGCTGGGCCTGTGGATAAGCTAAGTGCTCCTCAAACTTAACATGTTTTAAATTGATGTCAATGTTACGAAATGAATGGAACGTTTTTACACAATCGCACACAATTTATTGAACGTAATTCTTTTTCTTGTCCAGTGGCGTCAGGGGTTCCTCAGGGGTCAGAGCTCGGGCGCCCTTCTTTTCCTCATTTGTATCGACGATTTCCTCACATCCGTTTTCTCTCATATAAGATTATTCGCCGATGACTGTGTACATTACAGCGAAATTACTAGCTTATCTGATGCCAGCATATTGCAATCTGATCTCAATGACATTTCTCGTTGGTGCGACACTTGGCAAATGAAACTGAACGCTAACAATGGCAAATCAGTGAGAATATCGTGGCATGCTATCGATTACAATTTTAATTCTGATATTATTAATGGCTCGTTTCTAACTGCGGTGACTTCGTACAAGTATTTAGGCGTTCACTACACTATAGATCTTTCGTGGGAAGAGCATGTCGAATTATTTATTAACAACGCTAATGCATAGTTTCCTTGGCAGGAACTTTTCCAAAGAACCAGTATCCTTAACATTGCTACTATACAAAGCTTTAGTCCAATCCAAGGGAGAATATTCATCGCCTGTCTTGGATCCCCTAACTAGATCACTAATCACGCCCTTAGAATCACATCAAAATCGTTCTGTACGATTCATTCTCTCTAACTATTAGCGCCATTCCAGTGTTTCACAGATAAAAAAAAAACTTTAAATCTTTGTGACGTTTGTGCCCGATGACGCCAAGCTCAATTATGTGTATTTCACAAAATTCAGCAATTCAAAGAAAACTTGAAACAACTTCTCTTCACCGCCCCGCATTACGTATCATCGCACATTAACCATAATCTCAAAGCTCGGTAGCCGAATCGCCGTAATAAACGTTCTTACGAATCTTTTGTTCCAAAAAACAACATTTACTGGAACACCTGCCTACCTTCGTCGTTTCCTGTAATCACCAATGACCAGGTTTGAGGACCACCTTATTCTTCAAGGTGACCTTCAACGCATCAGCGACAGGTCCAAAACCTTAAGAATGACACCTAATTCATCTAAATGCAAATAATGACTTTCACACGCAAACACAATAAATCAAGTTTTTCCTTATTACAGAAATACGGATCCAGTATTGGGAACTTCACTGTACAGACATGTAGTCGTTAATCTTGCACCAGCTCTTTCCTAGGCCTCTCATATTACAACCATAAGCGCTAATGCTATCAAAACACGAGGATACATTCGTCGTAACCTACGTTATTCGCGTCTAACTACCACAGATTAGCCTTCCAGACTTTCGTCCGTCCACAGCTCGAGTTGGTATTTCGATGCGGCCTCCTCAACATGAATATTTAATCTGCATGTTTGGAGCAATCCATAACCGAGCTAGTCGATTCATGTCGCGCAATTATAATAGGCATTCAAACATAACTCGAATCAAATTTGATCTTTCAATTCCTGCGCTAAGCAGTCTTGTAAAATGTCATTGCTGTCCTTGCTCTGTAGATGTGTTCATCAAATGAAGTCATCGTTATCGCTGCTGGAACGTACAAGCTGCATATCACGACAACTGAGTAATGAGTTACGATCATATCTATGGCAACACAGAGGCATTTATTCTATCAGCTTAGCCACGAACCATTCGCTTGTGTAATTCTCTTCGTGAGGGCACTCTCACGGAAAGGATAGAGATAAATGTTGGCAACTACTGAACATACAGTTACTGTCCAAAACTTGTGTAGTAGTTTAGCCATGCTCCTTATCGCTCTGTAACATCACGCAGATTTTTTCCCGTTTTTTCCCTCTTCCATTCTTTAAACTATCGTTTCTTTTATTCTGTGCGCAAGGGACGTGCGTAAAAAAAATTATGTGATCTTTTGTTCGCTCCCTCGAAATGTAATTTTTTTTTTATCTGATCATTGTTAGTATTGTTTTTTTCGGCGTTTCTGGCTGTAAACTACATTTTTATACAATGTTTTTTTTATGTGCGCTAGCAATTTGCGGGATAAAATTTACCCGATGTTTGTTTGCTACCGCACCTCTGCATTTGCAGCTGTTTGTTGCAGCGATTACTTCTACTCAACTGCGCGGAATTCTAGTGTACAACTTTCCTTACAACATTCTCGTGTACAAAAGATATATTAGCCTCACATTCCTTTTTTATTATTAATCCCTTATTGTCATTTGCAAGACAAAACATTTCTGGTCATGAGCTACGCATCAATCATAAACTAGTAAGTTGTTTCACTAGAAATACCTCAACCAAGCTTTTCTCATTTCATCTCCCACGACTAATTTATCTGTGTTCAGTCGTTACTCATCCACACAACCTCGCAAAGAAATATGGAGACAACTGGCTGGTCAGCTTATCAGTTGATAGCAATCAGGTCCTCATTGGTCTAATCAATGTCTCTGATATTCTAGACAGAAATAATTTAATGAGAAGAAATATGAACACGTTGTACGAATTTCAATGGATTACACGAGTAATAATTTTCAAATAGTGTTACCTTTTCTGGGTGCACTTATTTTTCTCAATTTTCTCTTATTATTTACGCTTTTCTTTGGCATGGAACACTGATGTCACGACGGCATTTCTGAAAATTCACGGGGTTTTCTTTAGGAAAGCAAGACCACAGTACACGATGATCAGGAAGCTTAACTGTGTGTTTTCGAATGCGCCCTATAAACCACATGTATTTCAATATCTGTGCGATATATCTAAGAATGTGAGAATAAGTAATTATTTATTTTAAATGTTCGACACTTAATACAAAATAATACTGCGGCTTTCTCCGTGTGGCTACTGACACCATGGCGCTAACATTATGGATGTGCTCTTGGTTTGTTTTATATTTGGGTGATGTTTTTTCGAATATCTTCTTTAGAGTGTAGCTTCTTGTTTGCTTTTTTGCCTTAGCATAGAATCGAAGCTATGTTTCAATTCTTTTCTTCGTGCAATTGATCCTACTATACAGGAAACACTTGAGGCACTGTGCATTGCGCACTTAATGCACGGAACATGGAAGTGAAGAGGACGTGCCGAGAGGTCGTTTAAATACACATAACTATCTCAATTGACGACATAATAACTCCCTATTATATACTTGTGTATGTGTTATAAAAATCTAACAATGCAGGTGCCCGGAAAGAAAATGACCTGTGCTCTAGTTCTCTTGAGGAAGATGGCACTTCCTTTCATTGTGGAGTGCTAAATGAATGTGACCGATTCTTTGGATAGCCATTCTTGTATAACGCTTTAAGAAGACACAGCGGGTGCCACATGCCCGAGTGCTTCCTTTGCTTTAGCTGCGTTTTTCGCATGCTTTCTGAAGGCTAATCTGTGTCACAATTTCGCAGGTTTTCTAACAGGGCACCCTAAATATTCAAGGGGGCTTAATTCGAAGCAAGCGTCGAGGGAGGTTGCGTTTTTCCTTGTGTATGTGCTGCAATAAATTTTAAGCAGATACCACACGTACTTCAGGCGCAGAATCTGAGACATTATGCGAGAATCTAGTTCTGCATTTGAGACTAATTCTAGGTCAGCACTGCGAGCATTGTATCGAATAGGACGTGTTTAATGAGGAGAGAGATTAGGTTAACCTACGGCAGCGCTACAACTCTACTTGGTCTGTTCAATTGCTGCGTTCGCTATCCTCCGCCGTCACAGACGTAGGGGCGTGGCAAAGAGGGTGGGGGGGGGGGGGCTGAAGGCACACCTTATGTCTGGAACTTAAACCAGCTTCGCGGCCAAACAACATGGCACTATAACATCAGGCAGGTGATGTATTTGTTGACTCAGGAATAACTAAAGACCAGAGTGTCCGATAGGTGTGGTGATATCAAGAAGCCTAGGAAAGAAAGAGCAAGAAGAAAAGAAAGATTTTATCTAGCTGATTATTCGAAGCGAAGGCCAGAACGTATAATGCTTGAGTGAACATGTAGATTATGCTCTCGTATAGTTTCTGTTGAGCACACACGTTACACTTTTTTTTGGTTTTTACAAAACTGGCTACCGCATTTCGAAGGAAATTTCCGGAATCGGATCAGCAATATATTTAAAAAAACTTGGCCATTACAGAGGTCCTGCATCGTCTTTCGGGCTTGGTGAAAAAACTCAGTCCACCCGTAGCGTACGCGGCTGTGAGCATACCAGTCAAATTTTGCAGCCATGTGCACCGCGTGGATCTCGCATGCGGAGGGCGGAGTCGCCTTTTTCACAAACAGTCTCTTTTCACTGGCCGCTTTCTCCTCTCTCTTTTCCGGCTGCTGTATTTAGTGATATAGAAGATTCCATATGCAGCTGCCATGGGACATTGGCTGACATCAATCGAGGAGTGCCTTTGGATCAGTGCACTTCTTCCTACTCTTACTGTGTACACTTTTGGACGTAATTTAATACACAACCTAAAGTAAGCAAAAACGTGCCATTCGAATTTCGATAGGAATCACTTACTTCCGGAATTGCGACTGTCGTACTATCGCCGGATATTGTCTGGTAACTCTCGGTCGTGCACGCCCACGTAGGAATGAAACCTTCACCACACGATTTATCAGCGTCGTAGCTGCCGCGCTTCGCTAATTTCTCTTAGTTCTGACCATTTAACTAGCCTGCAACGACTCGAAACTTAAGACCAGACCGCACGTGCGCTTGCTGCAGCACGGTCTCACTCCCGGTGCCTCCTGGCTAGGCGCCTTGGCACACTACGCTACGTATTGAGCTGTTGCGGAATATGCGCAGTTCTGATATGGCTACTATCCGTCGGTCAAGCTGGTGCAAGAAAAGGATGCGTCGCAGCAACCAGCATGGTCAGACAGGAGCATGTGAGTGCCAGCTCACTGTGCAGCTCTGTTATTAGCTACATGCAACTAAATTTTCATGTAGCTTCATCAGTTGCATCTATCTGCGTAGCGCATACACCGTTGCCACCTTGCAGTGCCTCGACGAGTGAGTCTGCTGATCTCACTAAGGCTCCATAAGGACAACAGCGTGCTCTGGTTGCTATGTGTGAATGACGTGACTCAATGCCCGAGCTCAAACATCTGACGACTAGGTCGTCTGCTTGCCGAATTACACACCCTTGAGTTCCGCCGCCTTCATGGTAGAAGCTCTTTATGTTAGGAATCCTTTGAACGTGAAACCGCAGTGCGGCGCCCATCGCATAGCCAATTTGTTAATTAATCAATTAATTAATTATTAACTAAATAAGTAATTATAAATAAATAAATTTATTTATTTATTTATGCATGCATACATCAGCCCTAATGAATCTATCGCTGGAGTGGGATAAACAAACATACAAGCATTTATATACATGCTCGCGTGAATTGTTTCACTGGTAGTGAACGGATGTTGCCAGGTAACGAATTCCAGACTTCAATTGTTGATGGAAAGAAACTATTTAAAGGAATCAGTGTGGGCAAAAAAGGTTGACCTATTTGGACCATGGTGACTGGTCGTAATAGTTATCTAGAGAGGAGATTCGAGAATTGATTAAAGTGTGAAGGAATTTCAGGCATTCAAGTTTGCGACGCTCTGCAAAAGGGGTGTGACCAAGTAGGGGAAGAGAGTTAGACAGCGAAAATTCCTTATCATATCTCCTACGAAGGAAACGCACTGCCTTTGTTTGCACTGATTATAGTTTTTTGACGTCAGAGGGTTTGTATAGATTATATAGAACACAGCCCTTTTCGAGGATAGGGCGAACGAGGGTTTCATATGTAAGAAGTTTAGTTTCTTGAGGAGCTAGACGCAGCGTACGATGTAACCTGTTCTTTTAAGGGCCTTGTTACAGGTGACGCCAATGTGTTTCGATCATGACAAATCGTGTGTTATTTGAATTCGAAGAGCATATTTAAAGTATTATCTTTAATGGCATAGGCAAAGAAGGAAGAACGTGAGTGTCGTGTGCCATCGAGACAGTTTTGGAAAAGTTGATATTTATTTTCTATACTTTGGACCAGTTACAGAAGTCAGCAAAATAATTATGAAGGACGACATAATCAGTCGGAGATTAAATTATATCATGTAAAACCAAATCATCTGCAAAAAGACGCATTTTAACTGAGGTGTGTACAGTGTGAAGAAAATTTGTCTTACTTTACAGACAATCTGCTGGTAATGTGTGACCGAACGTTTTTCCGTAAATAAAGGACGGTCATTTCCGTAGAATGGACAGCTGTAACAGAGATACCGTAATACAAGATACGAGTGCTTTTGTATATTAAAAACGGCAGACTCTGTGTCCTGAATCTGTACTATAACCGTTAAAGTACAGGTGCTTCTCGTATTCAGAAAACGGAACACACTGTATGCTGAATCTGTACTATATCCGTTAAAGCACAGATCTTGCCGTATTTCGTCTTCCAGAGTACATCTATTGTTTGGAGAATGTACCATAGGGGACAAAATTGCCCAGGACGCGGGAGAGTCGACCGAATTTTATTGGTGCGCTATTTGCTGGGATCAGCCGCGCTAACAGCTGCTATCGGAATGTGCATACGTGACCCACTGTTACCAGCTGTCTTGAACACAGAGATGCAATTCGGTCGACACTCGCACTTCCATGGTATTTTTGTCCACGATAGCACATATCCTTCAATGCGAATGTCATGAAGGCAGCTCATAGCCGAAGCAGCAGGTCACCATTGAGAAAACTGTCTAGCCAACACACTGACATGGCTGCAGAGATAAAACACTTTGCACTTTGTGATACGAATGCATTGCATAGCATATATACAAAAAGGTGCAAAATTTCCGTCCTCAAGTTCTTAGATCACAGAAGCAACTTTATTTTCTTCAATCACTCGTCTTGCACTTTTTCCTGTTGAAAGTTGTTCTTGACCCTAAACGCCTTGCACGGATATACTTGCTCCTGTTACGAGAAACAAATAGTATTCGAGAATTTCCATCCTAAAGAAAGTGGCAAAGAATGATAATCACAGAACACAACAAAGCAGTAACTTCTGTGTGAGAAAAACATGTACGTAGACGAACATTGTGGAACAAGGGATGATAACGTAGCCGACATTTCTACATAGGTACTTGTCATTAGGGTAGCAAATGTTTTCCTTGGCAGTGTATTTTTTGTGCATAGCTGACTGGCCCCTAGCCTTATAGAGGGAGAAGAAGCTGATGCAAATAATTGGTCAAGAAAAGCCAAAGTGTTAAAATAAAGGCAGGAAGGGTGTGCTTAGCAATTGTGATTGTGATGGAGCGGGTATGAGCACTGCTGTCAGTTGTTGCGAAGAGTAGGGGTGACCAAAACAGAAAACGATGTACACATGTAAGCAGTCATTAAAGGGAAGCTGAAAGCGTTTCCAGAAAAAAATGAGTGAAGAGCAGTACGTCGTGGTTTTCAACCCTCTGAATTCGAATATCGCATCGAAATTGAGCGAAAGAAAGCGCAACCATATTTTATCTCGACGAAAAGTGCCGCAGCAGACACGCCCAGCCCGCGCGCCTCGTTTCCGCCTGTGAATGGTCGGGCGCCTCATGACGGCAGCAATGGTGTTCGTCCGGACCGACTGCTGCCGCTACACACGAAGCACGGTGCAAGGTAGTTTGGTGCTGTTTTGCTGAGATGGTCATGGAAAATTTAGAGAGCTTGCGTTTCTCTGAGGAGTTCGGCGTTAAGTCCAAACTCCAGGAGGGCGATCTTGCGCGCGACGGTGACGGGCGACGGCTTCGTCTTGTCGCTTGAACAGATCGTTCCGTGTTGTCGCTCGATCGCTCGTTTCCAGAAATCTAGAACTCGTCCCTTGTCGCCCAGAGGTCCTATGAGCGACTAGCCAATAGTGCGAAGCCGTAACTGGATGTACATTACTCAAATACTACTGTTTGTCGCACGGAACGAGCAAACTATTGAATTTTACACGTGAAAGAATAAGAACCTCGTGCAAGACCTTCAGAAATATTTTATGCTCCTTTTTCAGAAAAATACATCAACTTAAATTGATAAAGCAAGCGTCACGCTAGTTTCGGCGCGTATATTGCTGCCCTCATACCGGGAAGTCGTCGCTCAAAGCCGTCGCTCGCGTGGAGTTCGGCTTGTAGGCGACGACTGAACGCGACAACCATCGCCTCGCTTGTCGCTGTCGCATGCAAGATCACTTGTATGGTGTTTATACTTTACTCCCTACATGTACAAGCCGATTGCGAAGAGCCAGCCTCTTTAAGAAACAAAAAATGCTGGTGCAAGCACTGCATTCCACGCGAACAAAGGCGAAGTGTTAGCATATCCTTGTGTTGGAAATGTTCTTTGGCGATTATGTTTTTTGCTAAGCTGCATTCAGCGTTCCAGTGAGTATGTTTCCGGGCAAACAACTGTAGTGTTATGTTCCTGCATGCCTCCTCGTAGAACGCAAGCGGTGATGCGATCTTCAGCATTTGTGCGCTGCCCCAAAGCTGTCGGCAATCTACACAGACGGTTTAAACGCGCGAAAAACGCGCGAAAAGTTTACCGGCTTTTGTAGCACCTGTAGTATAGAACCTTCATCAGCGCGCCATCCGCACGCTACTCGTAACCGGCGAATTCCGCCGGCTACCGGAGATGGTCGGTTTCTCTATGTGTGCGAGAGAAGGGGGAGCGCAGCATCCTGGCGTGAGCAGGCTTTCCAACACTTGCAAACTTTGCGCTTGCACTGCGTTATGGTAGCTGCATGCAAGCTGTTTCACAAAACACGTGCGAATAGGAAATTCGCGGCGCTTGGCGATGAAACCTGCGTCAAGGGTGGGAGATAAACATGCACCTTCCGTTCAGCGTGCTAACACGAAGGAGAACCCAAAGCACGCATTATTGAAAAACTCCGGTAGTTTTCGTCACGGAAGTGTTTAGAGCACAACACTGTTGTTCTTGAGCGCTTGAAGTTTCGCTTCACAGCAGCCTCCCACTTAGCTGAAAGCTTCTTGTCTTGCAGGAACTAATGGAACATCGGAACATCGTCGCGGCCGCTGGTGTTCGTGCAAGCGTAGGCTGCACAGAACGCCGGCATGATTGGCCTACAAGTTCAATTGATGCTGGGCACGTCAGCTACCACTCCTATATACACACAAACAAAGGAATGTAGGGTCGAGCGCAGCAGATTAGGACAGCACGCACGCAGAAACAAGCACGGTCAGGCATGGTCGCGGAGACTGCGAAGGAGCGGGACACCAGTGTTGACGTCACTACGCTGCTGTTTCCGGTCTCCGCTCGCATCGTCAGCGTCAGCAGCAGCGCGCGGCGCTCGACGGGGCCGCAGCTACAGAGCAATTTTAACCCACGATTGCATCGCTCCTAAGTGAAAAAATTCCCCCCAAAATTTTACCTGCATGGTTAATAAGGTTCCCTCATCCGTATATGAGCGTCTTATTGAATTCGACAGACTCTTCAGCTTCTCTTTAATCCAGCAGACTTAATCTTCCCAGAAGTCAAAATAGGTATTAAGACAAACAATTTGCACATTTGTAGAAAGGCAACGAATAATCAAGGAAAATAAATTTTGTATTAAGATTCATCAGGTTAAGATCAATGTAAATGGTAAATGAAGGCACATTATGAATACGTATTTTGTTGAAAGCCGATGAAGGAAAACTATATTGACCAAATATTAAAAAATAAGGATATTAAAATTAAATTGGGTATGACATGAAACAGTAAAGAACAGCCTGTGGAAAAAAATTGGATGGGCAATGTGATAACCAGGTGCATGATTGCGAAACGTTGAGCGCTGTTTATAGTCATGCTGCTGTCGACGGCTTCAAGTTTCTGTCTTCGTGTGGAACCTTTGTCTTACTTGAACAAGGAAATGGGTCATTCTTTAAACAAGTCTGATTTCAAATGCTGTTCAAAGCTTCAGCATTATTATAATAAAAGAAAATATTATCGGCAGTTCTCCTGAGTGGGCCTTCATTCACTAGTAATTTCGACAGGTGTAAGCTCAAAATGTAATCGTCTAAATGGTCCGTAGCTCCTGGTGAACCATGAGCTGGTCTATTTTTCAACCCAGATGCCTACACATTATACATGTTGGCAGGAGCGCTAGCGAACTGCATTATACTTGTTGCCGCAACCAAAGTGAAGCTTGGTAACAGTGAGTGAAAGAAACAAACAGCATGCCACAATACCGATTCAAGTTATCCGAAAAAGTTGCTAAAGTTATTGTACACCCCCCGCCCCACCATACACAAAATAAACTCCACACTGACTCTCATGGTGTCAACCATGCTATCATAACCCTAGGCATCAAGTGAGGAGAATTAGGGGATAGCATGGCGCATTTTTTTTTGTTAGAACATCAAAAGTAATTTACATTAATGCGACATTCCAAACAACAAAGGAGCAGCCGGTTTGTGAGATAGGGACCAATGCATACGAAAGCTCATGATATTCTGTGCAGCAGAACGTTGCCGATGAGGTGTTATGCACACAAGCGCACTCTTTCACACAAAACAGCATCCTGCAGTCATACCTTGTGCCAACATTAGTTTGAAAAACACGCAGTAGAAGGCGCAGAGTGCTTAATATGTTGAAAATCACAAAAAAATTATTCTATCATTCATTATGCTTCTGTTCGTTAAAGATTCAGTCTGCTCGCTACGGGTGCTGTAAACAGGCACCCTGCTTTTACAGTCATAGCAACAACGATCTGAGGCACAGACAAGGAGAAATGCTCATGAAGTTTATGCAAGAGTATGCCCTACAAACTGCACTCCATTTCACATTCCAGTCTGGTAGAGGAGGAAGAGGAAAAACACTATGTTCGGGTGAAGGATGCATACTCCAGAGCAGAAGAAACTAGTGCACCCTAACCATTGCTGTTGCCGATGCCTTGCACTAGCAGAGACATATAATATGGGAGTTACAATTGTTTTTCCGCAAGCACTGTAAGCTGCTGCCCGTTTATCAGTACACAGCTGTAATACATTTAGGGGAAGTCAAAACTCTCTAATGAATTTATCTCATATGACACGATTGGAATGCAATATTCTGCAAATAAGTGAAGCGCGATGTGCCATCCAATATAATGAAACACCTTTGAAGAACCTGAATCACCACTTGGGCCGTGACGAGGTAAAGAGTGTGTTCTAGGTAAATTAGTGCACCTGTATAGCCTAAAGCCGTGGAGAATGCACTTAGTATCGGTTGTGAAGGTTTCTAACTTAAATTGCGCACAGTAAAAACCTCCATGCAGTTTTGCAAAACGCGAACCCCCTACCTTCTTGTTGTTTAAAGGTAATGACAGATAGGGCCATAACATATACACTATAGGCTTCAGTCCCGAACAATCAAAGCAAATAGCACCACCCTAAGTGTTATGTGCCTTCTTTCTCACATTTGCTGTCAAAAATTGTTAGTGTCGGATGTTGCAACCGGCAGAGAAACTGATTTCTGGAGCAATATAAAGTACTAAATACTATGAGCTCAGTTCTTTCCCTGCTGTTTAAGGATTATTGGGTCCTAAAGTAAAGAAAATGAAGAATCAATACATGTATATGTCATGTCGCAACCATCATGAGGTATTTAGTAGTCTGAATTATAATGGATTCCTGATTTACAACACAAGACAGATCTTATTTCACTGAAAGAATGGCATCATGCCAATGATTCTTGCATTTGGTGCTATATTTATTTGTATTTATTTCAGTTAGAATGTGTGTGCATTGTCAGCGATACCACTTGACATGATTTAGATTGACTGTTTTCCCAATTTAGGCAAATTCGAATTCGCAAATAACCTTGTATATGACACAAAGAACTTGCATAGCAGGAGTATTTCTAGCATTTGCCAGATACGAGGCTCGTGAATGTATTATCTAAGCCTGGGGTGCATGTCTCCCTATAATCTCATCAGCAAGTTTCTGGAAATCATCTACGAGGTTTGTTATGATGAATGTGAGTTTGCTTGTACAGGAGAAACAGGGAATTTAAACAGGTGAATCATGCAGCATAAGAATGATGTCAGCAAGAAACAAGCATCAAGAAGCACTGTCGTTCGATGCGCACAGACTTTCAAACAGAAGAAATCTTTGGGATCATTTAAATTTCTGACACTGGAATGAAATGTGTCTTTTAGTCTACATATAAACTCTGATTATTCACTCTACTACCAATAGCTTCTCGAGGAACGCTCAGAATCATTATCATATCTATGCCAAATAATTCTGACCTATATACAAGCCTTATCGTAAGCTGCTTTTTTAACTGCTAATTTTCTGTGGGAAACATATGTACATATGAAGACCATACCATATACTTATTTCCTGTTTTTTGATAAATGATAATGGAAAAATTTCAGACTCAAAATGCATTGAGCTTGAGCAAGTTCTATGTTTGAAGCTGTTGATTCTTTTTCCCTTTGCCATCTTTGACCAACCTGGTTAGCTAAGTAGGCAGAAAAGCTGCAGGAGAAAAGTGGTTGTGCCAAATTAGACTTCTGCCCCAGGGGACCTTTTCACGGTCATTGGAGGAACTGTCTGTGGCCTTGGCTTCTGCAGTCAACTTCTGTGGCCTCGGCATCTTCTTTGAGGGCCATGGCCACGTCTAAGAAACCTTGTCTCCAGAGAATGCAAAAAAGAAGCATAATTGTCTGAGCTAAGTCTTTTTCTTAAAAGAACCCATTTAAGTTGTATTCGTGGCTCTGCAACACAAGATAGCCACGTGACTGGCCACTCAAGACACTTTACGTGTATTCGCAGGCTCCTTTCTTGGAAAAACACTTTTATGTAGCACACAATTAGTTACAGAAAAGTGTATCAGGAGGCTTTCATTTTGCTCTACAATGTTTTCCTTCACACTTCTAAATTAATCATTTCAGAATTTTATTAGGTAATTAAGAATTATTATGTAATTAGCCAGAATGCAAAAGATAATCTATCTCCAAGCGACGGCAAACAACATTACCTCCGCTCTGTCTAGTTACATGGCATTTACATATTTCTAAATCTTGGTGCACGATAGTCAGGACACCCCGTAGATCAAAAAAATAATGTTATAATTTTCATATTCATCTCTTGCGTTATTGGTGGCTATGGCTGCTTCAAGTGATCCTTCCAGTAAAGTACAAGCAGTTTTGAAGTAAAACTGTTTTGCAGCACGGGCGTGTAATCTTGAAAACGAAGCGATAGGTTAAGTTGTGTTCACTATTCAGATGTTTAACTAAGAAGCTGCAGGAAAAGAAAACAGGACAGAACACCTAATAAACAAAGCAAAATATGAAAATCGCAACTGAACAAGAAACCAGTTATTGAAAATGGAGAAAAAAGCCACTAACTTCCGTCGAGTGCACCCTTGCTATGTACTCGGGGTGAAGTTGTTACCGCAATGCTTGGACAACAAATGAACTTAACAATCAACAACTTTAAGCAGAATATAAAGACCACTAAATGAACTGGGCTTTGAAGATTCTCGATCTGAAATCCTCAGCGACTTGTTCTGGCGTTTAATCTGTTGAGCTCATTCTGTATTCTCAAAAGATGGCTCTCGGCCATAATTTCTCTAAACGCAACATCAGCTTCAGTCTCAAGATGGGGTTGACCTGTGGATAAACTGGATAATACATGGCAAACATCATGAACACTCTTACATGTTAACCAGTGGGTTCACTCATGCAGCCATGCAATTATGTGATGCAGACACGGGATATATTGAAGCTAGTTTCGTGAAGTGTTTCATGCTTCCAAGGCTTCTCCAGTTGTGAAAGCTGTCTCCACTAGCTAAATAAGTGATGAGAATAAAGAGAGAACTTCACTATGCTAACAATACGTTGTCCATTTGCAAGTAACCAGCAGTCTTTTTGGCTCCTAGGTTGCCTGGTGCAAATCTACTATGCCACAGTACTAGCTTCACCCCGTACCAGCCACTTTAAAATGCAATGTGTTCATAGCCCTTCCCATCTGTTTTTCTGCTCTGGAAACAGTTTACCATGCATACAGTTCGCGTCGACAAAGGGGGCAGAAAACACTGTGCACCACTGATTTCTAATATGTTTTGCTGGATGCAGCACGCCACACCGGATGCAGGTGAAGACAGCGGAAATGCGGTGTCGTGCAGTGGCTTGTCCTGGAAGCAGGGCGTATGGTGTACATCTAGTGCTTGCGATCAGATAATATTGCTGCAGTAAAAAAATTTTTGTGGTTTTTTACATTTTAGAAGATGTTGTGTCTACATGTCTGTTAAGTATTTGATGACAATCTATTACATCAAGTTCTTTCTCATTTACCAGTGTTTCCATTGTGCGCCACTTATGTTAGCGACACTGAGGACACTGCAATATAAAAATTCTGGATGCCTTGAAACACTGCTCTGGCCTGCTTGGGCAGTTTATGGCACATCAGGCAGGCATCTTAGGGGAAGAAAGGCCACACAACCTTGCAGACGGAGTGCTGCTGCAAAGTTGTGAAGCACCAACTTCGGAGACAAGGTTTGCTTAAGTCGAGGGCGCTCGATGTGCTGTCCATCCCCTGTAGTAGAGATCAGTGGTGTGGACCCTTTTATACTGGCTTTACTTTCTGGTCGGAACCTTTGCAACAGCTTATACATTACTTTTTTGAACCTGCAACATGTGCACAGAAAGTCACATCACTGTGCGTTGATTCTATGGCTTTATTCTTCTACACATTTTATCCAATCATTAAAAGATACAGTTTGCAAATTTTACTACTCTATATAGACAGGTTAGTTGCCAGACAGATGAAGCGTTACCAACTTTCTGACAGAATGCAACAATAGAAGCATGCACTGGAAAGCTGCCCAACAATTAAAATTTACGTGAAACCGCATGAGCATACAGTATGCTTACTGTATGCCCAAGCCCTGTGTCAAGTAAACGCTTATTGCCAATCGTTTATGGTGTATTTCTACTTATTCTGAGTCGTCAAACTGTTCAATCAATGTTGCAAGTTTACACATTGTTGGCTTTTGATTGCCTATGTGATCCGTTTCATACTTACACATGCAGTAATCCCACTGCAATAAGGAAAAAGAGTTTGAAAAAGAAATGTGATAGTCTAACACATTTGCTGAGGGCAGGAGCAATGGCCAATATCATGTGGTTGAAGCTACATAAATATTCAGTTTTCACAAAGCTTAATTGTTCAGCAAGTAATAAAGAGGTACGCTGTGCACCTCTGCATGACCAATAAGATGTGTCTACTTGAGACTGCACTAAGGCTGCTGCTTGGTAGTGTTCGGTAGTTCGGTTTTGGTTTTCTGCTATACAGAATTGTTTAGGTATCAGTAGTTTACTTTGCGATAAAATGGAACTTGGAGCACTGGTCATTTGCACATAAATAATGCCACAGCAAATATAACACAAGGATAGGAATACGGCTCTCTTAGAAAGAGAACATATACATTACGATTATAATGTGATGTGATGCCACAATGAAACAGCAAGCAATGCATAGACGTGGACGGCACTTCCATGCCACCAAGGTTATTGGACCGACAGTACTTCAGAAGTGCCCGCAACACAGTCAAACAAGGCAAAGCGGCATTTCCTTGTTTATGTTCGAAGACAGCTCCACACGCAGTAGCGATTCCAGTATTCCTGCCCAGTAGTTTATGTCGCCGCAGTTTGAAGTGCCACAAAATATATAGCGAGAAAAGTGCATTATAGTCTTGTTGCAATCAATATTTTAAACTGAAGTGCATTCCGAGGCCAGAAACTATCGGAAAAAATCTTGCATTATATTAATGCAAATTCGCAAGCTGCATGGCATGTTTAACATGATAAATTTTTATGATGCACCAGTGTGCAGGGTTTTATAGACAAAGTCAAATACATTTAGTGCAAACATCACTATGATGCTACACAATTTCACCCTAGCAGTAACACCTCATTTGAACTTCACAGTTAGTAGACGTGTGTTGACGCCAGCCTCCCACAATGCTAAACCATGCTGCATGTTTTTCAGAGAAATTATAGTGGTATCACTTAACTCGGAAGCTATTCAGGATTGCAGCATTGTAGAAGCCATCTACAAATGTCCCATTTCATGTGTAATAGCCTGAATTGCTTGCACATCTTACCAAGTGCAAATTAATATTACTTCTTCTTTAGAATTTTTACCTACTACACCAAACCTGAATAACATCATTATATTAACATATAAAAATTTATTGAAGTTCTTAGCGACCGCCGGTTCTAGGATGCACCGAGCACAGTGCCCTAGCTCGATCCTCTGCTGCGCGCTTGATGCTGCCGATGGTGCTGACTCTGCGCTCATGTTCGTTATCTTCATTACAATGACCCCGTTGAAACAGAGGAGCCATCCTGGCGACTTTGTTTTCTGGAAGGACGGTGGAATGCTGATTCGGCTTGAGATGCTGATGGTGATCGACTTCGCAGTTACGACGTCGCATGTTGAACGGCGGTGTTAGCGGCTCAACCAGATAATTAATGGGTAATTTTCTCTCGAGAACACGGTATGGCCCGTCGTACTTCGGAAGAAGTTTTCAAGCGAGCCCAGGTGTGCGGTGTGGCACTAACCACCAGACGAGAGCGCCCGGGAGAAAAGTGGGTGTCTAGTTCTGAGTATCGTGAACGGTTTTTTGAAGGTTCTGGTCATCCGAGGTGCACTGCCGGGCTAGCTGGCGACATTCTTCGGCGTGTCTGGCGGCTTCTGAGGTGGGAAGGCATTCGGATGGGTCCGGCCGGTAGGGCAGAATGGTGTCGAATGTGTGCCAAGGATGATGGCCTTAAGGAAGGTAAAAGGATAAGAATCCGGATGTGGCCTGAGTCGCGGGGTTGTAGGCCTAGGTGACAAACGGAAGAACTAGGTCCCAATTAGAGTTACCAGGTGATCCATACACGGCGAGAATGTCACCAAGAGCTCGAGTGAAGCGTTCCGTAGTACCGTTAGTCTGCGGGTGATAAGCAGTGCATTTACGATGAACAATAGCGCATTCAGGAAGCAGTTGTTCGATACTTCAGATAAGAAGGCACGGCGTCCGTCACTTGAAAGTTCTCGTGAACCTCCAAGACGAAGGAGAAAACCGCGAAGTATGAAATTGACGAACTCCTGCGCTTCAGCATTTGGTAGAGCAGTAGTCTCCGCATAACGGGTTAAGCGGTGTACCGCAACGATTATCCACCTGTTGCCGGTAGGGATCAACGGAAGTGACCCGTAGTGATCTGTGCCCACGCGATCAAAGTATCGGGATGGGCATTGTAAACGCTGGAGTTCACCGGCGGAGTTGTGCGGTGGCGCTTTGCGGCGTTGGCACTCATGACAAGAGCAGACGAAGTTTCGAACGAAATCCGCCTCTTTCATGGCGCGACGGCGCATTCGCCCTGCCCTAGCGGATTAGCCGCGAAACATTTTGGAAGGGTCGCGCGCGTGGCCGCGCGCCGTGAAGTCCCCCGAAAAAGGAAAAAAAGGTGCTTCGGACGCGCGCTGCTGCAAACACTCGCGCCGTGTACCGACGTTCCGCGGCGGACACGCGATATAGTCTTTGTCGCAGCGGTGAGTAAGAGCCAGTGTCGATGTAATGCTCGACCGTCAATGCACGGCCAAGAGATGTTTGCGCAACATCGAAAGAACGGCGGAAGTGCTGTAGGATTGCGAGAAGTTGAGATCGCTGTGAACGCGTCAGATCTTAGCCGATGAATGGGCTGAACACCAGTCCATGTTGAGTCCAGTACGGAGGGGGCACTCAGTTATTGGATGGCAGTAGAAGGTACTTCGTCGAGGACGGAAACAATTCGTGTTGAATCGACCGACTCGACGTAACTAAGACATTCACGGCGGAGCAGTGATAGCGGCGATGAAAGATGATTGTAAATGGGCATCGTGCTGACACCGGCAGCAAGGTATAGAGCTGCAAAGGGCAAAGGAAGCGCTTTTCGGGTAAGAAAGTGGCGAGAGGGCATGGAGAAGACCGTCCCGTTGGACATGGTACTGCAGAAGACTGGTACGAATGCTGAAGAGCACGGGGGAATACAGGTGTCTTCTTTCACGACAATTTTAGCGACAGGATGAGCATCGACCGAGGCCAGGTCACCAAGTTGGAAAAGTTCGATCTCAGCCCGAGCGCAATTGATGATGGCATTGTGGCGTGAGAAACAATCCCATCCTAGAATGACAGCGTGGGAGCACGGTTGAAGAACCATAAACTCAATCGTGTATGAAACGTCCTGTATGATCACACGGGCAGTACAAGCAGTGGTAGGGCGAATGGGTTGAGCACTCGCCGTTCAAAGCGACAATCCAGACAGAGGCGTCGTCACTTTAAGAAGCGAACGGCAAAACCTGGCATCCATAACTGAAATGGCGGCACCGGTATCCACGAGGGCGACGGTAGTTGCATCTTCGATAAACACATCAATGACATAATGTAATGGCAGGTAAAGGAGGAGAACTTCGGCATGTCGACACTTGCGCAGTTCTTGCCTCGGGAACTGCGACGTTATATTTCCCTCTTCGTTAGGAAAAGGCCGTCGACGCATAGGGGAAAGCGATCGGCGACGTGAAGAGGGTTACCGGAGGCGTTCGAAGCGAGGACGGCGACCAGTCAAGAAGCGAGCTGGTGATGGGTCGTAGGGTCTGTAAGGCGAATTTGGATCAGGCGGCACGTAGGGCGCTCGCCGAGCGTCATCGAACGCATGCGATCGGCGGCGGCAGAACTTTGCGACATGACCGGGATACCTACATGCGAAGCATATAGGGCGACTGTCCGGCGTGCGCCAAGAGTTAGCGACGGCAGTGGTGGTCTAGGGGACGGCAGGGTGAGGGCGGTGCACAGGCTGCTGGAAGGGATGCACGGGCACACTGCGAGGGGCCATTGCAGCAACCATAGCATAAGTGACTGGTTTAGTCACGACATCCTGCTGGTGAACAGCCGGCAGCGCTTCCGCGATCTCTTCGTGGATCACGTTACGGAGATGAGACGGCAAAGTGCTGGCAGACTCCTGAGTGACAGACACCAGAGATAGCTGTCCTGCAACTTCTTCGCGGACGAAATCCTTGATTTGGTTTATCAGGGAGGATTGTTCAGAGACGGTGGTCAGGCTGCAGAGTGATGCCGCATTTGTTGTGGGATGTCGCCTAGTCAGAGCTCGCTGCTTACGTAGTTCATCATAGCTCTGGCACAAGCTGATAACGTCGCGAACAGTGCGCGGGTCCTTGGCCAGAAGCATCTGGAACGCGTCATCATCGATTCCCTTCATGACGTGCTTGATCTTTTCCACTTCCGTCATGGCAGCGTTCACGCACCTGCAGAAATGGAGAACATCTTCTATATAGCTATTGAACGTCTCACCCGTGTCCTGTGTGCGTGTACGCAAACATTGCTCGGCTTGGAGTTGCCTGACGGCGGGTCGGTCAAATACTTCGCTATTGGACGTCTTGAACGCCGACCACGTTCGGATATCCCTCTGATGATTTCTGAACCAGAGACTGGCCACGCCCGCGAGGTAGAATGATACGTAAGCCAGCTTGTCCGGGTCATTCGATTTGTTGTGGACGTTCACCCATTCGTAGGATCGACAGCCAATTTTCAGCGTTGTTTTCATCGGTTCCGCTGAAGATGGAAGGCTCCCGCTGGCGAACGGTGCCAGCGCAAGGGACGGGTGGCGATGGAGGAGTCTGCTGGTCGGTGTTCGGCATGGCAGAGGGTAGCGTCCGAGAACGGAGTTCCAGGATGGTAGAGTCGAACGTTACCCCGCATATCCACCACTTATAAAGGAGATTTATTGAAGTTCTTAGCGACCGCCGGTTCTAGGATTCACCGAGCACAGTCCCCTAGCTCGAGCCTCTTGCTGCGCGCTTGATGCTGCCGATGCTGCTGACTCTGCCCTCATGTTCGTTATCTTCCTTACAATATTTTTTTTACATTTATCCCAATACCCACAGCGAACGTAGGCATTACAGTGGGGGGAGAAGGAAACAAAGAACCCGCAAGTAAAGCAGGCAAAACAAAACATGTACCTGGAACACTTTCATACTCGTACATACACACAAAAAGCCCATCTTACTGCAGTCGGAGGATAGAGTTTGAAAATAGATCGTTTGAGAGAATCGTTGCGACGTCAGTTGGTAGCTTGTTCCAGTGGCTCCAATTGGCTACTCAGAGAACCTAATTTGGCTGATATGATAACACCTTCGCATACTGCCCCAGCTGCACTCTGTTATATCTGTTGCAATAATGAACAAGTGCTACTTCAGCAGCACTCCAATGTCACTAACAGTGGTCCCCTCCACAGCTAAGTAGCTGGTCATAATTCAGGTAGCAAATAGCTAAGAGAAAAAAAATCCACTTACTTTGAGAGCTACAATACTGCGATAACTTGCGATACTGCGATACCCATTGGAGGCAGCAGACCTCTTCTCAGCTCCAGCAGAACAACAGCAACTTGCTTTCAGTAAAATAAAAGGATTAATTAGTAATGATAAGTTACCTTGTTCCTGCTGAGTATCAACACAATCTGATTTTCATGCATATCCACTCTCCGCTTTAGTAATACAACTGAATTATTCGTAAAATAGATTCTCTGATGACACCATTCGCTTCTCTTGTATGTCGAAATTTTTTGCATTGATACAACGTGTACTACTTGTTTACTGACAGGAATGCCTTGACTCTCCAGACATCGCTCGAAGCAACACGTCTTGCTGCACCGCAAGCAGTTGCACCAAAGAAACACACTGCAGAGCAGCCAGAGCGAAGAACTTTGTTTGGTCACTACAATTAAAATGTGAATCCAAGTAAGAAAGTAACGATCACACCTTGTGAGCCACTGCTATTACCTCTAACGTTTATTTCCATATTCTAACAGTTCTTGTATCGGAAAAAGTATGCTCTCAAGCCGATACAAGCATCAATAGAAGTGCGCAACTGAATGCAGTTTTATTCTACGCTTTTAACGCGAGTGGGAAAGACGTTAGAAGTGTCACACGGAAATTGCAATCGAGCCGATCGCGCTACCACTGAAATCGATCTGAAAAGATAAGGCGATCCTTTTCCTCATTCAAGTGTCATTTTTGCCCTAAGACGCTGCATAGTGGCCTTTTGAAACAATATTTCTGTTCGCGACGCCGGCTTGCCACACATCATTTTAACACCTACGGTATGCGACCCAAATAAAATTAAAATGGGCTTACGTAATGAGCAAGTTACAAGCGCGCGTAGTCTGTTGAAACTTGTTGAGAGCAGGCTATCGCGTATCCAAGCGCACAGGTGCACCCAAACATAGGACAACTTCTTCGATGCCGCAGCGTGAAGAGCTTTGTACACGAAATGAAAGACATTCAGCGCAGATATCCCCGCGCGATGACGGCACGTGACGAGCACACAAGCGTACACCACACAGCGACAAATTCGGAACTCTCCCAATTCGAACGTGTCGAGACCCAAGCACTGTAACCATCCATCGCTTCTCTTCTTCGCTCCCGATGCACCGATCTCTCTTCCTTGGGTGCTTGCTCCACTCAAGAGATATTTACGGTAAACTAACAATTTTTACAAGAAGATGCGATAAATGCCAGCTTACTACACATGTGCAGCTTCGTCTACCATCCTTAGATCGGAGGTGCTGCCCCCTGGTGCCGCACTCTGTGAGCGCGGAGAACAGAAAATAATCGGTTTCGTTTTCGCATTTGTGCTCTAGTTACTGGAACAGCAAAATAATCGCTTGACAAATAATTGATTTATAAAAGAAGAGGATGCTGAGCGGAATGCAAGAAGCGGAAAGCAGGGAGGTCAACCAAACCGTTTGCTACTGGGGATAGCAAACCCCTTTGTTTCAGTGCAGTGCAAAGCAGTGCACTGCGATGCGTCAATAAATCTAGTATAGTGTTAATTTGGGCTGGTTGGTGCATGTAATGATCGGGTAAATAAAGAATTGTGTCGTAACATTTGCCCATGGATAAAGCACATAGAACTAATGGTGTTGTATTCTGGGTGAAAAAGAAAGGAAGCCTAAATCGTTACAACTCGGCACTGGGCATTCTTTCTTTCCGTCTTTTTCTTTTTTTGACAGTACACACAGTACTGGCACGGTACTGGGTCATTCATCTTCAGTCACCTTCCCGTAGTTTGCACAATGTCTGCGCATGTTCGCGATCTTTATTCTGCGGTTCAAGAACGTGCGCGCTTACCGGTCTTGTTTCAAGATGAAGCGCCAAATGTTTGCGATTACACCTTACCGCAAGAATTAACACATAAACAATAAATATTTTGCGTAATTGATGTCTCTCAATGAATGGGCAGTTATTTACAGAGACGAGACATTTTTGAAATATTATGGGAATGAGTGCTCGCATGCGGGGCAGAAACCTGGAGGCTCACGAGAAGGGTTCTTCAAAAATTGAGGACGACGCAACGAGCTATGGAAAGAAGAATGATAGGTGTAACGTTAAGGGATAAGAAAAGAGCAGATTCGGTGAGGGAACAAACGCGAGTTAATGACATCTTAGTTGAACTTAAGAAAAAGAAATGGTTATGGACAGAACATGTCATGAGGAGGGAAGATAACCGATGGTCATTAAGGGTTACGGAGTGGATTCCAAGGCAAGGGAAGCGTAGCAGGGGGTGGCATAAAGTTAGGTGGGTACATGGCTACAATTAGTACATGGCTGGGGTAGTTGGAGAAGTATGGGAACAGCCTTTGCCCTACAGTGGGCGTAACCAGGCTGTTGATAATGATGATGATGATGATGATGATGATGATGGGAATGAGTAATACCAATTACATTGCAAATCAGCAAAACCTTTTCACACTTGGGTAAATTGCTTACGGAATTCCAAAATTTCAACCAACCGTTGTACTTGGATCTATAGGCCGCCAGTTCCCTTCGAGACCATTTGTTGCTAAATGGAAACGCAGTTACGGTCATTATACCCCTCCCTGCGTTTCGGTACTGATTTATAGTGCACACAATTTTTGGCGTCAATGTCATTCCTAGTGCACCAGCACCTGAGTGCCGCAAGTGTGTTTACATAGGCGCGTATGCCCACGGCTCCTAGTTCACTTAAACATATATGCTTGAATATAATTACATAGCGGTTTATTTGAGAACATTGCAAAAATGTGCATATATTTGCGCACATGATCATCGTTACAAGGCCCGTATGCGCGGCAGACTGAGACCGGAATAGAGGATACGTATATATATTTATACGATCTGTTATTGCAGCTTTTGGTAGAAGGCTAGTTTGCGTGTTCAATAAAATATTGTTAGCTGAAACTTTGAGAGTACGAGCGCTCATTCAGACAGCTTAAATTTCCTCGCAATAATACAAATGTTCGCATAACAATAATACCGAATTCTGTCTGTTTCGGGCTAAGCAGTGTAGAGCCTATGTATTACTACGGTGAAATGTCCGTAAAGCCTAAAACGGGGAGCAATTCCCGTAAATTAACGGGAGATTTTTCCGTATTTTTGAAATATGACATATATTCCGTATTTTTACCCTGCGATTCTTCCGTATAATAAGGGAAACCCTGCGTATAGTGACGGAAATTTTTTACCGTGTAGGGGGAGATCATTAATATATCGCAAGGATTAAGGAGGACCCAGTAATGAGCCTTGGGCAACCAGTGATGAAACAGGCACCAAGGGCGAGTTAGCAGATTTGGAGCGTACATATTGCGAGCGCTGGGTGCGAAATTTCGATATCCAGCCAACTAAAGATGAATTCTTTAGTATTGCGAAAAGCTTCTCCGTAAGTTTAGCTGGTTAGACAGTGTCGAGGGCCTTTGCAAAGTCTATGAAAATAGCATCAATCATATCACCTATGTCTAAAGAGCTGCTCATGTCATGAACGAATTCTGTCAGTTGTGTTACAGCGCTAACGCCACGTCTAAAACCACGCTGGAAAGTGCATAATATTTTGTTAGTTTTAAGAAATGCGTTAATATGGCGGGGGGGGGGAGGGTTTAAAGAGCATGTGGTCTCGTAATTTACATGAGTTTGTTGTTAAGGAGATTGGTCTATAGTTAGATAAAAATTGAACGTTACCCAACCTAAGTAAGGGCGGAATTGAAGCAAGTTTCCACGAGTGAGAAGGGTGGTGGTTGAGAGAGATTTTATAAAGATAATTGTTAGATATCTGCTGCACCAAAGAGAGTATCGAACGAGCAAAACAGTTGGGATACCGTCAGGACCACACGACTTCTTGGTGTCTAATTTTAGGATTAAGTGCACCATCAGCAGCCAGTGATATATCGTCGATTGGAGGGTATGGTTTGGAATCAAAAACAAGGGTTACAGAGTTATCAGTCGTAAATACAGAGGGGAAGTAGGTGTAACAAAAAGAAGCTATTGTCGCCGAATGAGAAACTGCAACATTGTTAATCATAATGTGTACGAGGATGACCCAGGTGGCAGGATGCCTTTCGAAAATTCACAGGGATTAGCCGTCATTAATTTAGGCAAGTTTACCTTGTAATCAAATTTTTTTGTAGCAACCATTTTAGAACAGAATTTCTTTTTAGCACTATGGAATCGCATGGGTTTTGTTGAGTCAGCAGAGCGTTTTGATCGACGTAATGTGGCCACATGACGTGAGAAATGCAAAAGGTCCCTCGTCACCCAAGAAATTTCGGTGTTTGTTTTCATTGTTTTTAAAGGTATAACAAGGTTGATACACTTATTGACCAGATTTTCGAAGAAACATGTCAAGGTATTAGTATCACTAGTGGTACGTATTAGTTCAAACACACATAAAGACTCTCATAGGGCCTCTGGTATTACCAAATTATCAACGCGGTTAAAATCAGGAAACGTGCAGTAGACATAGCAGGATTTAAGGAAGATGCCTGGAACTGAAATGAACACAGCATTGTGGTCAGATATTCAGTCAATAACATCGCAATCGTAACCGGCATTAAAAGGAGATGTAGTAAAAAAGACAAGATCAACGACTAAAGTTTGGCGAGCGAAATCCTGAACGACCTGGTGCAGGCTACTGGGTAATGGAATGTGGACCAAGTCCCGCCTGATAGCTACTTTGTGTGCGCTTACTTTCATAGAAGATCAATCAACACCAGGATCATTAAAATCGCCCATGTAGGTGATGTTGGACGAACAAGTATTATAGCTATGCAAAAATTTACATAGATTGTGTAAATGCTGAGTATTAGAACCAGGCAGGCGGTCAACGATCCCTATAATCAAAGACATATTTTCAAGTTGGACATTACAGCACAAAGACTCAGTATCAGGTGTGGCAGGAAATACAGAAAAGGGAAGGTGAGATTGAGGAAATAGAGAAACACCGCCTCCACTCCCGAATTTTCTGTCTCACCGAACCACTTGGAAACCAGGTGGGGTAACCTCAGAATCGTCCGCGCCATCATGTAACCAGGTCTCAATAACACCGACAATATGTGCCGTGTAAGACGAGGCCAAGGAAAGAAATTTAGAGAAGTTGCTAACAAGGTGTCATGCAAGAACGTTTAAAATGGAAAGTTAATTGCCAGTACCATGAAGTCAGGGGGATTCGGTCCTAGCAAGTATTTCGGTGGGTTTTGTTGAGCCTGCAGTTGATCTGACAAGAGTACTGAATGAGCTATCTCAATTGTATTGTACCCTGTCAATAAATAAATGATGAAACCGAAGCTGGACCGAAGAGCCACTATCTCTATTAGAGCAGGACGCTTCCCAGAGGTTCTTGCGAATATCGGGAACGTGTGGCGAGAAGCCTTCTGGAACACGATAGGTAGTATATTTTAGTTCATAGCAATTCCTCCCCACCAGCACTTTATCCTGAAAATCAGTCGCAGACGATCGCAGGCCACCTCTGATGGCCAGTAACTCCATTTTCGCTGAACGCATCGCGTAGTTATCACTGCAAAACATTTCTGAAACAGTCAGTTTTAACGTGGAATGCCTTCTTTGGCTTCAATAAAAACGGGCTCAGTGCCCATTTAAGGGAAACGTCTAGGACGGTAGCTCCTGTATGTACAGAAGTTAACAAAAAATAATCTTCTGTGGCATCCACGGTGCCAAATTTGATGTTTCATGCATTGAAATAACATTTTGCGAAATACTGACTGTGGAAAGCATGTTCTTTATTTAGATCGTTATTTCTAAAATAATGGTAGACAATTTCGCAGAACATCACTAGTACCATGCTTTGAAGTTTGTAACTGAGTAAAAAAATAATTTTTTATATCTGAAGCGGACAAAACTAAAGGGAGGGCAAAGAGAAAATTGATGATATCTTTATTAGGTAATTATAATTCTAGAGTAATAGAAATATCGCTCTCACCGTGAGAAGAGAGCTTGTAAGCCAAAAGAGGCGCAAACACGAAAAGTGTGGCGACGCCACTATTACGTCGTCGCGTTGACTCGAAGTATCTCGTAGAGTTCTCTTATGGCTTAATGGTAGAAATAAAGTGCACTGTTTCTTAAAGGACATCGAACATGGAAAATTTTTGGAACTTTTACTATTACGAAAAAATGATTTGAAGTTTGGGACGTCCTGCTGACGTTCCAGCGCTGGTGTTTTGGCTCGATATAAAAGAACATGTAGCGTTTACCTTCATTTTCCTTGGTAATAAGAAATATAATGTAGCGAAAATACAAAACGTAGAGTTTGTTCTATTAGACTATTTCTGCCTTTTTCATCTACTTGAAGAGATAAACAGTGGTTGGCCTTGAGCAGTGCTGACTCATGATAAGCGGCATAATCTCAGCTTAGACGCCTTTTAAACCGAAAACATTTCGCAACGGAAACAGTTGCACAGCGCGCTCTACAACATGCTGTATGACCATTATCTGTGTAATCAGTTCAGGTACTGCTCAGATGTGGGTCTTATGTCGAGCATCAGATATTATTTCCATCGACCCAGCAAGCAGGTAGGGATCAAGCTGCACAAGTATCAAACGAACATATTCAACGCGATGCGCTATACAAATTGCTTACGCTAAGCTCATTCCTCCGCACGTAACATTAAACTCAGAAAACACAGAGACGTGTGGAAACATCACAGCTATCTCGCTAGGCCGAACAATCGACTGTCGTTAAGACAGATTTGTTCCTCACTCACTCCTAAATAAGAGATGCTGTGAACTTTAGACACCACCAACTGCGTCCGAGAGAATGTTCTGCTGAGACTAAAACGACCGCAGGCCCTACACAATAAAAATGAAGAAAAAGAATACAGAAAGCGCGTTGCGCGGCTCAGCGATAGCTGTATCGCACACGTGTAGTGATTGCATCTGGGCGGATGCGCATCGCTGATGCCCAGTATGTACAGCGCGCTAGGTTGTGTCTTGATAAGACGCGCTCTCAATAAACATGCGTTCATTTCCTGCTCTGGCTAGGCTGCTGTAAATGTCATGTCCTTTTGCACGCTACATGGCCTGGGGGATCGTACCTGCGAAGTGTGCGTTATGGACCTGCTGAAGGCATCAGCAGGTCCATTACGGGTGGCAGGTAACGTCACGGAAAAGTAGAAGCATTTTAAGCATAAATTTTAGTTATCTCTGCAGAAACCGGCGGCAAAGGACCAGCCGAAAACGCAAAAGCAAGCAGAAAGAGAACCATTTAGAAATTTATTCGTGACCTTAAACGGCATGCAGCGCAGTGTAACTTTGGTGTTGCAAAAATCGTTGGTAAGGGACCAGATCGTGTTTGCACGCATACTCCTACACTAGGTAAAAAAAATGCTTCGTTACAGTCAACTGAGTTTCCAAAAAGGAGGGGAAATTTGCGAAACAGCGGAGATGGCAGCGGAGCGAAAGGATGTTTGGAGCAAAGCGGACAATAGCATCGATGCCATTTTGAGGCACTCGGCGTCACCCGCAAAATAGTGTAAGCTACTAAAAGAACAATTTCGCTGTCGTTTGTGCCACAACCACTGTAGTAGTGGTTGTGCATCGGCTGTAGTAAGCGAAGTAGAAAAAACAGCAACATGAGGACTTCGACACTCTCGAGATCACGACAGCAAGCCACGAAAGGGTTTGGACGGTTCAAAGACAAGTTCTAAATCGCGAGACAAGCGTTAAAGTGGACACCGGGTTACAGACTAGCTTGTTTCGTATGTCAATTTACCGCCGACAACGGGGAGAAGAGTGGGAGGCAGCGAATTAAGTGCTGCGGGCACATAACGGCAGTACCATATTGTGCTTCGGAACGTCTGCAAAGGAAGTAAGGCTTGGGGGTACTTCTGCTACGATCACATATTTTGTTGTGATAAATGGCCGGCAGGCCATACTGGAACTAGACGCTAGTGAAATTTTGGGGCTAGTGCAGCGTAAATAGGCGCCTTAGACAATATTTCCAACGATTTAAAAGAGATGCCCTATCAAGAATTTCAGGCATGTCTTGATGGTCTAGGGTATTTCCAGCAGGCCGACAGCATGGTCCTGAAACCTGGAGTGGTGCCAGTCATGCAAGCAGTTCAACGAGTTCCGTTGGTGCTAGAATAGCCTCTGAAGAATGAACTTAAAAGAAAGCCACGCGCTGGTATAATTGTAAATGTGAACGAGCCTGCCGACTGGGTCAGTCCTTTAGTTCTGGCAAAGAAAAAAGATGGCGCACTAAGAATGCGCATGGACCACAGAGCTTTGAATAAGTTCATCAAGCGGCAGCATTTCCCACTTCCTAGGCGCGAGGAGTTGGAAGCTAGTTTGACCAATGACATGCACTCCACTGTCTTGACGAGAACTATGACAATCCTCAGATACCGCTTGACGAGTGGATTCGACATCCAAGATTTGCACCTTTTTTTCACTGTTTGGAAGATACGGTTTCTAGCGTCTGCCCTTCTGTATTTCATCCGCACCTGTGGTATTTCAACAAGCCATCCTTCAAGTATTCGACGGCCTAACAGGCGTGCTAGTTACATTGACGTCATTTTAGTTTGCGGTTCCAGTAAGCAAGGACACAGTGAGCGGTTGACAGAAGTACTTAAGGCTGCCGAGAAAGCAGGATTGACTTTCAACGCGCAGAACTGCATGTTCGGTGTGAAATCAGTGAAATTCGTTGCAGGCGTCATATGCCGAACGGGCATATCGCCTGACCCAAAGCTAATCAAGAACTTGGCGAAAATCGCGATAACAAAGTACAAGACTCATGGCCAGCGGATGCTGGGGGTGTTTAACTATTGCGGCAAATTCGCGCCATATTTGTCCGAGTGAACGAAGCTTTTACGAGAGCTCAGAAAGTTCCAGGCAGAGTTCCAATGGACAGACAACTACGCGCAAGAGTAGAAAATCTTAACCAAAATGTGTACTACCCCTCCCCTGCTTCCAATCTTTGATCCGCAACGAGCAACTACACTCTAAAAACAAAGAGAGTTCCACGCACTCTTTTTGAGGGAATAACTGCTTGTCCCATTTTTAATTCTCTTTTCAAGAGTACATCGACCCTCTTTGAAACAGAGTAGGTCAACTCCTCCTGACAGAGTTCTGTTACTCCACCGCAAGCGAGTGCTAGTACTATTCCGCAGAATGCTGATACTCTCCCCACAGGGAGTGCTAGTATTCTTCTTCAGAGTGCTAATACTCCCTCCACAGGGGTTGTAGTACTCCCCAAGACTGAGTGCTTTTACTCCCCCAAACCGAGCACTTCTACTCCTCCAAGCCGAGCGTTTCTACTCCCCCAGACAGAGTGCTTTCACTCCTCCATAAAAGAGTGCTAGTACTTTTCCCAATAGTGTGAAAGCACAATGTAGATCCCTGGTCATCTTAGCAGGAATTCGCAATATTTACATGTGGGGAATATTTGATTCCATGATGAGCAGCTCCTGCATTTATGCTTGGCGAACGGGATGTAATCTGTTGTCGCCGAGTTACTGGAATGAAACATATTCTCTCTCATAAGGTCAAAATCTTTATTTATCACTCACAAGACAAACTGGATAATGGTTTGAAAAACATACTGAGAAACACATAAAATCAGATTCCAATGATGTCCATGACAAAGCTTTTTGTGCACAAACAGAGACGAAGAATAGGAGCAACACAAGGACGAGCGTTTTCTAACAACTGCTTTTTATTTCAGAAGAACCTCCTGCTTAGATACGCACAGATATGCGCGATATAGTCTAGAAAGCGCTCGTCCTTGTGTTGCTCCTTTTCTTCGTCCCTGCTTGTTTGCGCAGAAAATGCTTTAAGGTGAATCTGTTCCAACTAGGCCGACTCGCAGTCATGCCCATGAATTTTAAAACCTATATTGTAATAAAACAAAAGTACATTCTCAAAAATTTCATCAGTATTGCAGCGCAGAAATATCGTTTCATTCAATTGGCTCCAGCTTCTCAAAAATAAAGCGTTCAATGAAAGTGTAACGTAGAACAAACTTGTGCAAACTCACAAAGCATTGACACTATGATCGAATAGAAATATGCGCTACATTACTGGCCACCAAAGGCACTTCTGGCACAAAATGCATGTACTTATCTGGAAGAGGTTACCACATGGGGAGCTGCTAAGCATGGGGCTGGTAATGTAGCTAAATTTGCAAGAAACTTGTCTTTGTGCGCCATATTCTAAAACAGCAGCTCATTTGATGATATCCTGTACAGCGTATGGATGTTCCTGACTGAGAGTACAGTGCATTTGTAAATGTGCTGTACATTCTCATGTGAGGCCGCAGCTCTAGCTAGCTTTGCTTATATTTCATATAAAGTTATTCATGTGTGGGCTGCGCCCCGTTCTTTCTAAGTGTGTCTTGTCGTGGTTCTGCAGCAATATCCTGCCCGGTTTCAAAGCAGTACAGAGGCGTATCATATTTCCTATTCGGTTGGCCTCCTCACGTTAAGTAGTTTCCTGGTGCTGTTAGGATTCATCCATTACACTTACTCACAAATAAATAACATGAAATTTGCAATATTATCTACTGCGTAGCAAATGAGTATAAAATTTCAAAGAGCATTGGCATCAAAATCGCGCGCATCAAGTTTCTTGTCGTATATGGTGGCTTTTCATTGCCATTATGGTAAGAATGCTATACTTTTGAAGAGCAGCTTGCATAATTACATGATCAGTTATTGTGACTCGTTGAAAATGCAATCTAACTAAAGCATAGCATGGGTTCCGATGTGAACCAAAAATCACATGTGATGAATGTCATGCATCAAAGCCGACGTAAGCATAAGTACAGGCAGAGCAGTCCACGAAAAAGACAAACCAAAAAACGAAAAATAAATTCAGAAACGCACTATCCCGTTTCACATATCCCTTCCATGTACGAGGATTTTGCACGCGACTATGCATATACATGCACAATGAACCAATTACCTGAAACCAAAGCTTCTTTTTCTACTGAAGTGGTTAAGATGCGCTAAAGTAAGAAAAATTATCGCCCTTCACAGAATCTTCGTGTCGAAACAAGTACATATGTGTCTGGCAAGATTAATACATGACCTCACTTGTGCAGTCAATCTCAAGTCCAAAAATTTACTATGTGCGAAATGCTTTAATCCTAATTTGTCTCAAAAAACATGTCTACTGCAGCCGTGAAACTAAGGGGCTTTTGCTTAATACTGAATGTCCACATCCACCAATTGATGAACAAGTGTTCTACTCAGATGCTCTCAGTTCTTTTCATTGAACGCATCTCTACCTCCACTAGCATACTTGGTTGGCAAGTAGATTGAGTCACCCTAATCGAAATATCAAATACCTGCCACAAGCTATCGTATCACTATTTCACAAAAGCCGCAACCGCAACCTTACTTTAAATTAATTTTTAATACCAAGTGACTCTCCGGCTTCTAAGACGTAAGGTGTGCGCGACGTTGTACAGTTAAGTGCCTTAATTGCTCCTTGCTTTCACTTCAAGAGGCACGAACAGTTCTAAGGAACTGTTTTCATGAGCATGCACATAAAAGATAATGGCTTCCTAAACACGAGATTCTCTTACCAAAATGCTTCCTCTTTCTGGAACCTGAAAGGAAGCCATATTTCTAAAATTAGTGTAAAAATAGATAAAAGGGACGGCACGAAAATCTGTCTGCTTCATGTCAGCATTTGAAATTCAGAATGACAGTGGTTTGTATTTGCCCCCTTGCATTCACATGCTAGTAAATGTAAGCTATGAAAGCTGTTAAATATATGTAAGCAGCAAACGAAGCATGAGCTGTTGCTTTTTATAGTAAACACAGGCACCACGCTCATTGCAAGTATATATCATGTTACTAAGCAAATATGCAATTTCATTGTATCACTATTTTTTATCACATCAATATATCTCTTGAGAGGCAAAATAGAAAGCAGCCACTACTCACAAATCTAATCAGCTTTTTTTAATCATATTTCTAACGTTTCAATGGCACTTGCTCCTATGTGTGTGTCCAGAGAGCATACTTGATTTTGACTTTCGCATCAGACACATTACATAAATATACCATGGTACACCCAATATACCGACATTCCAGTTTTCTCGTCGAAATTGCATGCTTCATTATGAAACACTTGTTCTCAAATCACGGAAATTCTATTCTGTGTCTGCTATTGTCAGCCTCGCGGTGACGTTTCCTCATATTTAGCTTTTTAGATTCACTTCGCGAATTTGGTAATTTTATAAATATCAAATCATTTTAGGCGGCGATTTTTGTATTAATTTACTTGTAGATAACCATGATAAAGCTGTCTTTGAGTCTATAAGATATACACAATTGCTAAAATGTAATAACTTCACCAATGACGCTTACAACAACAACAGAAACTCTTCTTGATCTCATCATTACAAATGTTGATTTGCACCGTGTGCACTGTGGTATTATAAAGTAATGCCTCATCGACCATCTTCCAATATTTACTTCTGTAAATGAATCTGCTAAAAGTATTGACCACTCTACGCCAGTAGCACACTTTTCTTACAGATACATTAACCCTGTCGCATTAACCACTTTTCGTGAATCTATCGCCCAGGTAAGCTGGGAGGATGTTTTGAGTGAATGTGAATCGCCTACGACAGGTTCTTAGAAAAAATTACATCTATCTGTAATTCATGCTTTAGACAAAAAACATTTACCTGACCAAAGAACGCTAGTAAGCCATGGTTAACTACTGATATTTTGCATCTAATAAGAAAACCAGAGCAGCTATACAAAACATTCATTCAAAGTAGATGTCCTCATACGCTAAGTGTTTTAAAAAACTGAGAAATCATGTCACTAAAGAACTTCGTGCTGCTAAAAACAGGTACCATTATAACCGCCTTATTTCGAGCCAACGCTCTGGGGACACTGGGGACATGTGGCGCAAACACAACACGATATTTGACAAAAGTACTGAACCTATCACAAAGATACTGAAGGACAACGTGGAACTTTCTGGAGCAGAACTAACAACCGCATTCAATAATTCCTTTCTTTCTAATCTCCCATCATCATCTGGACGTGACAGCCTGTCTTACATGCAGTCGCGCTGCGAGCACACAATGTTTCTGCGTCCAGTATCTCAATCGGAGGTTATTAGAACGCACACCAGTTTAAAAAACAGCACCGCCACAGATATGCTAGATCTGCACATAAAAGCGGTAAAATTCGTTATTGAACTGATGGCACATTGCTTAACGCGTATAATTAATAATTGTCCTTCATGTGTGGTATTTCCTCGTAAAATGCAATGTGCAAAAATCACAGCAATCTACAAACAAGTTGTTAGCAATGATATTACAAACTACCGTCCAATCTCTATCTACCAGTCTTTTCAAAAGGTCCTGAAAAAATTATTTTCACGCGTTTAATTTCGTTTACTGATCGGTACAACGTGCTAACTGGCTCGTAGTACGGCTTCAGGAAGGATAAATCTACAAAGCTGGCGTTGCTCATGCAAAAAGAAATTATACGTGAAATGTTTGAAAGTCAGAGCTTGGTCCTTGGTATCTCTCTACATTTCACAAAAGCATTCGGTCATATCAATCACAACATACTTGTGAAAAAATTGGAGCACTATGGCATTCGAGGAAAAGCTATGCCACTCAATTCATCATACCTACAGAATCGGTCACAGTTTGTCATGTTTAATGGTCACTCTTCTTTAACCAAACCAGTTAATTTAGGTGTTCCACAGGGAAGCATTATGGGTCATTTTCTCTTTGTTCTTTACATTAATGATATTGTTCATATTGATCATATCGCCAAGTTATATTATACGCTGACGATACTAGCCCATTTTTACCGGCTAGGATGTCGCATGCCTATCTTTTCGCGCAAATGAAATACTTCATCGCATTCACTTGTGGGCTACAAATAATGATATTGTCACGAGAGGAAAAGCCAGTCAGTCAGTTCTAAGCGAACGGCCGTTTACAGTTCGTTTTCGCAGCAGCTACCACACACACTTCTTCTTCCTCGACATCTAGCGTAACTAGCGCGTGCCATTACCCCTCCCTCCAAAAAAAAACAACAAATAAATAAATAAATAAATAAAGTTGGGGAGATGTTAAATGCCACAAGGAAAAAAATAAAAGAAATGAGAAAGACAACGGACGAGACGACAGGGGCCGCATCACAAAGTTTGTGAATGAGAGTCAGCGCGAATGGTAGGGCTTCATCCTGGTAACGTGAACAATGTCACAGGAACGTGGTCTACGGGAGTGGTGCGAACTGTCGGCTGGAATAACTTCGTAGTTGACAGGACTTAGACGACGCAAAACTATGTAGGGTCCAAAGTATCGGCGCAATAATTTTTCTGACCGGCCTCTTTGACGTATAGGGGTCCAAACCCATACAAGATCTCCCGGGTTGTATGTGACGTCTCGATGGCATATGTTGTATCGACGAGCATCTTGACTTTGTCGGGATAGAATTCGTTGCCGCGCAAGGTGCCGCGCTGCTTCGGCACGCTGAACAAAGGCGTCTGTATCTGGTGCGGTAGGTTGCGACGAAGTTGGTAGGAGCATCACGTCGAGCATAGTGGTGACGTCGCGTCCGTAGACCAGACGAAAAGGAGGAAACCCGGTGGTTTCTTGTAGGGCAGTGTTGTACGCGAATGTCACATACGGGAGCAGTTCGTCCCAATTTTTATGGTCCGTGGCAACATACATGGAAAGCATATCTGCAATCGTTTTGTTGAGACGCTCAGTTAAACCGTTAGTCTGCGGGTGATACGCAGTTGCCGTACGGTGCGTTGTCCCGCTCAGCTGCAGGATATCTCGGACCAACTGGGCAGTGAAGGCCGTACCACGGTCTGTGATGACGACAGCGGGAGCACCATGTCGAAGGACGATATTTTTGATGAAGAAGTTAGCAACATCTGAAGCAGTAGCTCGCTGAACGGCTTGTGTTTCGCAGTATCGAGTGAGGTAATCGGTGGCGACGACGATCCAGCGGTTATCAGCCGAAGACTTGGGAAATGGGCCGAGTAAATCCATCCCGACTTGTTCAAAAGGTGAGCAAGGAGGCCGGACAGGCTGAAGCAGACCGGCTGGTTTCAGTGGTGGAACTTTGCGACGCTGGCAATCTCGACAACTTCTGACGTACTGCTTCACGGTTTTGGCGAGTTTTCGCCAATAGTACTTCTGCTTGATCCGCGCGAGAGTACGCGTGAAACCAAGATGCCCGGACGTTGGTTCGTCGTGGCATGCACGTATAACGTCGTCGCGGAGAGTAGCGGGTACAACGAGCAGGAAAGCGGTTGCCGTAGGGTGAAAGTTCCGCTTGTATAGGATGCCGCCACGTAGGCAGAAAGATGACAAGTGACGCGCGAACTGCCGTGGGGGTTGTGGGCGGCTTCCTTCAAGGTATTCAATCAAGGGCTGGAGCTCAGAATCTTGGCGTTGCTGTTGAGCAAGGTTTAAAGACGGAAGAGTACAAAGAAATCCCGAATCGTCGTCAGTATCTAGTGGTGCGGGTTCGACGGGGGCGCGGGAGAGACAGTCGGCGTCAGTGTGTTGCTGGCCAGACTTATAGACGATGGTCACATCAAATTCCTGCAACCGAAGGCTCCATCTTGCGAGACGGCCTGAAGGATCTTTGAGATTCGCCAGCCAGCAGAGAGAGTGGTGGTCGCTGACGACACGGAAGGGGCGTCCGTACAGGTATGGGCGGAACTTCTGGATAGCCCATATGACTGCCAGACATTCTTTTTCAGTTGCTGAGTAGTTTGTTTCAGCAGCAGACAAGGTTCGGCTGGCATACGCAATAACGCGCTCAACACCAGCTTGAAACTGTACGAGTGTCGCTCCGAGACCAACGTTACTACCATCAGTATGCACTTCTGTGTCAGCCTCGGTGTCAAAGTGACCAAGGATCGGTGGTGTCTGTAGACGTTGCTGAAGGTCGTGGAAGGCGTCGGATTGTGCCGGGCCCCAAACAAATGTGACGTCGTTCTTGATGAGTCGTTGCAAAGGTTCGGCAATTTCACAAAAATTGGGTACAAAACGGCGGTAATACGCGCAAAGCCCTAAAAATCGGCGGACATCGTGTTTTGTCTTCGGTATCGGGAACAGAGCGACTGCCATGGCTTTGTCAGGGTCAGGGCGCACACCGGTGCTGCTGACAATATGACCTAGAAATTTGAGCTCCTCGTAGCCAAAGTGACATTTTTCGGGCTTCAGGGAGAGGCCGGCGGTGCGGATAGCTTGAAGAACCGCCTCAAGCCGCTGGATGTGTTGGTCGAACGTGGTGGAAAAAACAACTACATCGTCTAAGTAGACTAAACACGAGTTCCACTTGAGGTCAGATAAAACTGTGTCCATCATGCGTTGAAATGTGGCCGGAGCGGAACACAATCCAAAAGGGAGGACCTTAAATTGATAGAGACCGTCGGGTGTTATAAACGCCGTTTTTTCCTGGTCCCGTTCGTCAACTTCAATTTGCCAGTACCCACTACGCAGATCCATTGAAGAAAAGTAACGGGCATGTCGCAGGCGATCCAAGGAGTCGTCAATTCGAGGAAGTGGGTAAACGTCTTTTTTCGTGACCTTGTTCAGTTTGCGGTAATCGACACAGAATCGTAGTGAACCGTCTTTCTTTTTAACTAATACAACAGGTGAAGACCAAGGACTTGTCGATGGTTGAATGACATCATCGTCGAGCATTTGTTTAACTTGATGACGAATAGCATCCTGTTCTCTTTGCGACACGCGATAAGCGTGTTGGCGAACAGGTTGGACGGTCGGTTCAGTGATGATTCTGTGTTTGATTAAAGGAGTCTGTTTGACCTTCGACGTGGTGGCGAAACAGTCGCTAAATGACGATAGCAGAGTGAGGAGCCTCTGCTTCTCATTTTGGTCTAGCTGTGGGTTGACGTTGATGTGACTGGTCAAGTCCACATCGCTGGGTTCCGGAATCGAGATTGTCGTTACCGAAGCACAGGCGTTGGAATCGGCCACAGTTTCAAAGTAGGCCATGGTGGTATGCCTCGCAAAGTGCTTGTATTCGCCACTGAAGTTGGTAACTAGAATCGTGGTTTGCCTATGTTGGAGCTCTACGAGACCTCGTGCGACGCCGACTTCGCGATCCAGCAATATGGTGAGGTTACCTTCGGCAATGCCTATTCCTAGTTGTTCTTGGGGGCATTCAACGAGGACGAAGATGCTACTTCGAGGCGGTAACGTCACGCAGTCATCGACCACGCGTAAAGCCGCGCGGTGATGTTCATCCTCCACACTCGAATCCGAAGAAACGTAGTTAGAAAAAGTCACGAACAAGTCACGAAGGTTAATGATCGCCCCATACTCCTGGAAAAAATCCATGCCCAGTATGACTAGCCGAGAACACTTGGGCAGCACAAGGAAAGACGCTACGAAAGTCGAAGTAGAAATTGCAAGTCTGGCGGTGCATCGTCCAATGGGTGACACGAGGTGTCCTCCGGCCGTAATCAGATGTGGGCCGTCCCACGCTGTCAGCACCTTGCGTAGCCGAGTGGCCAGTGAGGCACTCATAACCGAGTAGTCAGCTCCCGTATCGACAAGTGCAGTTACCGGATAACCGTCGATTGAAGCAGTAATAGCAGCAGAAGTTCTTTTTGCAGTTTCGAATGAAGGAGTCAGCGGTACGTCGCGAGGGGATGGCGTCGGCGGAGGATATTTGACGGTTCGCATGACAGCGGCCTCACCCCCGGAGGTCGCCGTTTTCAGTTTCCCCGGCGCGGGCTTCCACCGTTGACTCCAGCGGAATCAAAGGCGGGTCGAGGACGGTTTGGTGACGCGTACCGACGAGGTGAAGGCGACCGTGACTGTCTTCGCTGTTGGGCAGGAGGAAGCCGGTTATTTTCTAAGTATTGCTCGATGTCGTGCGGGCGTTCGCCATAGCGCGGGCAACGGGCGTCCGGATGGTATCCCCGCAGACCAATCCGTCGGTACTGGCAGTCGCGATACATGTGACCAGCCTCCCCGCAGTGATAGCACAACGGACTGTTGTCGGGGGCGCGCCATACTGTAGATTTCCGCGGACCAGGATGAAAAGGTGCTTGCGGATTCGTGCGGTGGATCGGACTTGGGGAGCGTCGAGAAATCCCAGCAGGCGGCTGTGAAAAACGGCCCGTCGACGGCGCGGAAGCCCGAAGAGCATCCGCGTACGAGAACGTGGGAGGTTCGGGTCGTGTTGGTGGCGAAGGATGAACCACTTTGCCGATTTCTTCCCGAATGACATCCGTAAGAACCGCGGCACTGGGAGGTGCCGGAGCTGATGCATAGGACTTCTGCAGTTCTTCTCGAACGATTTGTCGTATTAGCTCGGTAAGGGACTCCCTGTCATCATTTGCAGGTACGAGAGAGCATGCAGCAGTCATGGTGGTCTGGCGTTCATACTGCGAGAGCCGCTGCCGAAGCATACGTTCCATGACTGTTGCCTCACGAACGAACTGAGAGACTGTTGTAGGAGGATTGCGCACGAGGCCCGCGAAAAGCTGTTCTTTTACGCCTCGCATTAACAGACGCACCTTCTTGTCTTCTGGCATTAGTGGATCGGCCCGACGGAACAATCGCGTCATGTCTTCGACGAACATGGCGACGGTTTCGTTTGGCATTTGGAACCTCGAAGACAGTGCCTGTTCGGCTCTTTCTTTCCTTTCGGGAGTGCAGAAGGCTTCGCAAAGCAGTCGGTAAAACTCCTGCCAGCTGGTAAATGAGGCTTCGTGGTTCTCGTACCATACTCTCGCCGCGTCTAAAAGGGAAAAGTAGACGTTCTTCAACTTACGGCGATCGTCCCAGTCGTTAAAGGCGGCGACCCGGTTGAAGTGGTCCAACCAGTCTTCAACGTCCTCAAAGGCGTCGCCATGGAACGGGTTAGGCGTGCGAGGCGCGTTGAGAATGCATGGTACGGCAGCATTTGGGATCCCCTCGGTTTGGCTTGCGGTAGTTGTTGACATCTTCCTCACGGAGCTTGCCAGGGGGCTGTATTGCGGTGGAAGACCTTGGAGGCGACGGCTGCTTCGATAGATTTCTGCCGTCCCCGAGGTACTGGCGTCGGTAGCTTCTGGTTGAGGACCCGTAGGCATACGATGGATGCGTACCCAGCACCTCCACCAGTTTGTCACGAGAGGAAAAGCCAGTCAGTCAGTTCTAAGCGAACGGCCGTTTACAGTTCGTTTTCGCAGCAGCTACCACACACACTTCTTCTTCCTCGACATCTAGCGTAACTAGCGCGTGCCAATATAAAGCTAAAGATTAGTAAAACCGAAGCAGTTCTGTTTCATCCACGAAACGATTTCTGCGAAATCCAGCCACTACTGCTAAACGATTTCAAAATAGAAGTTGTAGAAAGTTTTAAAACCCTTGGTGTAATTTTCACCAATTATCTGTCCTGGGATGCTCACAACAATTACCTAACGAAAAAACTGTCCAAAGTAATCATGCGGCCTCATGCGTCGACATTGCCTTACGTTCCTTCTTTCTATTAACAATATTATGTACAATGCTCTATTTTCTTGTAGGCTAAACTATGGTGTTCTAGTTTGCGGAACAGCAACTAAAGAAAATATAAAGAAACTTTTTCACACCAGAAGCGTGCAATACGCGTTGTTTTTAAGGCTCCCTACCTAAGTCACAAACGGCATGTTTAACAAGCTTAAGCTTGTAAACGTACAATCTCTACACAATTTCAGACTACTTGGACAACATAAGCTGGAAACAAACAAGAAAAATTACCTTCTGAAAGTACTGGCGAAGTTGCCAGAGAATTCCCCTGAATACAACACACACTATCCCGAAACGTGGAAAGTTGATGGATGCCACACGACCTACGGAAAGCAAATGTTAAAGTACACACTGCCGACCTTGTTAAATGAGTTGGCAAAAATGGCACGGATATAGAATTGATCTCTTTCAATCAGCTACTATGTATCTCTCTCTCCATTGTTCTATTTTTTGTTGCAACACTACTTGTATTTTCTGTACTTTTTTTCCTCGTTTCTCATCCAGTGAATTTCCCACGATGTTTCTTTATATTCATGGATTTTTTTTTGTGCACATATTTGCCTGTTGTTTGCATTGTTTTTGTATTTTCGGTAGTTTTTGCATTTCCTGCAAGTTGATTTTCTCCTGTGCTATCTGTATGGAATTGATGCCACTGCATGCCATGCTATGGTGCATGGACCCAGTCAAGCCTTTTGAGGCTTTTTGTCCGTGCTCCAAACATCTCACAGATGTTGAATAAAGCTGAATTGAATTCAATTGAAAGGAAATAGTTGCACAGCGCTACTGGACAAGAAAATTAGAGGGCGTTTTTCTTTTTTAGCTGCACCAAATGATTAGCGATTTTTTATGGCAGATGGCATAATTCTAACCTTTTATCTATATTACTCAATAAGGCGACAATAAGTGCTACTTGAAATCAACATGTTCAACATAATAATTGATGTACTCCAGCTAAATACCTTTTCAATTGTTCACTTTACGTCACATGTATCAATGTACGAATTATAGCAGCGGAATTTGCACGGCGTATCCACTGAGAATGGATTTCCTGGACAGCACCAGCCCCGAGATATTTATTATAAATTGTCCAACAACATGCATTGGCGTTCCAGTAAATTTTTTTTTAGAAAATCGCTGTTTTTCGCATTGAAGCACAAAAGTAACTGGAACACTAATGCATTTCGGCAAAGACTTTTAAAACTAATATATCAGAGCTGGTGTGGTCCAGACAATCCGTTCCAAGTGGAGACGCCATGCGAACTCCGCAGATATAATTCCTAGATTGAAATATGTGGCGTAAAGTATGTAATTAAAAAGGTAAATAGCGCAATTACGTTAATTATATGATGGAAAATTTTGAGAACTTGTAGAAGCAATGACAACCTTATAGAGTAATTTAGATCAAGGGTTAGAATTGTGCCGCCTGCCATAGGCAATCTTTAAAAAAATTGTTCCAAGCAAAAGAAATCTCCCTGTAAAAATCTCCTTAAATATGCTTTGTAAAATTTCAAACAAGTGGTCACAATGATTTACCATTTCATCATTTTTTTCTTTCAATGTAACTTGCTATTGCATTTTATGTTGCTGCCTTGTCCACTCTTTTTTCTTCTTTCTCCTCGCCAGTTTCTTTACTTTTTCGCAAATAATATAAACAAATTATGTATAGCTTCGGACATGGCCTAAATACTGCAATGTATTTTTATAGTTCTTGTCAAGGCGTTGTATCGGAGGCCTCTATATATATTTGATCCTGGGACCTCCTTCCATAAGTACCTGTCATACACTATGTATGTATATATTTACTATGTTAATAATAAAGCTGTACTGATTGATTGATTGATTACACCCTTATTACATGGCCAGGTGGTTTTGTATGTTACGTCCGACAATGAATGTGTTTGTTGTGCAGTAGTCACACAGCAGTGCTAGAAAAATTGATTCAACAATATGATATTACTCGATATGAGTCAGTACAGAGGAACGTTGCGTGGCTATATATTTCAATATTTTCAAGGCATAAAGTGAGTGGCGAGTGACGGCCTTCCTTTCGCCTGTCTTTTTCTTGAGGTGTTGCAACGTTTTCACTGTAAGAAGGACTATTTAGACAAGCCGGGCAAAACAGACCTATGGCAAAAGTAAGGAAGATGGACAAGTGCCTGTTTTGTGCGTCTCTCTTTTCGCGCACTTTCCGTCAAAATACATTTTGCAACATTCAAAACATGAGACTGTCTATTATGAATTTTCCTGGGATTGAAGAAACTATAGCCAGTGGCTTTCGTAGACACTTAAAGGAGAAGAATCCTTTTCATTTAGGGAAAATCGAAGCAAATTTTGAGGCTCCGCACTTATGGGCAAGTTTTGTTTTGTTTTTCATTACTTTTTGAACACGCCAATTGTAACGTGGTCTAAAACCCATACTTAAATATATAGATTTAGAACTCGCCGCCTGCCATGTGCATAAATATTCAGCCTTGACTCTTGTGACAGGCGTATATGTTCGCTATTTCTGATGGCGGTTCTTAGGAGGTGAACATGTGACAACTGTTCGAGGTCGCTACGAATGTTGTAAACACAATGGAATGAGGAAAACCTCGTATGAACAGCTGCATGGCAGGCATGACCGTTTTTAAAAAAAGAAATAAGCCACAATGCATAGGTTTGCTGTGCTTGCTTGTGCCCAGCTATTGTCGTGTACGTTGTCTCTCTGCTGGCTCCATGAAAACGAACCAATTGTTTGACGAAGTGGCCACAGCACTAAAGTGGTGGCAAATCCATCAGTTTTTTTTAATAAAACGCAGGTATTCACAAAGTATAAGCTTTTTTAGGTGCACTGCCCTAAATGTTACTTTATCCGCCTGTTCATAGGCAAAAGGTTTCATATTGTAGAGTCCTACTGACTACCTGGTCAAAGACGTTGACCGGATGCTAGGCGACCAATGCTGAAGCGTTTTAGCCTCTATTTAGTTTCTAAAACTGCTTCTCGGGTGACAACTAGTGCATGAAAAACTAGGATACGCAGGTGCTGTATAGTGTTTTGCTTACTACAAATTAATTCCTTCAATGGCGCTTCTACGGAATAATATAATTTCTTCAATCTTCTGGAAATACAACGGTACCCCTACAACATCTGCACCTAAAGAAGCCTTGTGGTCGTGCAGTTATCTGGTTGCACAATGAGATGTTTGTTTTTTATAAGCTTACAATTATATAATTCTCATCGATAAACTCATTTCACGATAACGATCTCTCGTTCAGTCGTCCTCAGTAATGAATGTTCTATTAAGCAATAACCGTTTTAAGATTGGCCTTCGATTACGTGATACTGAAGGTTCTTTTCTTTTCGTTGCTGATTAACTTGCTCATTCACTAACAGAAACCACTCTCAGGCGTATGTTTTATCTGTATATGTTACGCAGTGAATTCTACGAGGCGTTGCTTAGATGTGTCTGTAACGAACTTCAATTTTGCATAGATCTTGCTTTCAACTCCCATATATCCAGGTAATAAGAATCCCGCGTGCCTGATAATTGTAAGCAATAAGGGTTTTAGTTATACATATTTTGTGACCTAACAGCTACACTCTGCATTGCCTACACCTCTGTGGCTGTGATAAATAGATGCTTATAGTAAACAGGTTGTTGCGTAAAGATCAAGGTGTTCATCAAAGCACACTTGCTGTTCAAGTTGCGGTCTGTGGGTATGGTGTTGGGCTGCTGAGCACGAGGTCGCGCGATTGAATCCCGGCTACGGCGGCCACATTTCGATGGGGGCGAAATGCGAAAACACCCGTGTACTTAGATTTAGGTGCACGTTAAAGAACCCCAGGCGTTCGAAATTTCCGGAGCCCTCCACTTCGGCGTGCCTCATAATCAGAAAGTGGTCTTGGCATGTAAAACCCCATAATTTCATTTAATATTTAAGTTGTGGTCTTCCATTTCCCACGCATTGCTTGCAAAATGAATAAGCTAGCACATCGATCTCATGTGAGTGCAGTGGAAAGTGTGCTTCAGGCGCCTTGATAAAAATTATTTTGATAAAAATACACACACGCACGCCCGTAAAAAACAGCCTGCAAGGATCTTTGCATTCTATTTCAGTAGAACTTACTGTGTGTATTAAGTAGGCTACTTATAACAACTGATCGTGGGAGACTGGGAAGACATAAATTTTATTTTCTCATTTCAGAGGATCGCATCAAAATGAACGTGAATAGCTATATTGATTACCTGCCCACTGGAAGCATGGGGGTCAGCAATGCTAATATATTAGCAGTGAAAGGGATGGGCATTGCTTAATGCGCATACATATACATTTGTTATCTTATGCTCATGTTCGTTACCTTCATTACAATGGCCCCATTGAAATAGAGGAGCCATCCTGGCGACTTCGTTTTCTGGAAGGACGGTAGAATGGTGATTCGGCTTGAGATGCTGATGGTGATCGACTTCTCAGTTACGACGTCGCATGTAGAACGGCGGCGTTAGCTGCTCAACCAGGTAATTAACGGGTAATTTTCTCTCGAGAACACGGTATGGCCCGTCGTACTTCAAAACAAGTTTTCAAGCCAGCCCAGGCGTGCGGTGTGGCACTAACAACTAGACGAGAGCGCCCGGGAGAAAAGTGGGTGTCGAGTTCTGGGTATCGTGAACGGCTTTTTGACGGTTCTGGTCATCCGAGGTGCATCGCCGGGCTAGCTGGCGACATTCTTCGGCGTGTCTGGCGGCTTCCGAGATGGGAAGGCATTCGGATGGGTCCGGCCGGTAGGGCAGAATGGTGTCGAATGTGTGCGAAGCATGACGGCCGTAAGGAAGGTAAAAGGGTTAGAATACGGATGTGGCCTGAGTCGCGGTGTCGTAGGCGTAGGTGACAAACGGAACTAGGTCCCAATTAGAGCTATCAGGTGAGACATACATGGTGAGCATGTCACCAAGAGCTCGATTGAAGCGTTCCTTGGTACCGTTAGTCTGCGGGTGATAAGCAGTGCACTTACGATGAACAATAGCGCATTCAGGAAGCAGTTGTTCGATGACTTCAGATAAGAAGGCACGGCGTACATCACTTAAAAGTTCTCGTGGACCTCCATGACGAAGGAGAAAACGGCGAAGTATGAAATTGGCGACCTCCTGCGCTGCAGCATTTGGTAGAGCAACAGTCTCCGCATAACGGGTTAAGCGGTGTACCGCAACGATTATCCACCTGTTGTCGGTAGGGATCAACGGAAGTGACCCGTAGTGATCTGTGCCCACGCGATCAAAGTATCGGGATGGGCATTGTAAACGCTGGAGTTCACCGGCGGAGTTGTGCGGTGGCGCTTTGCGGCGTTGGCACTCATGACAAGAGCAGACGAAGTTTCGAACGAAATCCGCCTCTTTCATGGCGCGACGGCGCATTCGCCCTGCCCTAGCGGATTAGTCGCGAAACATTTTGGAAGGGTCGCGCGCGTGGCCGCGCGCCGGGAAGTCCCCCGAAAAAGGAAAAAAGAAGCTTCTGACGCGCGCTGCTGCAAACACTCGTGCCGTGTACCGACGTTCCGTGGCGGACACGCGATATAGTCTTTGTCGCAGCGGTGAGTGAGAGCCAGTGTGGATGTAATGCTCGACCGTCAGTGCACGGCCAAGAGATGTTTGCGCAACGTCCAAAGAACGGCGGAAGTATTGTAGGTTTGCGAGAAGTTGAGATCGCTGTGAACGCGTAAGATCTTCGGCGACGAATGGGCTGAACACACCAGTCCATGTTGAGTCGGGTACGGAGAGGGCACTCAGTTAATGGATGGCAGTAGAAGGTACTTCGTCGAGGACGGAGACAATTCGTGTTGAATCGACCGACTCGACGTAACCAAGACATTCGCGGCGGAGCAGTGATAGCGGCGATGAAAGATGATTGTAAACTGGCATCGTGCTGACACCGGCAGCAAGGTATAGAGCTCAAAGGGCAAAGGAAGCGCTTTCCGGGTAACAAAGTGGCGAGAGGGCATGAAGAAGACTGTCCCGTTGGATATGTTACTGCAGAAGACTGGGACGAATGCTGAAGAGCACGGGGGAATACAGGTGTCTTCTTTCACGACAATTTTAGCGGCAGGATGAATATCGACCGGGGCCAGGTTACCAAGTTGGAAAAGTTCGATCTCAGCCCGAGCGCAATTGATGATGGCATTGTGGCGTGAGAAACAATCCCATTCTAGAATAACTGCGTGGGGGCACGGTTAAAGAACTATGAACTCAATATTTTTTGTTTTTTTTAATGGGGCTTGACGTGCCGAAACCACTTTCTGATTATGAGGCACGCCGAAGTAGAGGACTCCGGAAATTTCGACCACCTGGGGTTGTTTAACATGCACCTAAATCTAAATACACGGGTGTTTTCGCATTTCGCCCCCATCGAAATGCAGCCGCCGTGGCCGGGATTGGAACCCGCGACCTCGTGCTCAGCAGCCCAGCGCCATAGCCTATGGACTCAATCATGTACGAAACGTCCTGTTTGATCACACGGGCAGTACAAGCAGCGGTAGGGCCAATGGGTTGAACACTCGCCGTTCAAAGCGACAATCCAGACAGAGACGTCGTCACCTTACGAAGCGAACGGCAAAATCTTGCATCCATAACTGAAATAGCGGCACCGGTATCGACGAGGGCGACTGTAGCGACATCTTCGATAAACACATCAATGACATTAGCAGGTAAAGGAGGACGACTTCGGCATGTCGACACTTGCACTGTTCTTGCCTCGGGAACTGCGACGTTTTGTTTCCCTCTTCGTAAGGAACGGGTCGTCGACGCATAGGGGAAAGCGATCGGCGATGTGGGGACGGTTACCGGAGGCGTTCGAAGCGAGGACGGCGAGCAGTCAGGGAGCGAGCTGGTGATGGGTCGAAGGGTCCGTAAGGCGCATTTGGATCAGGCGGCACGTGGGCGCTCGTCGATCGTCATCGAACGCTTGCGATCGGCGGCGGCAGAGCCTTGCGACATGAGTGGGATACCTACATGCGAAGCATATAGGGCGATTCTCCGGCGTGCCCCACGGGTTAGCGACGGCAGCGGTGGTCTAGGGGACGGGGGGGTGAGGGTGGTGCACAGGCTGCTGGAAGCGATGCAAGAGCACACTGCGAGGGCCCATTGCAGCAACCATAGCATAAGTTACTGGTTTAGTCACGACATCCTGCTGGTGAACAGCCGACAGTGCTTGAGCGACCTCTTCGTGGATCACGCTACGGAGATGAGACGGCAAAGTGCTAGCAGACTCCTGAGTGACAGACACCAGAGATAGCTGTCGTGCAACTTCTTCGCGGACGAAATCCTTGATTTGGCTTATCAGGGAGGCTTGTTCAGAGACGGTGGTCAGGCTGCAGAGTGATGCCGCATTTCTTGTGGGATGTCGCCTAGTCAGAGCTCGCTGCTTCCGTAATTCATTATAGCTCTGGCACAAGCTGATAACGTCGCCAACAGTGCACGGGTCCTTGGCCAGAAACATCTGGAACGCGTCATCATCCATTCCCTTCATGACGTGCTTGATCTTTTCCACTTCCGTCATGGCAGCGTTCACGCACCTGCAGAAATGGAGAACATCTTCTATATAGCTAGTGAACGTCTCACCCGTGTCCTGTGCACGTGTACGCAAACACTGCTCGGCTTGGAGTTTCCTGACGGCGGGTCGGTCAAATACTTCGCTATTGGACGTCTTGAACGCCGACCACGTTCGGATATCCCTCTGATGATTTCTGAACCAGAGACTGGCCACGCCCGCGAGGTAGAATGATACGTAAGTCAGCTTGTCCGGGTCATTCGATTTGTTGTGGACGTTCACCCATTCGTAGGATCGACAGCCAATTTTCAGCGTTGTTGTCATCGGTTCCGCTGAAGATGGAAGGCTCCCGCTGGCGAACGGTGCCAGCGCAAGGGACGGGTGGCGATGGAGGAGTCTGCTGGTCGGTGTTCGGCATGGCAGAGGGTAGCGTCCGAGAACGGAGTTCCAGGATGGTAGAGTCGAACGTTACCCCACACATCCACCACTTATAAAGGAGATTTATTGAAGTTCATAGCGACCGCCGGTTCTAGGATTCACCGAGCACAGCCCCGTAGCTCGAGCGTCTTGCTGCGCGCTTGATGCTGCCGATGCTGCTGACTCTACTGCGCTCATTTTCGTTATCTTCCTTACAATACCTTTTTTATAATTTATCCCGATACCCACAGCGCCCGTAGGCATTACAGTGGGGGGAGAAGGAAACAAAGAACCAACAAGTTAAGCAGGCAAAACAAAACAATTTACTGGAACACTTTCATACTCGTACATACACAAAAAAACACTATCTTACTGCAGTGGGAGTATAGAGTTTGAAAATAGATGGTTTGGGAGAATGGTTGCGACATCGGATGGTAGCTTGTTCCAGTGGCTACAATTGGCTACTCAGAGAACCTAATTTGGCTTATATATTAACACCTTCGCATACTGCCCCAGCTACACTCTGTCATATCTGTTGCAATAATGAACGAGTTCTACTTCACAAGCACTCCAATGTCACTAACAGTGGTCACCTACACAGCTAAGTAGCTGGTCATGATTCAGGTAGCAAATAGCTAAGAAAAAGATCCACTTACTTTGAGAGCTACAATACTGCGATAACTTGAGAGAGCTGTACCCATTGGAGGTAGCAGACCTCTTCTCAGCTCCAGCAGAACAACAGCAACTTGCCTTTCAGTAAAATAAAAGGATTAATTAGTAATGATAAGTTACCTTGTTCCTGCTGAGTATCAACACAATCTGATTTTCATGCATATCCACTCGCCGCTTTATTTATACAACTGACTTATTCGTAAAATAGAGTCTCTGATGATGCCATTCGCTTCTCTTGTATGTCCAAATGTTTTGCACCGATACAACGTTTACTACTTGTTTACTGACACGAATGCCTTGACTCTCCAGACAACACTCGAAGCAGCACGTCTTGCTGCACCGCAAGCAGTTGCACCAAAGAAACACACTGCAGAGCAGCCAGAGCGAAGAACTTTGTTTGGTCACTACAATTAAAATGTGCATCGAAGTAAGAAAGTAACGATCACACGTAGTGACCCACTGCTATAACCTCTAACGTTTATTTCCGTATTCTAACAGTTGTATCGGATACAGTATGCTCTCAAGCCGATACGAGCATCAATACAAGTGCGCAACTGAATGCAGTTTTCTTCTACGCTTTTAACGCGAGTGCGAAAGACGTTGGAAGCGTCACACGGAACTTGCAATCGAGTCGATCGCGCTACCACTGAAATCGATCTCAAAAGATAAGGCGATCGTTTTCCTCATTCATGTGTCATTTTTGCCCTAAGACGCTGCATAGTGGCCTTTTAAACAATATTTTATAACCAATCATGTCAACACCTACGGTATGCAACCCAAATAAAATTAAAATGGGCTTACGTCATGAGCAATTTACGAGCGTGCGTAGTCTGTTGAAACTTGTTGAGAGCAGGCTGTCGCGTATCCAAGCGCACAGGTGCACCCAAACACAGGACAACTTCTTCGATGCCGGAGCGTGAAGAGCTTTGTACACGAAATGAAAGACATTCAGCACAGATATCCCCGCGCGATGACGGCACGTGACGAGCACACAAGCTTACACCACACAGCGACAAATTCGGAGCTTTCCCAATTCGAACGTGTCGAGACGCAAGCACTGTAACCATCCATCGCTTCTCTTCTTCGCTCGCGATGCACCAATCTCTCTTCCTTGGGGTCTTGCTCCACTCTTGAGTACAAATCAAGAGATATTTACGGTAAATTAACAATTTTTACAACAAGATACGATAAATGCCGGCTGACTACACATGTGCAGCTTCGTCTACCACTCCTTATATCGGAAGTGTTGCCCCCTGGTGCCGCACTCTGTGAGAGCGGAGAACCGAAAATAATCGGTTTCGTTTTCGCATTTGTGCTCCATTTACTGGAACAGCGAAATAATTGCTTGACAAATAATTGATTTCTAAAAAAAGAGGATGCTTTCTCTCCCCCAAGGTAGTGCGTTTTATACAAAGGGAGCGGAATGCAAGAAGCGGAAAGCAGGGAGGTCAACCAAACCGTTTGCTAATGGGGATAGAAACCCTTGCTTAAATGATATTGCGCGACATAAAAAAACGACACGGACGTGAGAGAAGACTACACACCGCTTGGTGTGTAGTCTTCTCTCACGTCCGTGTCGTTTTTTTATGTCGCGCAATATCATTTAAGCAATGGATTACCAACTTGCCCGGAATGCTGCTCTTATTAAGGATAGAAACCCCTTTGTTTCAGTGCAGTGCAAAGCAGTGCACTGCGATGCGTCAATAAATCTAGTATAGTGTTAATTTTGGCTGGTTGGTGCATGTAATGATCGGGTACATGAAGAGTTGTGTCGTAAGACTTACCCATGCATAAAGCACATAGAACTAATGATGTTGTATTCTGGGTGAAAAAAAAGGAAGCCTAAATCGTTACAACTCGGCACTGGGCATTCTTTCTTTCCGTCCTTTTTTTCTTTTTGACAGTACACACAGTACTGGCACAGTACTGGGTCTTTCATCTTCAGTCACCTTCCCGTAGTTTGTACAATGTCTGCGCATGTTCGCGATCTTTATTCTGCGGTACAAGAACGTGCGCGCTTACCGGTCTTGTTTCAAGATGAAGCGCCAAATGTTTGCGATAACATTTTACCGCAAGAATTAACACTTAAACAATGAAGATTATGCGTAATTGATGTGTCTCAATGAATGGGCAGGTATTTACACAGACGAGACATTTTTGAAATATTATGGGAATGAGTGCTCGCATACGGGGCAGAAACCTGGAGGCTCACGAAAAGGGTTCTTCTTAAATTGAGGACGACGCAACGAGCTATGGAAAGAAGAATGATAGGTGTAACGTTAAGGTATAAGAAAAGAGCAGATTGGGTGAGGGCACAAACGCGAGTTAATGACATCTTAGTTGAAATTAAGAAAAGAAATGGTTATGGACAGAACATGTAATGAGGAGGGAAGATAACCGATGGTCATTAAGGGTTACGGACTGGATTCCACGGGAAGGGAAGCGTAGCAGGGGGTGGCAGAAAGTTAGGTGGGTGGATGAGATTAAGAAGTTTGCAGGGATAACATGGCTACAATTATTACATGACTGGGGTAGTTGGAGAAGTATGGGAGAAACCTTTGCCCTGGAGTGGGCCTAACCAGGCTGATGATGATGATGATGGTGGGAATGAGTTAAACCAATTACATTGCAGATCAGCAAAACCTTTTCACACTTGGGTAAATTGCTTACGGAATTCGAAAATTTCAACCAACCCTTGTACTTGGATCTATAGGCCGCCAGTTCCCTTCGAGACCATTTGTTGCTAAATGGAAATGCAGTTACGGTCATTATACCACTCCCTGCGTTTCGGTACTGATTTATAGTGCACACAATTTTTGGCGTCAATGTCATTCCTAGTGCACCAGCATCTGAGTGCCGCAAGTGTGTTTACATAGGCGCCTATGCCCACGGCTCCTAGTTCACTTAAACATATATGCTTGAATATAATTACATAGCGGTTTATTTGAGAACATTGCAAAAATACGCATATATTTACGCATATGATCATCGTTACAAGGCCCGTATGCGCGGCAAACTGAGGCCGGAATAGAGGATGCGTATATATATTTATACGATCTGTTATTGCAGCTTTTGGTAGAAGGCTAGTTTGCGATTTCAATAAAATATTGTTAGGTGAAACTTTGATACTACGAGCGCTCATTCAGACAGCTTAAATTTCCTCGCAATAATACAAATGTTCGCATAACAATAATACCGAATTCTGTCTGTTTCGGGCTAAGCAGTGTAGAGCCTATGTATTACTACGGTGAAATGTCCGTAAAGCCTAAAACGGGGAGCAATTCCCGTAAATTAACGGGAGATTTTTTCCGTATTTTTGAAATATGACATACTTTCCGTATTTTTACCCTGCGATTCTTCCGTATAATAAGGGAAATCCTCCGTATAGTGACGGAAATTTTTTACAGTGTAGGGGGAGATCATTAATATATCGCAAGGATTAAGGAGGACCCAGTAATGAGCCTTGGGCAACCAGTGATGAAACAAGCACCACGGGCGAGTTAGCAGAGTTGGAGCGTACATATTGCGAACGCTGGGTGCGAAATTCCGATATCCAGCCAACTAAAGATGAATTTTTTAGTATTGCGAAAAGCTTCTCCGTAAGTTTAGCTGGTTAGACAGTGTCGAGGGCCTTTGCAAACTCTAACAAAATAGCATGAATCATATCACCTATGTCTAAAGAGCTGCTCATGTCATGAACGAATTCTGTCAGTTGTGTTACAGCGCTAAGGCCACGTCTAAAACCACGCTGGAAAGTGCATAATATTTTGTTAGTTTTAAGAAATTCGTTAATATGGCGGGGGGGGGGGGGTTTAAAGAGCATGTGTTCTCGTAATTTACATGAGTTTGTTGTTAAAGAGATTGGTCTATAGTTAGATAAAAATTGAACGTTACCCGACCTAAGTAACGGCGGAATTGAAGCAAGTTTCCACGAGTGAGAAGGGTGGTGGTTGAGAGAGATTTTATAAAGATAATTGTTAGATATCTGCTGCACCAAAGAGAGTATCGAACGAGCAAAACAGTCGGGATACCGTCAGGACCACACGACTTCTTGGTGTCTAATTTTAGGATTAAGTGCACCATCAGCAGACAGTGATATATCGTCGATTGGAGGGTATGGTTTGGAATCAAAAACAAGGGTTACACAGTTATCGGTCGTAAATACAGAGGGGAAGTAGGTGTAAAAAAAAGAAGCTATTGTCGCCGAATGAGAAACTGCAACATTGTTAATCATTAATGTGTACGAGGATGACCCAGGTGGCAGGATGCCTTTCGAAAATTCACTGGGATTAGCCGTCATTAATTTAGGCAAGTTTACCTTGTAATAAAATTTTTTTGTAGCAACCATTTTAGAACAGAATTTCTTTTTAGCACTATGGAATCGCATGAGTTTTGTTGTGTCAGCAGAGCGTTTCGATCGACGTAATGTGGCCACATGACGTGTAAAATGCAAAAGGTCCCTGGTCACCCAAGAAATGTCGGTGATTGTTTTTATTGTTTTTAAAGGTATAACAAGGTTGATACACTTATTGACCAGATTTTCGAAGAAACATGTCAAGGTATTAGTATCACTAGTGGTACGTATTAGTTCAAACACACATAAAGACTCTCATAGGGCCTCTGTTATTACCAAATTATGAACGCGGGTAAAATCAGGAAACGTGCGGTAGACATAGCAGGATTGAAGGAAGATGCCTGGAACTGAAATGAACACAGCATTGTGGTCAGATATTCAGTCAATAACATCGCAATCGTAACCAGCATTAAAAGGAGATGTAGTAAAAAAGACAAGATCAACGACTGAAGTTTGGCGAGCGAAATCCTGAACGACCTGGTGCAGGCTACTGGGTAATGGAATGTGGACCAACTCCCGCCTGATAGCTACTTTGTGTGCGCTTACTTTCATAGAAGATCAAACAACACCAGGATCATTAAAATCGCCCATGTAGGTGATGTTGGACGAACAAGTATTATAGCTATGCAAAAATTTACATAGATTGTGTAAATGCTGAGTATTAGTTCAGCACAATGCGTTGGCGGGCTAATTGGTGCGAATCCATGAATAATTTGTTTAGCGCAAAACGACAGAGACAAGAAAGACGACAGGACAAGGCGCTACTCTCAACTGACATCATTTTATTGCGTCACTCCTTTATAGACCGCTCAAACCAGAGGAACATGCGCAGTGAGCACCATGCGGTGGAGCCACCAACATCCGATTCCAAGAGCGCACTCATGCGACAGAATCCAAAAAACCAAATTCAGCGCTGTACAAGGTTAAGGAAGGCACACTAATGCACTGTGACCTCAATGACTGAATGAAAAAAGCTTCCGATAACTCTCGGGCGGTGGTGTCACGGCTCTTTTTCAAAATCGTGGTATCACGAAACATGGGTTTGCACTTGCATGTTTTACAATGCTGAGCCAAATGGGAACCTGTGCCTGTTGGTATGGATCGCTCATGTTCTCTAAGGCGCTCGTTAACACAGCGGCCTGACTGCCCTACATACACTTTGCCACATGACAAGGGAATCTTATAAACCACACCGACTCTGCAATCTACAAACTTCACGTGGTTCTTTTCACAATCAGGTTTTTTACTTGTTTTAGAAAATGATGTCAGTTGAGAGTAGCGCCTTGTCCTGTCGTCTTTCTTGTCTCTGTCGTTTTGCGCTAAACAAATTATTCATGCTGAGTATTAGAACCATCCAGGCGGTCAACGATCCCTATATTCAAAGACATATTTTCAATTTGGACATTACAGCAGAAAGACTCAGTATCAGGTGTGGCAGGAAATACTGAAAAGGGAAGGTGAGATGGAGGAAATAGAGGAACACCGCCTCCTCTCCCGAATTTTCTGTCTCACCGAACCACTTGGAAACCAGGTGGGGTAACCTCAGAACCGTCCGCGCCATCATGTAACCAGGTCTCAATAACACCGACAATATGTGCCGTGTAAGACGAGGCCAAGGAAAGAAATTTAGAGAAGTTGCTAACAAGGTGTAATGCAAGAACGTTTAAAATGGAAAGTTAATTGCCAGTACCATGAAGTCAGGGGGATTCGGTCCTAGCAAGTATTTCGGTGGGTTTTGTTGAGCCTGCAGTTGATCTGACAAGAGTACTGAATGAGCTATCTCAATTGTATCGTACCCTGTCAATACATAAATGATGAAATCGAAGCTGGACCGATGAGCCACTATCTCTATTAGAGCAGGATGCTTCCCAGAGGTTCTTGCGAATATCGGGAACGTGTGGCGAGAAGTCTTCTGGAACACGATAGGTAATATTTTTTTGTTCATAGCAATTCCTCCCCACCAGCACTTTATCCTGAAAATCAATCGCAGACGATCGCAGGCCACCTCTGATGGCCAGTAACTCCGTTTTCGCTGAACGCATCGCGTAGTTATCACTGCAAAACATTTCTGAAACAGTCAGTTTTAACGTGGAATGGCTTCTTTGGCTTCAATAAAAACGGGCTCAGTGCCCATTTAAGGGAAAGGTCTAGGACGGTTGCTCCTGTATGTACAGAAGTTTACAAAAAATAATCTTCTGTGGCATCCACGGTGCCAAATTTGATGTTTCATGCATTGAAATAAAATTTTGCGAAATACTGACTGTGGAAAGCATGTTCTTTATTTAGATCGTTATTTCTAAAATAATGGTAGACAATTTCGCAGAACATCACTAGTACCATGCTTTGAAGTTTGTAACTGAGTAAAAAAATAACTTTTTATATCTAAAGCGGACAAAACTAAAGGGAGGGCAAAGAGAAAATTGATGATATCTGTATTAGGTAATTATAATTCTACAGTAATAGAAATATCACTCTCACCGTGAGAAGAGAGCTTGTAAGCCAAAAGAGGCGCAAACACGAAAAGTGTGGCGACGCCACTATTACGTCGTCGCGTTGACTCGAAGTATCTCGTACAGTTCTCTTATAGCTTAATGGTAGAAATAAAGTGCACTGTTTCTTAAAGGACATCGAACATGGAAAGTTTTTGGAACATTTACTATTACGAAAAAATGATTTGATGTTTGGGACGTCCTGCTGACGTTCCAGCGCAGGTGTTTTGGCTCGATATAAAAGAACATGTAGCGTTTACCTTCATTTTCCTTGGTAATAAGAAATATAATGTAGCGAAAATACAAAACGTAGAGTTTGTTCTATTAGACTATTTCTGCCTTTTTCATCTACTTGAAGAGATAAACAGTGGTTGGCCTTGAGCAGTGCTGACTCATGATAAGCGGCATAATCTCAGCTTAGACGCATTTAAACCTAAAACATTTCGTAACGGAAACAGTTGCACAGCGCGCTCTACAACATGCTGTATGACCATTATCTGTGTAATCAGTTCAGGTACTGCTCAGATGTGGGTCTTATGTCGAGCATCAGATATTATTTCCATCGACCCAGCAAGCAGGTAGGCATCAAGCTGCACAAGTATCAAACGAACATATTCAATCAACGCCATGCGCTATACAAATTGCTTACGCTAAGCTCATTCCTCCGCACGTAACATTAAACTCAGAAAACACAGAGACGTGTGGAAACATCACAGCTATCTCGCTAGGCCGAACAATCGACTGTCGTTAAGACAGATTTGTTCCTCACTCACTCCTAAATAAGAGATGGTGTGAACTTTAGACACCACCAACTGCGTCCGAGAGAATGTTCTGCTGAGACTAAAACGACCGCAGGCCCTACACAAGAAAAATGAAGAAAAAGAATCCAGAAAGCGCGTTGCGCGGCTCAGCGATAGCTGTATCGCACACGTGTAGTGATTGCATCTGGGCGGATGCGCATCGCTGATGCCCAATATGTACAGCGCGCTAGGTTGTGTCTTGATAAGACGCGCTCTCAATAAACATGCGTTCATTTCCTGCTCTGGCTAGGCTGCTGTAAATGTCATGTCCTTTTGCACGCTACATGGCCTGGGGGATCGTACCTGCGAAGTGTGCGTTATGGACCTGCTGAAGGCATCAGCAGGTCCATTACGGGTGGCAGGTAACGTCACGGAAAAGTAGAAGCATTTTAAGCATAAATTTTAGTTATCTCTGCAGAAACCGGCGGCAAAGGACCAGCCGAAAACGGAAGCATCGAAGGCGGCCCTCCTGCTGAGCGTGGCGAATGACGACGCGCTATACGTATTCAACGGCTTCCAGTTCGCGCCGAATGAAGACAAGAACGAATACAGCACCGTGGTGAGTAACTTTGATGCCTACTGCGCCGAATTGAGCAATGAAGTGCAAGAGAGATGTGTATTGCTTTCAAGAAAGCAAGCAGAAAGAGAACCATTTAGAAATTTATTCGTGACCTTAAACGGCATGCAGCGCAGTGTAACTTTGGTGTTGCAAAAATCGTTGGTAAGGGACCAGATCGTGTTTGCACGCATACTCCTACACTAGGTAAAAAAATGCTTCGTTACAGTCAACTGAGTTTCCAAAAAGGAGGGGAAATTTGCGAAACAGCGGAGATGGCAGCGCAGCGAAAGGATGTTTGGAGCAAAGCGGACAATAGCATCGATGCCATTTTGAGGCGCTCGGCGTCACCCGCAAAATAGTGTAAGCTACGAAAAGAACAATTTCGCTGTCGTTTGTGCCACAACCACTGTAGTAGTGGTTGTGCATCGGCTGTAGTAAGCGAAGTAGAAAAAACAGCAACATGAGGACTTCGACACTCTCGAGATCACGACAGCAAGCCACGAAAGGGTTTGGACGGTTCAAAGACAAGTTCTAAATCGCGAGACAAGCGTTAAAGTGGACACCGGGTTACAGACTAGCTTGTTTCGCAAGTCAATTTACCGTCGACAACGGGGAGAAGAGTGGGAGGCAGCGAATTAAGTGCTGCGGGCACATAACGGCAGTACCATAGTGTGCTTCGGAACGTCTGCAAAGGAAGTAAGGCTTGGGGGTACTTCTGCTACGATCACATATTTTGTTGTGATAAATGGCCGGCAGGCCATACTGGAACTAGACGCTAGCGAAATTTTGGGGCTAGTGCAGCGTAAATAGGCGCCTTAGACAATATTTCCAACGATTTAAAAGAGATGCCCTATCAAGAATTTCAGGCATGTCTTGATGGTCTAGGGTATTTCCAGCTGGCCGACAGCATGGTCCTGAAACCTGGAGTGGTGCCAGTCATGCAAGCAGTTCAACGAGTTCCGTTGGCGCTAGAATAGCCTCTGAAGAATGAACTCAAAAGAATGGCACGCGCTGGTATAATTGTAAATGTGAACGAGCCTGCCGACTGGGTCAGTCCTTTAGTTCTGGCAAAGAAAAAAGATGGCGCACTAAGAATGCGCATGGACCACAGAGCTTTGAATTAGTTCATCAAGCGGCAGCATTTCCCACTTCCTAGGCGCGAGGATTTGGAAGCTAGTTTGACCAATGACATGCACTCCACTGTCTTGACGAGAACTATGACAATCCTCAGATACCGCTTGACGAGTGGATTCGACATCCAAGATTTGCACCTTTTTTTCACTGTTTGGAAGATACGGTTTCTAGCGTCTGCCCTTCTGTATTTCATCCGCACCTGTGGTATTTCAACAAGCCATCCTTCAAGTATTCGACGGCCTAACAGGCGTGCTAGTTACATTGACGTCATTTTAGTTTGCGGTTCCAGTAAGCAAGGACACAGTGAGCGGTTGACAGAAGTACTTAAGGCTGCCAAAAAAGCAGGATTGACTTTCAGCGCGCAGAACTGCATGTTCGGTGTGAAATCAGTGAAATTCGTTGCAGGCGTCATATGCCGAGCGGGCATATCGCCTGACCCAAAGCTAATCAAGAACTTGGCGAAAATCGCGATAACAAAGTACAAGACTCATGGCCAGCGGATGCTGGGGGTGTTTAACTATTGCGGCAAATTCGCGCCATATTTGTCCGAGTGAGCGAAGCTTTTACGAGAGCTCAGCAAGTTCCAGGCAGAGTTCCAATGGACAGACAACTACGCGCAAGAGTAGAAAATCTTAACCAAAATGTTTACTACCCCTCCCCTGCTTCCAATCTTTGATCCGCAACGAGCAACTACACTCTAAAAACAAAGAGAGTTCCACGCACTCTCTTTGAGGGAGTAACTGGTTGTTCCATTTTTAATTCTCTTTTCAAGAGTAGATCGACTCTCTTTGAAACAGAGTAGGTCAACTCCTCCTGACAGAGTTTTGTTACTCCACCGCAAACGAGTGCTAGTACGATTCCGCAGGATGCTAATACTCTCCCCACAGGGAGTGCTAGTATTCTTCTTCAGAGTGCTAATACTCCCTCCACAGGGGTTGTAGTACTCCCCAAGACTGAGTGCTTTTACTCCCCCAAACTGAGCACTTCTACTCCTCCAAGCCGAGCGTTTCTACTCCCCCAGACAGAGTGCTTTCACTCCTCCATAAAAGAGTGCTAGTACTTTTCCCAATAGTGTGAAAGCACAATGTAGATCCCTGGTCATCTTAGCAGGAATTCGCAATATTTACATGTGGGGAATATTTTATTCCATGATGAGCAGCTCCTGCATTTATGCTTGGCGAACGGGATGTAATCTGTTGTCGCCGAGTTACTGGAATGAAACATATTCTCTCTCATAAGGCCAAAATCTTTATTTATCACTCACAAGACAAACTGGATAATGGTTTGAAAAACATACTGAGAAACACATAAAATCAGATTCCAATGATGTCCATGACAAAGCTTTTTGTGCACAAACAGAGACGAAGAATAGGAGCAACACAAGGACGAGCGTTTTCTAACAACTGCTTTTTATTTTAGAAGAACCTCCTGCTTAGATACGCACAGATATGCGCGATATAGTCTAGAAAGCGCTCGTCCTTGTGTTGCTCCTATTCTTCGTCCCTGCTTGTTTGCGCAGAAAATGCTTTAAGGTGAATCTGTTCCAACTAGGCCGACTCGCAGTCATGCCCATGAATTTTAAAACCTATATTGTAATAAAACAAAAGTACATTCTCAAAAATTTCATCAGTATTGCAGCGCAGAAATATCGTTTAATTCTATTGGCTCCAGCTTCTCAAAAATAAAGCGTTCAATGAAAGTTTAACGTAGAACAAACTTGTGCAAACTCACAAAGCATTGACACTATGATCGAAGAGAAATATGCGCTACATTACTGGCCACCAAAGGCACTTCTGGCACAAAATGCATGTACTTATCTGGAAGAGGTTACCACATGGGGAGCTGCTAAGCATGGGGCTGGTAATGTAGCTAAATTTGCAAGAAACTTGTCGTTGTGCGCCATATTCTAAAACAGCAGCTCATTTGATGATATCCTTTACAGCGTATGGATGTTCCTGACTGAGAGTACAGTGCATTTGTAAATGTGCTGTACATTCTCATGTGAGGCCGCAGCTCTAGCTAGCTTTGCTTATATTTCATATAAAGTTATTCATGTGTGGGCTGCGCCCCGATCTTTCTAAGTGTGTCTTGTCGTGGTTCTGCAGCAATATCCTGCCCGGTTTCAAAGCAGTACAGAGGCGTATCATATTTCCTATTCGGTTGGCCTCCTCACGTTAAGTAGTTTCCTGGTGCTGTTAGGATTCATCCGTTACACTTACTCACAAATAAATAACATGAAATTTGCAATATTATCTACTGTGTAGCAAATGAGTATAAAATTTCAAAGAGCATTGGCATCAAAATCGCGCGCATCAAGTTTCTTGTCATATATGGTGGCTTTTCATTGCCATTATGGTAAGAATGCTCTACTTTTGAGGAGCAGCTTGCATAATTACATGATCAGTTATTGTGACTCGTTGAAAATGCAATCTAACTAAAGTATAGCATGGGTTCCGATGGGAACCAAAAATCACATGTGATGAATGTCATGCATCAAAGCCGACGTAAGCATAAGTACAGGCAGAGCAGTGCACGAAAAAGACAAACCAAAAAACGAATCATAAATTCAGAAACGCACTATCCCGTTTCACATATCCCTTCCATGTACGAGGATTTTGCACGCGACTATGCATATACATGCACAATGAACCAATTACCTGAAACCAAAGCTTCTTTTTCTACTGAAGTGGTTAAGATGCGCTAAAGTAAGAAAAATTATCGCCCTTCACAGAATCTTCGTGTCAAAACAAGTACATATGTGTCTGGCAAGATTAATACATGACCTCACTTGTGCAGTCAATCTCAAGTCCAAAAATTTACTATGTGCGAAATGCTTTAATCTTATTTTGTCTCAAAAAACATGTCTACTGCAGCCGTGAAACTAAGGGGCTTTTGCTTAATACTGAATGTCCACATCCACCAATTGATGAACAAGTGTTCTACTCAGATGCTCTCAGTTCTTTTCATTGAACGCATCTCTACCTCCACTAGCATACTTGGTTGGCAAGTAGATTGAGTCACCCTAATCGAAATATCAAATACCTGCCACAAGTTATCTTATCACTATTTCACAAAAGCCGCAACCACAACCTTACTTTAAATTAATTTTTAATACCAAGTGACTCTCCGGCTTCTAAGACGTAAGGTGTGCGCGACGTTGTACAGTTAAGTGCCTTAATTGCTCCTTGCTTTCACTTCAAGAGGCACGAGCAGTTCTAAGGAACTGTTTTCATGAGCATGCACATAAAAGATAATGGCTTCTTAAACACGAGATTCTCTTACCAAAATGCTTCCTCTTTCTGGAACCTGAAAGGAAGCCATATTTCTAAAATTAGTGTAAAAATAGATAAAAGGGACGGCACGAAAATCTGTCTGCTTCATGTCAGCATTTGAAATTCAGAATGACAGTGGTTTGTATTTGCCCCCTTGCATTCACATGCTAGTAAATGTAAGCTATGAAAGCTGTTAAATATATGTAAGCAGCCAACGAAGCATGAGCTGTTGCTTTTTATAGTAAACACAGGCACCACGCTCATTGCAAGTATATATCATGTTACTAAGCAAATATGCAATTTCATTGTATCACTATTTTTTATCACATCAATATATCTCTTGAGAGGCAAAATAGAAAGCAGCCACTACTCACAAATCTAATCAGCTTTTTTTAAACATATTTCTAACGTTTCAATGGCACTTGCTCCTATGTGTGTGTCCAGAGAGCATACTTGATTTTGACTTTGGCATCAGACACATTACATAAATATACCATGGTACACCCAATATACCGACATTCCAGTTTTCTCGTCGAAATTGCATGCTTTATTATGAAACACTTGTTCTCAAATCACGGAAATTCTATTCTGTGTCTGCTATTGTCAGCCTCGCGGTGACGTTTCCTCATATTTAGCTTTTTAGATTCACTTCTGGAATTTGGTAATTTTATAAATATCAAATAATTTTACGCGGCGATTTTTGTATTAATTTACTTGTAGATAACCATGATAAAGCTGCCTTTGAGTCTATAAGATATACACAATTGCTAAAATGTAATAACTTCACCAATGAGGCTCACAACAACAGAAACTCTTCTTGATCTCATCATTACAAATGTTGATTTGCACCGTGTGCACTCTGGTATTATAAAGTAATGCCTCATCGACCATCTTCCAATATTTACTTCTGTAAATGAATCTGCTAAAAGTATTGACCACTCTACGCCAGTAGCACACTTTTCTTACAGATACATTAACCCTGTCGCATTAACCACTTTTCGTGAATCTATCGCCCAGGTAAGCTGGGAGGATGTTTTGAGTGAATGTGAATCGCCTACGACAGGTTCTTAGAAAAAATTACATCTATCTGTAATTCATGCTTTAGGCAAAAAACATTTACCTGACCAAAGAACGCTCGTAAGCCATGGTTAACTACTGATATTTTGCATCTAATAAGAAAACGAGAGCAGCTATACAAAACATTCATTCAAAGTAGATGTCCTCATACGCTAAGTGTTTTAAAAAACTGTGAAATCATGTCACTAAAGAACTTCGTGCTGCTAAGAACAGGCACCATTATAACCGCCTTATTTCGAGCCAACGCTCTGGGGACACTGGGGACATGTGGCGCAAACACAACACGATATTTGACAAAAGTACTGAACCTATCACAAAGATACTGAAGGACAACGTGGAACTTTCTGGAGCAGAACTAACAACCGCATTCAATAATTCCTTTCTTTCTAATCTCCCATCATCATCTGGACGTGACAGCCTGTCTTACATGCAGTCGCGCTGCGAGCACACAATGTTTCTGCGTCCAGTATCTCAATCGGAGGTTATTAGAACGCACACCAGTTTAAAAAACAGCACCGCCACAGATATGCTAGATCTGCAGATAAAAGCGGTAAAATTCGTTATTGAACTGATGGCACATTGCTTAACGCGTATAATTAATAATTGTCCTTCATGTGTGGTATTTCCTCGTAAAATGCAATGTGCAAAAATCACAGCAATCTACAAACAAGTTGTTAGCAATGATATTACAAACTACCGTCCAATCTCTATCTGCCAGTCTTTTCAAAAGGTCCTGAAAAAATTATTTTCACGCGTTTAATTTCGTTTACTGATCGGTACAACGTGCTAACTGGCTCGTAGTACGGCTTCAGGAAGGATAAATCTACAAAGCTGGCGTTGCTCATGCAAAAAGAAATTATACGTGAAATGTTTGAAAGTCAGAGCTTGGTCCTTGGTATCTCTCTAGATTTCACAAAAGCATTCGGTCATATCAATCACAACATACTTGTGAAAAAATTGGAGCACTATGGCATTCGAGGAAAAGCTATGCCACTCAATTCATCATACCTACAGAATCGGTCACAGTTTGTCATGATTAATGGTCACTCTTCTTTAACCAAACCAGTTAATTTAGGTGTTCCACAGGGAAGCATTATGGGTCATTTTCTCTTTGTTCTTTACATTAATGATATTGTTCATATTGATCATATCGCCAAGTTATATTATACGCTGACGATACTAGCCCATTTTTACCGGCTAGGATGTCGCATGCCTATCTTTTCGCGCAAATGAAATACTTCATCGTATTCACTTGTGGGCTACAAATAATGATATAAAGCTAAACATTAGTAAAACCAAAGCAGTTCTGTTTCATCCACGAAACGATTTCTGCGAAATCCAGCCACTGCTGCTAAACGATTTCAAAATAGAAGTTGTAGAAAGTTTTAAAACCCTTGGTGTAATTTTCACCAATTATCTGTCCTAGGATGCTCACAACAATTACCTAACGAAAAAACTGTCCAAAGTAATCATGCGGCCTCATGCGTCGACATTGCCTTACGTTCCTTCTTTCTATTAACAATATTATGTACAATGCTCTATTTTCTTGTAGGCTAAACTATGGTGTTCTAGTTTGCGGAACAGCAACTAAAGAAAATATAAAGAAACTTTTTCACACCAGAAGCGTCCAATACGCGTTGTTTTTAAGGCTCCCTACATAAGTCACAAACGGCATGTTTAACAAGCTTGAGCTTGTAAACGTACAATCTCTACACAATTTCAGACTACTTGGACAACATAAGCTGGAAACAAACAAGAAAAATTACCTTCTGAAATTACTGGCGAAGTTGCCAAAGAATTCCCCTGAATACAACACACACTATCCCGAAACATGGAAAGTTGATAGATGCCACACGACCTACGGAAAGCAAATGTTAAAGTACACACTACCGACCTTGTTAAATGAGTTGGCAAAAATGGCACGGATATAGAATTGATCTCTTTCAATCAGCTACTATGTATCTCTCTCTCTCCATTGTTCTATTTTTTGTTGCAACACTACTTGTATTTTCTGTACTTTTTTTCCTCGTTTCTCATCCAGTGAATTTCCCACGATGTTTCTTTATATTCATGGATTTTTTTTGTGCACATATTTGCCTGTTGTTTGCATTGTTTTTGTATTTTCGGTAGTTTTTGCATTTCCTGCAAGTTGACTTTCTCCTGTGCTATCTGTATGGAATTGATGCCACTGCATGCCATGCTATGGTGCATGGACCCAGTCAAGCCTTTTGAGGCTTTTTGTCCGTGCTCCAAACATCTCACAGATGTTGAATAAAGCTGAATTGAATTCAATTGAAAGGAAATAGTTGCACAGCGCTACTGGACAAGAAAATTAGAGGGCGTTTTTCTTTTTTAGCTGCACCAAATGATTAGCGATTTTTTATGGCAGATGGCATAATTCTAACCTTTTATTTATATTACTCAATAAGGCGGCCATAAGTGCTACTTGAAATCAACATGTTCAACATAATAATTGATGTACTCCAGCTAAATACCTTTTCAATTGTTCACTTTATGTCACATATATCAATGTACGAATTATAGCAGCGGAATTTGCACGGCGTATCCACTTAGAATGGATTTCCTGGACAGCACCAGCTCCGAGATATTTATTATAAATTGTCCAACAAAATGCATTGGCGTTCCAGTAAATTTTTTTTTAGAAAATCGCTGTTTTTTGCATTGAAGCACAAAGGTAACTGGAACACTAATGCATTTCGGCAGACTTTTAAAACTAATATATCAGAGCTGGTGTAGTCCAGACAATCCGTTCCAAGTGGAGACGCCGTGCGAACTCCGCAGATATAATTCCTAGATTGAAATATGTGGCGTAAAGTATGTAATTAAAAAGGTAAATAGCGCAATTACGTTAATTATATGATGGAAAATTTTGAGAACTTGTAGAAGCAATGACAACCTTATAGAGTAATTTAGATCAAGGGTTAGATATGTGCCGCCTGCCATAGGCAATCTTTAAAAAAATTGTTCCAAGCAAAAGAAATCTCCCTGTAAAAATCTCCTTAAATATGCTTTGTAAAATTTCAAACAAGTGGTCACAATGATTTACCATTTCATCATTTTTTTCTTTCAATGTAACTTGCTATTGCATTTTATGTTGCTGCCTTGTCCACTCTTTTTTCTTATTCTCCTCGCCAGTTTCTTTACTTTTTCGCAAATAATATAAACAAATTATGTATAGCTTCGGACATGGCCTAAATACTGCAATGTATTTTTATAGTTCTTGTCAAGGCGTTGTATCGGAGGCCTCTATATATATTTGATCCTGGGACCTCCTTCCATAAGTACCTGTTATACACTATGTATGTATATATTTACTATGTTAATAATAAAGCTGTACTGATTGATTGATTGATTACACCCTTATTACATGGCCAGGTGGTGTTGTATGTTACGTCCGACAATGAATGTGTTTGTTGTGCAGTAGTCACACAGCAGTGCTAGAAAAATTGATTCAACAATATGATATTACTCGATATGAGTCAGTACAGAGGAACGTTGCGTGGCTATATATTTCAATATTTTCAAGGCATAAAGTGAGTGGCGAGTGACGGCCTTCCTTTCGCCTGTCTTTTTCTTGAGGTGTTGCAACGTTTTCACTCTAAGAAGGACTATTTAGACAAGCCGGGCAAAACAGACCTATGGCAAAAGTAAGGTAGATGGACAAGTGCCTGTTTTGTGCGTCTCTCTTTTCGCGCACTTTCCGTCAAAATACATTTTGCAACATTCAAAACATGAGACTGTCTATTATGAATTTTCCTGGGATTGAAGAAACTATAGCCAGTGGCTTTCGTAGACACTTAAAGGAGAAGAATCCTTTTCATTTAGGGAAAATCGAAGCAAGTTTTGAGGCTCCGCACTTATGGGCAAGTTTTGTTTTGTTTTTCATTACTTTTTGAACACGCCAATTGTAACGTGGTCTAAAACCCATACTTAAATATATAGATTTAGTACTCGCCGCCTGCCATGTGCATAAATATTCAGCCTTGACTCTTGTGACAGGCGTATATGTTCGCTATTTCTGATGGCGGTTCTTAGGAGGTGAACATGTGACAACTGTTCGAGGTCGCTACGAATGTTGTAAACACAATGGAATGAGGAACACCTCGTATGAACAGCTGCATGGCAGGCATGACCGTTTTTAAAAAAAGAAATAAGCCACAATGCATAGGTTTGCTGTGCTTGCTTGTGCCCAGCTATTGTCGTGTACGTTGTCTCTCTGCTGGCTCCATGAAAACGAACCAATTGTTTGACGAAGTGGCCACAGCACTAAAGTGGTGGCTAGATCCATCAGTTTTTTTTAATAAAACGCAGGTATTCACAAAGTATAAGCTTTTCTAGGTGCACTGCCCTAAATGTTACTTTATCCGCCTGTTCATAGGCAAAAGGTTTCATATTGTAGAGTCCATACTGACTACCTGGTCAAAGACGTTGACCGGATGCTAGGCGACCAATGCTGAAGCGTTTTAGCCTCTATTTAGTTTCTAAAACTGCTTCTCGGGTGACAACTAGTGCATGAAAAACTAGGATACGCAGGTGCTGTATAGTGTTTTGCTTACTAGAAATTAATTCCTTCAATGGCGCTTCTACGGAATAATATAATTTCTTCAATCTTCTGGAAATACAACGGTACCCCTACAACATCTGCACCTAAAGAAGCCTTGTGGTCGTGCAGTTATCTGGTTGCACAATGAGATGTTTGTTTTTTATAAGCTTACAATTATATAATTCTCATCGATAAACTCATTTCACGATAACGATCTCTCGTTCAGTCGTCCTCAGTAATGAATGTTCTATTAAGCAATAACCGTTTTAAGATTGGCCTTCGATTACGTGATACTGAAGGTTCTTTTCTTTTCGTTGCTCATTAACTTGCTCATTCACTAACAGAAGCCACTCTCAGGCGTATGTTTTATCTGTAAATGTTACGCAGTGAATTCTACGAGGCGTTGCTTAGATGTGTTTGTAACGAACTTCAATTTTGCATAAATCTTGCTTTCAACTCCCATATATCCAGGTAATAAGAATCCCGCGTGCCTGATAATTGTAAGCAATAACGTTTTTATTTATACATATTTTGTGACCTAACACTTTGCATTTCCTACGCCTCGGTGGCTGTGGTAAATAGATGCTTATAGTAAACAGGTTGTTGCGTAAAGATCAAGGTCTTCATCAAAGCACACTTGCTGTTCAAGTCGCGGTCTGTGGGTATGGTGTTGGGCTGCTGAGCACGAGGTCGCGGGATCGAATCCCGGCCACGGCGGCCGCATTTCGATGGGGGCGAAATGCGAAAACACCCGTGTACTTAGATTTAGGTGCACGTTAAAGAACCCCAGGTGTTCGACATTTCCGGAGCCCTCCAGTACGGCGTGCGTCATAATCAGAAAGTGGTCTTGGCATGTAAAACCCCATAATTTCATTTAATATTTAAGTTGTGGTCTTCCATTTCCCACGCATTGCTTGCAAAATGAATAAGCTAGCACATCGATCTCATGTGAGTGCAGTGGAAAGTGTGCTTCAGGCGCCTTGATAAAAAATTATTTTGATAAAAATACACACACGCACGCCCGTAAAAAACAGCCTGCAAGGATCTTTGCATTCTATTTCAGTAGAACTTACTGTGTGTATTAAGTAGGCTACTTATAACAACTGATCGTGGGAGACTGGGAAGACATAAAATTTATTTTCTCATTTCAGAGGATCGCATCAAAATGAACATGAAGAGCTATATTGATTAACTGCCCACTGGAAGCATGGGGGTCAGCAATGCTAATATATTAGCAGTGAAAGGGATGGGCATTGCTTAATGCGCATACATATACATTTGTTATCTTATGCTCATGTTCGTTATCTTCATTACAATGGCCCCATTGAAATAGAGGAGCCATCCTGGCGACTTCGTTTTCTGGAAGGACGGTAGAATGGTGATTCGGCTTGAGATGCTGATGGTGATCGACTTCGCAGTTGCGACGTCGCATGTAGAACGGCGGCGTTAGCTGCTCAACCAGGTAGTTAACGGGTAATTTTCTCTCGAGAACACAGTATGGCCCATCGTACTTCAAAACAAGTTTTCAAGCCAGCCCAGGCATGCGGTGTGGCACTAACAACTAGACGAGAGCGCCCGGGAGAAAAGTGGGTGTCGAGTTCTGGGTATCGTGAACGGCTTTTTGACGGTTCTGGTCATCCGAGGTGCATCGCCGGGCTAGCTGGCGACATTCTTCGGCGTGTCTGGCGGCTTCCGAGATGGGAAGGCATTCGGATGGGTCCGGCCGGTAGGGCAGAATGGTGTCGAATGTGTGCGAAGCATGACGGCCGTAAGGAAGGTAAAAGAGTTAGAATACGGATGTGGCCTGAGTCGCGGTGTCGTAGGCGTAGGTGACAAACGGAACTAGGTCCCAATTAGAGCTATCAGGTGAGACATACATGGTGAGCATGTCACCAAGAGCTCGATTGAAGCGTTCCTTGGTACCGTTAGTCTGCGGGTGATAAGCAGTGCACTTACGATGAACAATAGCGCATTCAGGAAGCAGTTGTTCGATGACTTCAGATAAGAAGGCACGGCGTACATCACTTAAAAGTTCTCGTGGACCTCCATGACGAAGGAGAAAATGGCGAAGTATGAAATTGGCGACCTCCTGCGCTGCAGCATTTGGTAGAGCAGCAGTCTCCGCATAACGGGTTAAGCGGTGTACCGCAACGATTATCCACCTGTTGTCGGTAGGGATCAACGGAAGTGACCCGTAGTGATCTGTGCCCACGCTATCAAAGTATCGGGATGGGCATTGTAAACGCTGGAGTTCGCCGGCGGAGTTGTGCGGTGGCGCTTTGCGGCGTTGGCACTCATGACAAGAGCAGACGAAGTTTCGAACGAAATCCGCCTCTTTCATGGCGCGACGGCGCATTCGCCCTGCCCTAGCGGATTAGTCGCGAAACATTTTGGAAGGGTCGCGCGCGTGGCCGCGCGCCGGGAAGTCCCCCGAAAAAGGAAAAAAGAAGCTTCTGACGCGCGCTGCTGCAAACACTCGTGCCGTGTACCGACGTTCCGTGGCGGACACGCGATATAGTCTTTGTCGCAGCGGTGAGTGAGAGCCAGTGTGGATGTAATGCTCGAGCGTCAGTGCACGGCCAAGAGATGTTTGCGCAACGTCCAAAGAACGGCGGAAGTGTTGTAGGTTTGCGAGAAGTTGAGATCGCTGTGAACGCGTAAGATCTTCGGCGACGAATGGGCTGAACACACCAGTCCATGTTGAGTCGGGTACGGAGAGGGCACTCTGTTAACGGACGGCAGTAGAAGGTACTTCGTCGAGGACGGAGACAATTCGTGTTGAATCGACCGACTCGACGTAACCAAGACATTCGCGGCGGAGCAGTGATAGCGGCGATGAAAGATGATTGTAAACTGGCATCGTGCTGACACCGGCAGCAAGGTATAGAGCTCAAAGGGCAAAGGAAGCGCTTTCCGGGTAACAAAGTGGCGAGAGGGCATGAAGAATACTGTCCCGTTGGATATGTTACTGCAGAAGACTGGGACGAATGCTGAAGAGCACGGGGGAATACAGGTGTCTTCTTTCACGACAATTTTAGCGGCAGGATGAGCATCGACCGGAGCCAGGTTACCAAGTTGGAAAAGTTCGATCTCAGCCCGAGCGCAATTGATGATGGCATTGTGGCGTGAGAAACAATCCCATCCTAGAATAACTGCGTGGGGGCACGGTTAAAGAACTATGAACTCAATATTTTTTTGTTTTTTTTAATGGGGCTTTACGTGCCGAAACCACTTTCTGATTATGAGGCACGCCGAAGTGGAGGACTCCGGAAATTTCGATCATCTGGGGTTGTGTAACGTGCACCTAAATCTAAATACACGGGTGTTTTCGCATTTCGCCCCCATCGAAATGCAGCCGCCGCGGCCGGGATTGGAACCAGCGACCTCGTGCTCAGCAGCCCAACGCCATAGCCTATGGACTCAATCATGTATGAAACGTCCTGTTTGATCACACGGGCAGTACAAGCAGCGGTAGGGCCAATGGGTTGAACACTCGCCGTTCAAAGCGACAATCCAGACAGAGGCGTCGTCACTTTAGGAAGTGAACGGCAAAACCTGGCATCCATATCTGAAATAGCGGCACCGGTATCGACGAGGGCGACTGTAGATAAACACATCAATGACATGAAGTAATGGCAGGTAAAGGAGGACGACTTTGGCATGTCGACACTTGCGCTGTTCTTGCCTCGGGAACTGCGACGTTTTGTTTCCCTCTTCGTAAGGAACGGGTCGTCGACGCATAGGGGAAAGCGATCGGCGACGTGGGGACGGTTACCGGAGGCGTTCGAAGCAAGGACGGCGAGCAGTCAGGGAGCGAGCTGGTGATGGGTCGAAGGGTCCGTAAGGCGCATTTGGATCAGGCGGCACGTGGGCGCTCGTCGCTCGTCATCGAACGCTTGCGATCGGCGGCGGCAGAACCTTGCGACATGACTGGGATACCTACATGCGAAGCATATAGGGCGATTGTCCGGCGTGCCCCACGGGTTAGCGACGGCAGCGGTGGTCTAGGGGAGGGGAGGGTGAGGGTGGTGCACAGGCTGCTGCAAGCAATGCACGAGCACACTGCGAGGGCCCATTGCAGCAACCATAGCATAAGTGACTGGTTTAGTCACGACATCCTGCTGGTGAACAGCCGGCAGTGCTTCAGCGACCTCTTCGTGGATCACGCTACGGAGATGAGACGGCAAAGTGCTAGCAGACTCCTGAGTGACAGACACCAGAGATAGCTGTCGTGCAACTTCTTCGCGGACGAAATCCTTGATTTGGCTTATCAGGGAGGCTTGTTCAGAGACGGTGGTCAGGCTGCAGAGTGATGCCGCATTTCTTGTGGGATGTCGCCTAGTCAGAGCTCGCTGCTTACGTAATTCATTATAGCTCTGGCAGAAGCTGATAACGTCGCCAACAGTGCACGGGTCCTTGGCCAGAAGCATCTGGAACGCGTCATCATCAATTCCCTTCATGACGTGCTTGATCTTTTCCACTTCCGTCATGGCAGCGTTCACGCACCTGCAGAAATGGAGAACATCTTCTATATAGCTAGTGAACGTCTCATCCGTGTCCTGTGCACGTGTACGCAAACACTGCTCGGCTTGGAGTTTCCTGACGGCGGGTCGGTCAAATACTTCGCTATTGGACGTCTTGAACGCCGACCACGTTCGCATATCCCTCTGATGATTTCTGAACCAGAGACTGGCCACGCCCGTGAGGTAGAATGATACGTAAGTCAGCTTGTCCGGGTCATTCGATTTGTTGTGGACGTTCACCCATTCGTAGGATCGACAGCCAATTTTCAGCGTTGTTGTCATCGCTTCCGCTGAAGATGGAAGGCTCCCGCTGGCGAACGGTGCCAGCGCAAGGGACGGGTGGCGATGGAGGAGTCTGCTGGTCGGTGTTCGGCATGGCAGAGGGTAGCGTCCGAGAACTGAGTTCCAGGATGGTAGAGTCGAACGTTACCCCGCACATCCACCACTTATAAAGGAGATTTATTGAAGTTCATAGCGACCGCCGGTTCTAGGATTCACCGAGCACAGCCCCCTAGCTCGAGCGTCTTGCTGCGCGCTTGATGCTGCCGATGCTGCTGACTCTACTGCGCTCATGTTCGTTATCTTCCTTAGAATATCTTTTTTTTAATTTATCCCAATACCCACAGCGCCCGTAGGCATTACAGTGGGGGGAGAAGGAAACAAAGAACCAACAAGTTAAGCAGGCAAAACAAAACAATTTACTGGAACACTTTCATACTCGTAAATACACAAAAAAAACACTATCTTACTGCAGTGGGAGTATAGAGTTTGAAAATAGATGGTTTGGGAGAATGGTTGCGACATCGGATGGTAGCTTGTTGCAGTGGCTACAATTGGCTACTCAGAGAACCTAATTTGGCTTATATATTAACACCTTCGCATACTGCCCCAGCTACACTCTGTCATATCTGTTGCAATAATGAACGAGTTCTACTTCACAAGCACTCCAATGTCACTAACAGTGGTCACCTACACAGCTAAGTAGCTGGTCATGATTCAGGTAGCAAATAGCTAAGAAAAAAATCCACTTACTTTGAGAGCTACAATACTGCGATAACTTGAGAGAGCTGTACCCATTGGAGGTAGCAGACCTCTTCTCAGCTCCAGCAGAACAACAGCAACTTGCCTTTCAGTAAAATAAAAGGATTAATTAGTAATGATAAGTTACCTTGTTCCTGCTGAGTATCAACACAATCTGATTTTCATGCATATCCACTCGCCGCTATATTTATACAACTGAATTATTCGTAAAATAGAGCCTCTGATGATGCCATTCGCTTCTCTTGTATGTCCAAATGTTTTGCACCGATACAACGTTTACTACTTGTTTACTGACACGAATGCCTTGACTCTCCAGACATCACTCGAAGCAGCACGTCCTGCTGCACCGCAAGCAGTTGCACCAAAGAAACACACTGCAGAGCAGCCAGAGCGAAGAACTTTGTTTGGTCACTACAATTAAAATGTGCATCCAAGTAAGAAAGTAACGATCACACGTTGTGAGCCACTGCTATTACCTCTAACGTTTATTTCCATATTTCCATAACCGAGTCGATCGCGCTACCACTGCAATCGATCTGAAAAGATAAGGCGATCCTTTTCCTCAATCATGTGTCATTTTTGCCCTATGACGCTGCATAGTGGCCTTTTGAAACAATATTTCATAACCACTCATGTCAACACCTACGGTATGCAACCCAAATAAAATTAAAATGGGCTTACGTCATGAGCAATTTACGAGCGTGCGTAGTCTGTTGAAACTTGTTGAGAGCAGGCTGTCGCGTATCCAAGCGCACAGGTGCACCCAAACACAGGACAACCTCTTCGATGCCGCAGTGTGTAGAGTTTTGTACACGAAATGAAAGACATTCAGCGCAGATATCCCCGCGCGATGACAGCACGTGACGAGCACACAAGCGTACACCACACAGCGACAAATTCGGAACTTTCCCAATTCGAACGTGTCGAGACGCAAGCGGTGTAACCATCCATCGCTTACCTTCTTCGCTCCCGATGCACCAATCTCTCTTCCTTGGGGTCTTGCTCCACTCTTGAGTACAAATCAAGAGATATTTACGGTAAATTAACAATTTTTACAACAAGATACGATAAATGCCGGCTGACTACACATGTGCAGCTTCGTCTACCACTCCTTATATCGGAAGTGCTGCCCCCTGGTGCCGCACTCTGTGAGCGCGGAGAACCGAAAATAATCGGTTTCGTTTTCGCATTTGTGCTCTATTTACTGGAACAGCGAAATAATTGCTTGACAAATAATTGATTTCTAAAAGAAGAGGATGCTTTCTCTCCCCCAAGGTAGTGCGTTTTATACAAAGGGAGCTGTTGGAACCTCGGCGCTGACGCCCGTTGTTGCAAATGGGTCGCAAGCCCCAAGGGTAGCGTTGGCCTGGCGGCCTGGGGCACAACTGGAAGCATCCGAAGGTCCCGGCAAAGCATGAGTCGACTGGTAACAGAACAACTTGTTTATTCTAACATCGCAAAAGAGCGGGCGGTCAGGTCGACCGAAGTGGAGAGACGGGAGAGCACGTAACTCAACGGAAGAAATCGGAGCCTCTCTCGGCGTCCGGGGGCAGCTGCTTTTATAGTCTCGGAGTCGAGGGCAAGAGGGAACGCCTGATCGAGGCCCACGTGACGCGCGGCACGGACAGGCTGAGAGACACGTTGCGACGAGTGTAGTGACGCATCCGCCGGCCGGGCGCCAGTCAGACCTCCTCGCTTCACACTTGGGGAGCTCCTCTCCCCGGCTGCCGCGCTTTGACAAGCGTGGGCACACACACACACACGCACACACGAAGACACGTGGCACTGAAACACGCCTGGACGCGCTTGGCGGGGAGGCTTTGCGGCAGCTCCGAACGGGCCAAAATGTCCGCCGCTTTGAACGAAGCCCCGGCGTCCGTTGCATCCGCGCCGGCTTTACCGCGCGTCGTACGCGAAACGTAACAGACCGCCCCGCCGGGAGAAGGAGATCCCGATGGTCAGGGGACTGCATCCGCTGTCCGGAGGGATGTCGCTTGATGATGCTCATAACCGAAGTCGGTCGTCCTTCGGCGTTTCTTGAGCGCAGCGCACAGAGAAGGCCTCGTTCTCACGTTCAGGTTCACCCAGGACACTGCAAAGTGACTTCGGGAGAGTTGACATTTTTGTTCTCGTTCCCGGCAAGCGTTAGAACTACGCCGAAACTCAACCGCTCAGTCAGCAAGCACGAAACAACCTTCACCAAGTCCTGCCAGGCTCTTTCCCCTTTTATACCACTGCCTAGTTCCTTACAGTAGTCTGGCAGCACTCAGAACGCGTCCACAAATCGGAAAATTGCACTAGAAAGCACATCATCACTTTGAAACACTACACAAAAGCAATATGTTAAAAATCCTGCCTCAGGAAGAAAAACATCAGTAACAAACAATTTTGAGGCTGATTCCCACGTTAGAGGCTTCGACTTAAGCCATCGGCGTTACCGTTGAGACTCCCCTTTTTGTAACGCACCTCAAAGGAATATTGTTGCAAAGCGAGGCTCCAGCGCAGGAGGCGGCCATTTGTGGAAGAGATGGTCTGCAGCCATTGGAGAGGGCAGTGATCCGTCTCGAACCATCCGATGCGGAGAACGCAGCGAGCGACCGTACACTAGCTCAGCTTGCGAAAACCCCGTAGCCGCATGCGACGCGGTCCTTAATGCAAACATCACCCCAGGCAGACACAGCTCCCAGTCAGTTTGTTGTTCAAACCACAATTCTCTCAACACGCGCTTCATGACGGAGTGGAGCTTCTCAACGGAATTCGACTGTGGGTGGTACACTGAGCTGTGTAACAGCTTTACCCCGCACCTTTCGAGAAAGGCTGTCGTCAAAGCGCTCGTAAACACCGTGCCCTGATCTGACTGGATTTCCGCAGGAAAACCAACTCGCGCAAATATGGACAGTAGTGCATTGACTATCTCAACTGAGCTGAGTTCTTTAAGCGGCACTGCTTCAGGGAACTTTGTCGCTGGGCAGATCACAGTCAAAATGTGTCTGTAGCCCGTGGCTGTTACCGGCAGAGGTCCCACTGTATCAATAACGAGCCGTCTGAAAGGCTCCGTAATGATAGGTACCAACTTCAACGGCGCCCTCGATTTGTCCCCTGGTTTGCCCACCCGCTGACAGGTGTCGCATGTCTTCACAAAGTGGTCTGCGTCCCGAAAACACCCTGGCCAATAGTACTCTTGCAAGAGACGGTCCTAAGTTTTCTTAACTCCTAGGTGTCCGGACCACGAACCCCCATGCGACAAGCGCAACAGATCCTGACGGTAACACTGAGGCACGATCAGCTGATCGAACTCCACTCCCCTGCGGTCTAGATACTTCCGGTACAGGACCCCACCTCTTTCCACAAAGCGAGCATTTTTCTTGCCGATACCTTCCTTGACAATGCAGCGTATGTTTTCTAGGCTGCCATCCTTCTTTTGCTCGGCTATCAAAGCCGACCGGCTGACTTTTAGCAACCTATTAAGTCCGTCTGACGTAGACGCGATGAGCAAATCTGCAGATAGCTCTTCTAACTTTCCCGCATCGGGAATTTCCTCTCCAGTATCTGGTGCCTTTAACGCTACAGGCTCAATTTTATTCAGTTCGGGCGTGCTCTGAATATCAGCTTGCTGCACCTCTGACCCTTTCTCATTGTTCGACAACGTCGGTCCCGCAACTACCGCCTTTGCAGCGAGCTCCCGAACCTTCGATCTGGTTAAGGCCTGAACGCTAGCCTCACCAAACAAAAGCCCCTTCTCGCGCAGGAGGTGATCGGACCTGTTCGAAAATAGGTACGGGTACTGGGGGGGCAGCATAGATGACACTGCGGCCTCCGTCTCAAGTGCTCCGAAAGTTCCTTCAATAAGCACTTTTGCTACGCGCAGACACACGCTATGAGCTTCCACGGCTTGCTTGATCCATGCACACTCGCCCGTGAACATATCGGGTTCTACGTAAGAGGGGTGAACTACATCCATTGTAGCTGCGGAATCGCGAAGCACTCGGCACTCTTTCCCGTTCACGAGGAGGTCTCGCATGTAAGGCTCGAGACGCTTCTTGTTCTCGCCAGTGCTGCATAATGACAAAAACACGACTTTTGTTTTTGTTTCTGGACACTGCGCCGAAAAGTGACCCGGCTTCTGGCACGTATAACAAACGCGCGCTTGCCTCGTCTCGAACCGCTTTCTGCGTTCGGCTTCGGCTGCCGCCGTCTCCTTACGTTCGGTTGGACTGCTTTCACTCGCATCCGCACTACGTGTGTCGCCCCTTGCTCTCATGGGCGTGAACTTCGGCCTCTCAAACTTGGAGCCAAATTCACCCTTTTGACCGTCCTTAGCTCCGCGAGCCCGACGCGTCACAAACTCCTCGGCTAGCTCAGCGGCTCTAGCGACCGTACTAACGTCTGGCCTATCCAAGACCCAGTACCGCACGTTCTCAGGTAACCGACTATAAAACTGTTCCAGCCCGAAACACTGCAGAACTTTCTCATGGTCACCAAACGCTTTCTCTTCTTTGAGCCACTCCTGGATGTTTGACATAAGCCTGTACGCAAACTCTGTATATGACTCACTTCTGCCTTTCTCATTTCCCCGAAACTTCCGACGGAACGCCTCCGCTGACAGCCTGTACTTTTTTAGCAGACTCGATTTCACTTTGTCGAAATCCTCTGCCTCCTCTCTCTTCAAGCGAGCGACTACGTCGGCCGCCTCGCCGGGTAACAGAGTGAGCAAGCGCTGTGGCCACGTTTCCCGAGAGAACCCCTGCTTCTCGCACGTTCGCTCAAAGTTAACCAGGAACAAACCAATGTCCTCTTCAAGCTTAAACGGCCGCATCAGGTCAGTCATTTTGAACAATACTCGTTCTCCTGCACCGTGTGCCTGACTTCCATTACGAGCGCGTTCCATCTCTACCTCGAGACGCTTCATTTCCAAAGCGTGGTCGCGCTCTTCTTTTTCTTTGTCTTTTTGTTCTTTTCGTTCGCGCTCCTGTTTCTCTTTCTGTTCTTTACGTTCGCGCTCATCTTTCTCTTTCTGTTCTTTAAGTTCGCGCTCCTGTTTCTCTTTTTGCTCTTTAAGGTCGCGCTCCTGTCTTTTTGCCCTCTCCTCAATGGTCTCAAGGCATTCCGACAGGTCGTCATCCTCAGCTTCTAAGTCAAGAATAGCCCTCAGCAGTTCTGGTTTTCTGAGTTTGTCTGAGACATCCAGACCCAACTCTCTTGCAAGCTCCAGCAATTTCGGTTTGCGCAACGACTTCAAATCCATGGCTGCTCTGAATGCTGCTTTCTCTACTGCCTACTATTGTCTTGCCGCAAACTAACCCGGCAGCAACGACAACCACAATTACCAGCTCTGTTTCTGACACTAACAAAAGCCTGGCAAAACTCAGAAGAAGAAAGTCCCGCACTCACCAAACCTCGCAGCCAAGAATTCAGCGCAGTCGTTCCGCTGCAGGCAACCAGTCATCACACAGGGCTCGTTGCACTGCTCCCGGATGGTCGTTGTGCTGCTCAGCATAGAGTCAACCACATATCTTCGCTGCTGGCCTCCGTTGTCGCGATCTCACCGCTGGCAAACAGTTGTTGGAATCGCACCACTGGCACGAGTTGTTGGAACCTCGGCGCTGACGCCCGTTGTTGCAAATGGGTCGCAAGCCCCAAGGGTAGCGTTGGCCTGGCGGCCTGGGGCACAACTGGAAGCATCCGAAGGTCCCGGCAAAGCATGAGTCGACTGGTAACAGAACAACTTGTTTATTCTAACATCGCAAAAGAGCGGGCGGTCAGGTCGACCGAAGTGGAGAGACGGGAGAGCACGTAACTCAACGGAAGAAATCGGAGCCTCTCTCGGCGTCCGGGGGCAGCTGCTTTTATAGTCTCGGAGTCGAGGGCAAGAGGGAACGCCTGATCGAGGCCCACGTGACGCGCGGCACGGACAGGCTGAGCGACACGTTGGGACGAGTGTAGTGACGCATCCGCCGGCCGGGCGCCGGTCAGACCTCCTCGCTTCACACTTGGGGAGCTCCTCTCCCCGGCTGCCGCGCTTTGACAAGCGTGGGCACACACACACACACGCACACACGAAGACACGTGGCACTGAAACACGCCTGGACGCGCTTGGCGGGGAGGCTTTGCGGCAGCTCCGAACGGGCCAAAATGTCCGCCGCTTTGAACGAAGCCCCGGCGTCCGTTGCATCCGCGCCGGCTATACCGCGCGTCGTAGGCGAAACGTAACAGAGCGGAATGCAAGAAGCGGAAAGCAGGGAGGTCAGCCAAACCGTTTGCTACTGGGGATAGCAAACCCCTTTGTTTCAGTGCAGTGCAAAGCAGTGCACTGCGATGCGTCAATAAATCTAGTATAGTGTTAATTTTGGCTGGTTGGTGCATGTAATGATCGGGTACATGAAGAGTTGTGTCGTAAGACTTACCCATGCATAAAGCACATAGAACTAATGATGTTGTATTCTGGGTGAAAAAAAAAGGAAGCCTAAATCGTTACAACTCGGCACTGGGCATTCTTTCTTTCCGTCCTTTTTTTCTTTTTGACAGTACACACAGTACTGGCACAGTACTGGGTCTTTCATCTTCAGTCACCTTCCCGTAGTTTGTACAATGTCTGCGCATGTTCGCGATCTTTATTCTGCGGTACAAGAACGTGCGCGCTTACCGGTCTTGTTTCAGGATGAAGCGCCAAATGTTTGCGATTACATTTTACCGCAAGAACTAACACTTAAACAATAAAGATTATGCGTAATTGATGTGTCCCAATGAATGGGCAGTTATTTACAGAGACGAGACATTTTTGAAATATTATGGGAATGAGTGCTCGCATACGGGCCAGAAACCTGGAGGCTCACGAAAAGGGTTCTTCTTAAATTGAGGACGGCGCAACGAGCTATGGAAAGAAGAATGATAGGTGTAACGTTAAGGGATAAGAAAAGAGCAGATTGGGTGAGGGCAAAAACGCGAGTTAATGACATCTTAGTTGAAATTAAGAAAAGAAATGGTTATGGACAGAACATGTCATGAGGAGGGAAGAAAACCGATGGTCATTAAGGGTTACGGACTGGATTCCAAGGGAAGGGAAGCGTAGCAGGGGGTGGCAGAAAGTTAGGTGGGTGGATGAGATTAAGAAGTTTGCAGGGATAACATGGCTACAATTATTACATGACTGGGGTAGTTGGAGATGTATGGGAGAAACCTTTTGAACTGGAGTGGGCGTAACCAGGCTGATGATGATGATGATGGTGGGAATGAGTTAAACCAATTACATTGCAGATCAGCAAAACCTTTTCACACTTGGGTAAATTGCTTACGGAATTCGAAAATTTCAACCAACTGTTGTACTTCGATCTATTGGCCGCCAGTTCCCTTCGAGACCATTTGTTGCTAAATGGAAACGCAGTTACGGTCATTATACCACTCCCTGCGTTTCGGTACTGATTTATAGTGCACACAATTTTTGGCGTCAATGTCATTCCTAGCCCACTAGCACCTGAGTGCCGCAAGTGTGTTTACATAGGCGCGTATGCCCACGGCTGCTAGTTCATTTAAACATATATGCTTTATTATAATTACATAGCGGTTATTTGATAACATTGCAAAAATACGCATATATTTGCGCTTATGATTATCGTTACAAGGCCCGTATGCGCGGCAAACTGAGGCCGGAATAGAGGATGTGTATATATATTTATACGATCTGTTATTGCAGCTTTTTGTAGAAGGCTAGTTTGCGTGTTCAATAAAATATTGTTAGGTGAAACTTTGACAGTACGAACGCTCATTCAGACAGCTTAAATTTCCTTGCAATAATACAAATGTTCGCGTAACAATAATACCGAATTCTGTCTATTTCGGGCTAAACAGTGTAGAGCCTCTGTATTACTACGGTGAAATGTCCGTAAAGCTTAAAACGGGGGGCAATTCCCGTAAATTAACGGGAGCTTTTTTTCCGTATTTTTGAAATATGACATACTTTCCGTATTTTTACCTGCGATTCTTCCGAATAATAAGGGAAATCCTCCGTTTAGTGACGGCTATTTTTTACAGTGTAGGGGGAGATCATTAATATATAGCAGGGATTAAGGAGGACCCAGTAATGAGCCTTGGGGAACCAGTGATGAAACAGGCATCAAGGGCGAGTTAGCACAGTTGGAGCGTACATATTGCGAACGCTGGGCACGAAATTCCGATATCCAGCCAACTAAAGATGAATTTTTTAGTATTGCGAAAAGCTTCTCCGTAAATTTTGCTCGTTAGACAGAATGTTTAAAAGAAGGTTTAAAAGAAGAAGGCAAGAAGGTTTAAAATGGAAAATTAATTGCCAGTACCATGAAGTCACGGGGATTTGGTGCTAGCAAGTGTTTCGGTGGGTTTTGTTGAGCCTGCAGTTGATCTGACAAGAGTACTGAATGAGCTATTTCAATTGTATCGTACCCTGTCAATAAATAAATGATGAAATCGAAGCTGGACCGATGAGCCACTATCTCTATTAGAGCAGGACGCTTCCCAGAGGTTCTTGCGAATATCGGGAACGTGTGGCGACAAGCCTTCTGGAACACGATAGGTAGTATTTTTTGGTTCATAGCAGTTCCTCCCCACCAGCACTTTATCCTGAAGATCAATCGCAGACGATCGCAGGCCACCTCTGATGGCCAGTAACTCCATTTTCGCTGAACGCATCGCGTAGTTATCACTGCAAAACATTTCTGAAACAGTCAGTTTTAACGTGGAATGCCTTCTTTGGCTTCAATAAAAACGGGCTCAGTGCCCATTTAAGGGAAAGGTCTAGGACGGCATCTCCTGTCTATACAGAAGTTAACAAAAAAATAATTTTCTGTGGCATCCACGGTGCCAAATTTGATGTTTCATGCATTTAAATAAAATTTTGCAAAATACTGACTGTGGAAAGCATGTCCTTTATTTAGGTCGTTATTTCTGAAATAATGGTAGACAATTTCGCAGAACAGAACTAGTACCATGCTTTGAAGCGGACAAAACTAACGGGAGAGCAAAGAAAAAATTGATGATATCTATATTAGGTAATTATAATTCTACAGTAATAAAATATCACTCCAACCGTGAGAAGAGAGCTTGTAAGCCAAAAGAGGCGCAAACACGAAACGTGTGGCGACGCCACTATTACGTTTTCGCGTTGACTCGAAGTATCTCGTAGAGTTCTCTTATGGCTTAATGGTAGAAATTAGGTGAACTGTTTCTTAGAGGACATTGAACATGAAAAGTTTCTGGAACTTTTACTATTACGAAAAAATGACGAAGTTTGGGACGTCCTGCTGAAGTTCCAGCGCAGGTGTTTTGGCTCGATATAAAAGAACATGTAGCGTTTACCTTCATTTTCCTTGGTAATAAGAAATATAATGTAGCGACAATACAAAACACAGAGTTTGTTCCATTAGAACATTTCTGCGTTTGTCATCTACTTGAAGAGATAAACAGTGTTTGGCCTTGAGCAGTGCTGACTCATGATAAACGGCATAATCTCAGCTTAGAGGCCTTTTAAACCGAAAACATTTCGTTACGGAAACAGTTCCACAGCGTGCTCTACGACATGCGGTATGACCATTATCTGTGCAATCAGTTCAGGTAAAGCTGAGTTATGGGTCTTATGTCGAGCATCAGATATTATTTCCATCGACCCAGCAAGCAGGTAGGCATCGAGCTGCACAAGTATCAAACGAACATATTCAACGCCATGCGCTATACAAATTGCTTACGCTAAGGGCATTGCTCCGCACGTAACATTGAACTCAGAAAACACAGAGACGTGTGGAAACATCACAGCTATCTCGCTAGGCCGAACAATCGACTGTCGTTAAGACAGATTTGTTCCTCACTCTCTCCTAAATAAGAGATGCTGTGAACTTTAGACACCACCAACTGCGTCCGAGAGAATGTTCTGCTGAGACTAAAACGACCGCAGGCCCTACACAAGAAAAATGAAGAAAAAGAATCCAGAAAGCGCGTTGCGCGGCTCAGCGGTACCTGTATCGCACACGTGTAGTGATTGCATCTGCGCGGATGCGCATCGCTGATGCCCAGTATGTACAGCGCACTAGCTTGTGTCTTGATAAGAGGCGCTTTTAATAAACATGTGTTCATTTCCTGCTCTGGCTAGGCTGCTGTAACAGTTATGTCCCTTTGCACGCTACATTGTTTCAGAAGTCCCCTTCGTGGCCTGGTGGAATCGTACCTGCGAAGTGTGCGTTACGGACCTGCTGAAGACATCACAGCGATTACGGGTGGCGGGTAACGTCACGGAAAACTGGAAGCATTTTAAGCATAAATTTTAGTTATCTCTGCAGAAACCGGCGGCAAAGACCAGCCGAAAACGGAAGCATCGAATGCGGCCCTCCTGCTGAGCGTGGCGAATGACGACGCGCTATACGTATTCAAAGACTTCCAGTTCGCGCCGAATGAAGGCAAGAACGAATACAGCACCGTGGTGAGAAACTTTGATGCCTACTGCGCCGAATTGAGCAATGAAGTACAAGAGAGATGTGTATTGCTTGCAAGAAAGCAAGCAGAGAGAGAACCATTTAGAAATTTATTCGTGACCTTAAATGGCATGCAGCGCAGTGTAACATTGGTGTTGCAAAAATCGTTGGTAAGAGACCAGATCGTGTTTGCACGCATAATCCTAGACTAGGTAAAAAAATGCTTCGTTACAGCCAACTGAATTTCCAAAAAGGAGAAGAAACGATGTTTGGAGCAAAGGGGACAATAGTATCGATGCCATTTTGAGGCGCTCGGCGTCACCCGCAAAAGAGTGTAAGCTACGAAAAGAACAATTTCGCTGTCGTTTTTGCCACAACCACTGTAGTAGTGGTTGTGGATCGGCTGTAGTAAGCGAAGTAAAAAAAACAGCAACATGCGGACTTCGACATTCTCGAGATCACGACAGCAAGCCACGAAAGGGTTTGGACGGTTCAAAGACAATTTCGAAATCGCGAGACAAGCTTTAAAGTGGACACCGGGTTACAGACGAGCCTGTTTCCCATGTCAATTTACCACCGACTAAGGGGAGAAGAGTGGGATGCAACGAATTAAGTGCTGCGGGCACATAACGGCAGTACCATATTGTGCTGAACGAGTGAACGAGCCCGCGACTGGGTCAGTCCTTTAGTTCTGGCAAAGAAAAAAGATGGCACATTAAGAGTGCGCATGGACCACGGAGCTTTGAACACCTTCATCAAGCGGCAGCATTTCCCACTTCCTAGGCGCGAGGGTTTGGAAGCTAGTTTGACCAATGACATGCACTCCACTGTCTTGACCAGAACTATGACGATCCTCAGAGACCACTTGAAGAGTGGACATCCAAGATTTGCACCTTTTTTCACTGTTTGTAAGATGCGGTTTCTTGCGTCTGCCCTTTTGTATTTCATCCGCACCTGTGGTATTTCAACAAGCCATCCTTCAAGTATTCGACAGCCGAGGCGTGCTAGTATACATTGACGTCATTTTAGTTTGCGGTTCCAGTAAGCAAGGACACAGTGAGCGGGTTCACAGAAGTTCCTAAAGCTGCCGAGAAAGCAGGATTGACTTTCAACGCGCAGAAATGCGTGTTCGGTGTGAAATCAGTGAAATTTGTTGCAGGCGTCATATGCCGAACGGGCATATCGCCTGACCCAAAGCTAGTCAAGAACTTGGCGAAAATCGCGATAACAAAGTACAAGACTCATGTCAAGCGGATGCTGGGGGTGTTTAACTATTTCGGCAAATTCGCGCCATAATTATCCGAGCGAACGAAGCTTTCACAAGAGCTCAGCCAGTTCCCGGCAGAGTTCCAATGGACAGACAACTACGCGCAAGAGTAGAAAATCTTAACCAAAATGTTTACTACCCCTCCTCTGCTTCCAATCTTTGATCCGCAACGAGGAACTACACTCTAAAAACAAAGAGAGTTCCACGCACTCTCTTTGAGGGAGTAACTGGTTGTTCCATTTTTAATTCTCTTTTCAAGAGTAGATCGACTCTCTTTGAAACAGAGTAGGTCAACTCCTCCTGACAGAGTTTTGTTACTCCACCGCAAACGAGTGCTAGTACTATTCCGCAGAATGCTAATACTCTCCCCACAGGGAGTGCTAGTACTCTTCAGAGTGCTAATACTCCCTCCACAGGGGTTGTAGTACTCTCGAAGACTGAGTGCTTCTACTCCCCCAGACAGAGTGCTTTCACTCCTCCATAACAGAGTGCTAGTACTTTTCCCAATAGTGTGAAAGCACAATGTAGATCCCTGGTCATCTTAGAAGGAATTCGCAATATTTACATGTGCGGAATATTTGATTCCAAGATGAGCAGCTCCTGCATTTATGCTTGGCGAATGGGATGTAATCTGTTGTCGCCGAGTTACTCAAACGAAACATATTCTCTCTCATAAGGCGAAAATCTTTATTTATCAGTCACAAGAGAAACTGAATAATGGTTTGAAAAACATACTGAGAAACACATAAAATCTGATTACAATGATGTCCATGACAAAGCTTTTTGTGCACAAACAGAGACGAAGAATAGGAGCAACACAAGGACGAGCGTTTTCTAACAACTGCTTTTTATTTTAGAAGAACCTCCTGCTTAGATACGCACAGATATGCGCGATATTGTCTAGAAAGCGCTCGTCCTTGTGTTGCTCCTATTCTTCGTCCCTGCTTGTTTGCGCAGAAAATGCTTTAAGATGAATCTGTTCCAACTAGGCCGACTCGCAGTCGTGCCCATGAATTTTAAAACCTATATTGTAATAAAACAAAAGTACATTCTCAAAAATTTCATCAGTATTGCAGCGCAGAAATATCGTTTAATTCAATTGGCTCCAGCTTCTCAAAAATAAAGCGTTCAATGAAAAGTTTAACGTAGAACAAACTTGTGCAAACTCACAAAGCATTGACACTATGATCGAAGAGAAATATGCGCTACATTACTGGCCACCAAAGGCACTTCTGGCACAAAATGCATGTACTTATATGGCTGAGGTTACCACATGGGGAGCTGCTAAGCATGGGGCTGGTAATGTAGCTAAATTTGCAAGAAACTTGTCTTTGTGTGCCATATTCTAAAACAGCAACTCATTTGATGATATCCTGTACAGCGTACGGATGTTCCTGACTGAGAGTACAGTGCATTTGTAAATGTGCTGTACATTCTCATGTGAGGCCGCAGCTCAAGCTAGCTTTGCTTATATTTCATATAAAGTTATTCATGTGTGGGCTGCGCCCCGTTCTTTCTAAGTGTGTCTTGTCGTGGTTCTGCAGCAATATCCTGCCCGGTTTCAAAGCAGTACAGAGGCGTATCATATTTCCTATTCGGTTGGCCTCCTCACGTTAAGTAGTTTCCTGGTGCTATTAGGATTCATCCGTTACACTTACTCACTGTCATATGTAAGTGCCGCGAGTCGCCCCTAGAAGATCGGAGCGGCCACCAAGCTCCGTGAACGACGAGGAAGACAACGGGTGCACGAGCACGGCGGCACGAGGGCGCGCTCGCGGTGTTCGAACCAGGCGGGCAGCAGCTCCGAGCTCCTGGGCGGAACGAGGCGAGGTCTCCTGCCAGGCGAGACGTCCGTGGCAAGGTGCGGAGGACCGCGGAGCCAAGCGTGGACGTCCCAGGGCCCCTGCTGCCAGTGCTCGAGACGCTGGCGGACCCGAGGGCCGCCGATCCCTGTGCTGTCGCACCTGAGCTGTGCCGAGCAGCGTTTCAGTCTGGCACAGTTGCTGCTGTGCTAGACGAGGTCCTCACGTGCGATCGCCGCACGTGGATTGCGAGCGGCGCACGAGCTGGGCACCGAGGTCGTGCTGGAAGTGCGACTGTAGCACATCGGTCGCGAGCGGCGTCCGAGCCGGACATCGAGGACGTGTGGAACAAGGCGTCCCCTGGCTGCTGCCGCGGCGGCTTCCGAGCGTGCCGCGCCCGAGAACCGTGCTGAACGGGGCCTGAGTGCGTGGTCGTCACGGCCAGCTCCAGCACGGGTGGCCGCACGGTGCGCTGACGACCGAACTGTGAGCTTCGCAACGCGGGACTGTTTCAGCCCGTGGACACACTGACTGCAGTTACGCTGTCATCAACTCTCTGTACATATTCATATTTTATAGGTTGCTCTGAGTTTTATAAACGCACATAAATGACTCTCTGTCTTTCTTCCGTATCACTGCGCACTAGCGAAAGTGCCGAACAGTCCTAATCACCACAATTTCTGGCGTCCGCGACAGGACTAAGCTCTACTTCCATCCTTAAGAGCCGCACTTCGCTTGTGTGCAGTGGTCGGAAATGGACTGGGAGAAATTTATTCCGATAGGCAAGGAGCTTGGCTTGTCTGGTAAAGAACTAAGAGAGTGGATTGATGAGCAGCTTAACAGAGAACGCGATAAACAAGCTGAGGACAGGGAAACAGCGCGAGTAGCCCATGAACAGGAGATCGCTCGACTGACGGCGGAACGAACTTTGCTAGAGACTAGATGTCGTCTTGCAGAGCACGCGTCTGGAACGGTCGGAACCGGAAGCGACCGCGGGGAAAGCAGCGGTGGAGCATTTAGAAGTCCCCACAAGCTTATTCCTCCCTACAACGAGAGCCGCGACGAACTCGACGCGTACATACAGCGCTTCGAGCGGGTAGCCACGAGCCAAGGATGGCCGAGCGACAGGTGGGCGCTATCATTAAGCTTGTGTTTGTCAGGCGAAGCCTTGAGCGTGATCGGACGCATGGCTGCGGAGGATGTCACAGACTATCCAAAGCTGAAGCAAACTTTATTGCAAAGGTTCCGGTATACGGAAGAAGGATACCGTCAAAAGTTTCGGGAAACTAAGCCTGAGAATTCCGAGACAGGGCGGCAATTTGCTGGTCGACTGCTTGGGTACTTCGATCATTGGCAGCAGATGGCAAAAACAGAGAAAACATATGACGCATTAAGAGATAAGATTGTTTCGGAACAGTTTTTGCTACGTTGCGATGAGAGGCTCGCCATCTTCCTGAAAGAGCGAGGATGCCGCGGCCTCGACAAGCTAGCCGTAGCGGCTGACCATTATTTGGAGGCGCAAAACCTGACAAACATCGCCAGAGGAAAAGAGAGAGGGATTAGTAAAGCAGCCCTGCAAAGCAAGAATTCCGAAACAGAGGCCAGGAAGGGAAAGGTTGAGTGCTTTCTGTGTAGAAAGCAAGGACACCGTGCTGCAGATTGTTGGACGCGGTCAAAAGGACCGAAGTCCTCGTCTTGCTGGAAAAGCACGAAACATGGATATAACGCTGACGAATGCCCGAACAGAAACGGCAGCAACACGGAGGCGTCTGGTGCCATTACTAGCTGTGACCGGATGCCTGCCAACCGGAACGAAGCAAGTCCGGCTCCTACCTCTAAATATGAGGATAAAACAAGGCCCCCTGTAAAAACATATGGAGAAGACATCTGCCTTGGTCTTCAGGCGCAAGAGACGCCGACGGCAACCGGATATCTCGATGACCATACTGTGACGGTGCTGAGAGATTCCGGATGCAATACTGTGGTTGTCAGACGTTCGCTGGTACCGGAAAAGAGTTTCACCGGTATCATGCGCACCGTTTACCTTTTGGATGGTTCATGTAAGCAGCTTTCAGAGGCAAAAGTCTACGTAGACTCCCCTTTCTTTCGAGGAACGACACTGGCACTCTGCATGGAAAAGCCACTCTATGATGTTGTACTTGGGAACATCGACGGGGTGGTCGACCCTATTGGTTTCAACACGCCACATGACTCGGCTGATGTGTCCAAACTGCACAAGAAGTCAGCAGCAGAGGAGCCTGTTCAGTACCAAAGCGTGTCCCAAGATAAAGCTACCTTGAGGGCAGCGTCAACAAGGGGACCCAAGGAAACGAAGCTACCCGTTGCTGCATCGAACGCACTAGAAGTGGATCCACAAGTTCTGGAAGAGTTGCAGAGAGCAGACCCTACCTTGGAGGGGTGTTTTTCGTCGATAGGGAAGTCAACGACGAAGCGATCAGCAAAAGTCGAGTATGTTTGTATCAAGGGAATACTTTACCGACACTACAGATCGCTGACGAGGAAGGAAGTCGACCAACTGATTGTTCCCCAAAGCCTCCGCCAGTTCGTCCTTAAGATGGCGCACGAAGGAGTTTTGGCAGGCCACCAAGGTATTAAACGCACCACTGACAGGATACTGGAAGAATTCTATTGGCCAGGTGTGCAGGCTGAGGTAACACGATATGTGCGCTCTTGTGACATCTGTCAGCGCACTGTTCCGAAACACCTAGTCGGACGTGTCCCCCTAGGGAACATGCCGGTGATTGACACGCCGTTCCAACGTGTGGCAATTGATATAATCGGGCCACTCTCACCGACGTCGGCAAAAGGAAACCGCTATATCCTAACAATGGTGGACTGCGCAACACGCTATCCTGACGCCGTTGCATTACCAAGCATTGAAACAGAGAGGGTAGCAGAAGCCTTGGTGGAGATGTTCTCGCGTGTGGGAATACCACGAGACATCGTGAGCGACAGAGGCCGATCCTTCACTTCAAGTGTAATGCGAGAACTAAGCAGACTACTGCCCTTCCGACATCTGCCGACAACCCCATACCACCCTATGGCGAACGGCCTTGTTGAGCGTTTTAATGGCACGGTAAAGCAAATGATACGACGCATGTGCCAGGAAAGCCCAAAGAATTGGGACAGGTACTTGGCGCCATTATTATTTGCTTACAGAGAGGTGCCTCAGTCTAGTCTCGGCTTTTCTCCGTTCGACCTGCTCTATGGTCGATACATTAGAGGGCCAATGGCCATACTAAAGGAATTATGGACACAAACAACTCTTGATGAAGAAACAAAGACCACATATGGTTACGTTATGGAGCTTAGCGAACGGTTACAGGAAACGTGCAGAATCGCTCACGAGGAGCTGCGGAAAGCTAAGCTGACACAAAAGAAATATTGCGATCGCAAAGCGAAGTCACGTCAGCTCTGCGCCGGAGACAAGGTGTTGTTACTCTTACCTTCCGATAACAACAAACTAATACTAACCTGGAAAGGCCCATTCACTGTAGTGGAAAAACGTAGTGAAATCGACTATGTAGTTGATCTTGGCAACCGCACCAGTCTGTTCCACATCAATCTCCTGAAAAAATATGAGGAGAGACCACTTTCGACGGACACCGCGGGACGCGCGGCTGTCACGTTGCAGAAGGAACAACTAGAAGAGGACCCGGAACTACCATTCCTCTCACTTCACCAGCGCGAGACCTACCGTGACGTCAAAGTCGCTGACACCTTGGATATTAACCAGAAGACGCGGGTCGAACAAATTCTGTCGAACTACCAAGACATCTTTTCGGACGTTCCGGGCAAGACGAACTTGGTTGCGTGCAAGCTCACGACAACAGCTACAGAGCCGGTGAACGTGCGCCAATACCCGATACCATTTGCTGTGCAACAGGCAGTAGAGGAAGAAGTGCAGCAGATGCTGGCGCAGGGGATTATTGAACCATCGGACTCACCCTACCACTCGCCTGTTGTCGTGGTTAAAAAGAAAGACGGCAGTATGCGCCTCTGCATCGATTTCCGGCAGCTAAACAAAGTAGTCGTCATGGACAATGAGCCTATTCCACGAGTCGACATGATGTTCGCAAACTTAGGGAAGGCTCGCTATTTCTCCAAGTTTGATTTTACCAAAGGGTACTGGCAGGTACCAATGCATTCGGACTCGAAACATATGACAGCTTTTCAGTCAATGTGAGGCCTTTACCAATTCCGCTTCATGCCCTTTGGTATTAAACCAGCGCCTGCAGTGTTCACTAGGCTCATGCGAAAGGTTGTGGCTGGTATTTCTCATGTATATCATTACTTCGATGATGTGCTTATAGCCACAGACACGTGGGAGACGCACGTAACGACACTAGAATGTTTCTTCCGGCATGTGTGGCGTGGCCACCTCACAATCAAGCCATCCAAAAGTGAAGTTGGTTCAACTTCGGCGAAGTTCTTGGGCCACATCGTGGGACATGGGGTCTTGCGACCGCAACTGGAGACACTTGAAAAGATAAGAACTGCAAAAAGGCCGCAAACAAAGAAAGAAGTCCGTTCCTTTCTTGGCCTTACCGGTTACTACCGTGACTTCGTACCCAACTATTCCAATGTGTCTCATCCTTTGACAGAGCTCACTCGAAAACGCGCGCCGAACAAGGCAATATGGGAACAACGTCACCAGGTCGCTTTTGACGAACATCGACGATTGTTGTCCACCAATCCCATCTTAAAGTCTCCTGACCTAGAGAATAAATTTATTCTCCGCACAGACGCATCGTCTACCAGTGTGGGAGCTGTACTCATGCAGTGTCATGAAGGCGTTCTTCATCCTGTCGCCTACGCAAGCAGGAAGCTCCTTCCGCGGGAGACACGCTACTCTACCGTGGAGCGAGAGGGCCTTGCTCTCGTGTGGGCTATTCAGAAATTCCACGTCTATCTCTTCGGCAAGCAGTTTGTACTTCAGAGCGACCACCAGCCGCTCGCCTACATTAGCTCGGCCAAGCACACGAACAGCCGGATACTCCGCTGGAGTCTAATACTAATGGAGTACGACTTCACGGTGGAATATATAAAGGGTAGTGAAAATGTAAGTGCTGACTACATGAACCGAGTGTGAATTACATCGTGAAGTGTGCCTACTGCATTTATTGCGTTTGTAAACACTTCAGGAACTACTACTGCGCGTGTGGAAAGACTTTTGCATGTGAACACATTGCGCCTTACAGACTGTGAACTTTGACCATGTACGTGCTTTGGAAAGTTGTTTTCATGAAACAACTTCTTAAAGTGGGGGGTGAAATGTCATATGTAAGTGCCGCGAGTCGCCCCTAGAAGATCGGAGCGGCCACCAAGCTCCGTGAACCACGAGGAAGACAACGGGTGCACGAGCACGGCGGCACGAGGGCGTGCTCGCGGTGTTCGAACCAGGCGGGCAGCAGCTCCGAGCTCCTGGGCGGAACGAGGCGAGGGCTCCTGCCAGGCGAGACGTCCGTGGAAAGGTGCGGAGGACCGCGGAGCCGAGCGTGGACGTCCCAGGGCCCCTGCTGCCAGTGCTCGAGACGCTGGCGGACCCGAGGGCCGCCGATCCCTGAGCAGTCGCACCTGAGCTGTGCCGAGCAGCGTTTCAGTTTGGCACAGATGCTGCTGTGCTAGACGAGGTCCTCACGTGCGGTCGCCGCACGTGGATTGCGAGCGGCGCACGAGCTGGGCACCGAGGTCGTGCTGGAAGTGCGACTGTAGCACATCGGTCGCGAGCGGCGTCCGAGCCGGACATCGAGGACGTGTGGAACAAGGCGTCCCCTGGCTGCTGCCGCGGCGGCTTCCGAGCGTGCCGCGCCCGAGAACCGTGCTGAACGGGGCCTGAGTGCGTGGTCGTCACGGCCAGCTCCAGCACGGGTGGCCGCACGGTGCGCTGACGACCGAACTGTGAGCTTCGCAACGCGGGACTGTTTCAGCCCGTGGACACACTGACTGCAGTTACGCTGTCATCAACTCTCTGTATATATTCATATTTTATAGGTTGCTCTGAGTTTTATAAACGCACATGAATGACTCTCTGTCTTTCTTCCGTATCACTGCGCACTAGCGAAAGTGCCGAACAGTCCTAATCACCACACTCACAAATAAATAACTATAAATTTGGAATATTATCTACTGTGTAGCAAATGAGTATAAAATTTCAAAGAGCATTGGCATCAAAATCGCGCGCATCAAGTTTCTTGTCGTATATGGTGGCTTTTCATTGCCATTATGGTAAGAATGCTATACTTCTGAGGAGCAGCTTGCATAATTACATGATCAGTTATTGTGACTCGTTGAAAATGCAATCTAACTAAAGTATAGCATGGGTTCCGATGTGAACCAAAAATCAGATGTGATGAATGTCATGCATCAAAGGCGACGTAAGCATAAGTACAGGCAGAGCAGTGCACGAAAAAGACAAACCAAAAAACGAATAATAAATTCAGAAAGGCACTATCCTGTTTCACATATCCCTTCCATGCACGGGGATTTTGCACGCGACTATACATATACATGCACAATGAACCAATTACCTGAAACCAAAGCTTTTTTTTTTTCTACTGATGTGGTTAAGATGCGCTAAAGTAAGAAAAATTATCGCCCTTCACAGAATCTTCGTGTCAAAACAAGTACATATGTGTCTGGGAAGATTAATACATCACCTCACTTGTGCAGTCAATCTCAAGTCCAAAAAATTACTATGTGCAAAATGCTTTAATCTTATTTTGTCTTAAAAAATATGTCTACAGAAGCCGTGAAACTAAGGGGCTTTTGCTTAATACTATATGTCCACATCCACCAATTGATGAACAAGTGTTCTACTCAGATGCTCTCAGTTCTTTTCATTGAACGCATCTCTACCTCCACTAGCATACTTGGTTGGTAAGTAGATTGAGTCACCCTAATCGAAATATCAAATACCTGCCAGAAGCTATCGTATCACTATTTCGCAAAAGGCGCAACCGCAATCTTACTTTAAAATAATTTTTAGCAGCAAATGACTCTCTGGCTTCTAAGACGTAAGGTGTGCGCGACATTGTACAGTTAAAGGCCTTAATTGCTCCTTGCTTTCAGATTAAGAGGCACGAGCAGTTCTAATGAACTGGTTTCATGAGCATGCACATAAAAGATAATGGCTTCTTAAACACGAGATTCTCTTACCCCAATGCTTCCCCTTTCTGGAACCTGAAAGGAAGCCATACTTCTAAAATTAGTGTAAAAATAGATAAAAGGGACGGCACGACAATCTGTCTGCTTCATGTCAGCGTTTAAAATTCAAAATGACAGTGGTTTGTATTTGCCCCTTTGCATTCACATGCTAGTAAATGTAAGCTATGAAAGCTGTTGAATATATGTAAGCAGCCAACGAAGCATGAGCTGTTGGTTTTTATAGTGAACGCAGGCACCACGCTCATTGCAAGTATATATCATGTGACTAAGCAAATATGCAATTTCATTGTATCACTATTTTTTATCACATCAATATATCTCTTGAGAGGCAAAACAGAAAGCAGCCACTTCTCACAAATCTAATCAGCTTTTTTTAAACATATTTCTAACTTTTCAATGGCACTTGCTCCTATGTGTGTGTCCAGAGAGCATACTTGATTTTGACTTTCGCATCAGACACATTACATAAATATACCATGGTACACCCAATATACCGACATTCCAGTTTTCTCGTGGAAATTGCATGCCTCATTATGAAACACTTGTTCTCAAATCACGGAAATTTTATTCTGTGTCTGCTATTGTCTGCCTCGCGGTGACGTTTCCTCATATTTACCTTTTTAGATTCACTTCTGGAATTTGGTAACTATTATAAATATCAAATAATTTTAGGCGGCGATTTTCGTATTAATTTACTTGCAGATAACCATGATAAAGCTGCCTTTGAGTCTCTATTAGATATACACAATTGCTAAAATGTAATAACTTCACCAATGAGGCTCACAACAACAACAGAAACTCTTCTTGATCTCATCATTACAAATGTTGATTTGCACCGTGTGGACTCTGGCATTTTAAAGTAATGCCTCATCGACCATCTTCCAATATTTACTTCTGTATATGAATCTGCTAAATGTATTGACCACTCTACGCCAGTAGCACACTTTTCTTACAGATCAACTAACCCTGTCGCATTAACCACTTTTCGTGAATATATTGCCCAGGTAAGCTGGGAGGATGTTTTGAGTGAATGTGAATCGCCTACGACAAGTTCTTAGAAAAAATTAGATCTATCTACAATTGATGGTTTAGACAAAAAACATTTACCTGACCAAAGAACGCTCGTAAGCCATGGTTAACTACTGATATTTTGCATCTAATAAGAAAACGAGAGCTGCTATTCAAAACATTCATTCAAACTAGATGTCCTCATACGCTTAGTATTTAAAAAAAAAACTTAGAAATCATGTCACTAAAGAACTTCGTGCTGCTAAAAACAGGTACCATTATAACCACTTAATTTCGAGCCGACGCTCTGGCGACAATGGGGACATGTGGCGCAAACAAAACACGATATTTGACAAAAATACTGAACCTATCACAAATATACTGAATGATAACGTGGAACTTTCTGGAGCAGAACTAACAAACGCATTCAATAATTCCTTTCTTTCTAATCTCCCATCATCATCTGGAGATGACAGCCTGTCTTACATGCAGTCGCGCGGCGACCACACAATGTTTCTGCGTCCAGTATCTGAATGGGAGGTTATTAGAACGTACACCAGTTTAAAAAACAGCACCGCCACAGATATGCTGGATCTGCAGATAAAAGCTGTAAAATTCGTTATATACTTGATGGCACATTGCTTAACGCGTATTATTAATAATTGTCTTTCATGTGCGGTATTTCCTCGTAAAATGCAATGTGCAAAAATCACAGCAATCTACAAACAAGGTGTTAGCAATGATATTACAAACTACCGTCCAATCTCTATCTACCATTCTTTTCAAAATGTCCTGAAAAAATTATTTTCACGCGTTTAATTTCGTTTACTGATCGGTACAACGTGCTAACTGGCTCGTAGTACGGCTTCAGGAAGGATAAATCTACAAAGCTGGCGTTGCTCATGCAAAAAGAAATCATGCGTGAAATGTTTGAAAGTCAGAGCTTGGTCTTTGGTATCTTTCTAGATTTCACAAAAGCATTCGGTCATATTAATCACAACATACTTGTGAAAACATTGGAGCACTATGGCATTCGAGGAAAAGCTATGCCACTCATTTCATCATACCTACAGAATCGGTCACAGTTTGTCATGATGAATGGTCACTCTTCTTTAGCCAAACCAGTTATTTCAGGTGTTCCACAGGGAAGCATTATGGGTCATTTTCTCTTTGTTCTTTACACTAATGATATTGTTCATATTGATCATATCGCCAAGTTATATTATACGCTGACGATACTAGCCCATTTTTACCGGCTAGGATGTCGCATGCCTATCTTTTCGCACAAGTGAAACACTTCATCGCATTCACATGTGGCCTACAAATAATGAATTCAAGCTAAACATTAGTAAAACCGAAGCAGTTCTGTTTCATCGACGAAACAAATTCTGCGAAATTTTGCGACTACTGCTAAACGATTTCGAAATAGAAGTTGTAGAAAGTTTTAAACCCTTGGCGTAATTTTCTCCAATAATCTGTCCTGGGATGCTCACAACAATTACCTAACGAAAAAACTGTCCAAAGTAATCATGCGGCCTCATGCGTCGACATTGCCTTACGTTCCTTCTTTCTATTAACAATATTTTGTACAATGCTCTATTTTCTTGTAGGCTAAACTATGGTGCGCTAGTTTGCGGAACAAGAACTAAAGAAAATATAAAGAAACTTTTTCACACCAGAAGCGTGCAATACGCGTTGTTTTTAAGGCTCCTTACCTAAGTCACAAACGGCATGTTTAACAAGGCTAAGCTTGTAATCGTACAATCTCTACACAATTCCAGACTACTTCGACAACATAACCTGGAAACAAACAAGAAAAATTACCTTCTGAAATCACTGGCGAAGTTTCCAAAGAATTCCCCTGAATACAACACATACTATCCCGAAACATGGAAAGTTGATAGATGCCGCACGACCTACGGAAAGCAAATGTTAAAGTACACATTGCCGACCTTGTTAAATGAGTTGGCAAAAATGGCACGGATATAGAATTGATCTCTTTCAATCAGCTACTATGTATCTCTCTCCATTGTTCTATTTTTTGTTGCAACACTACTTGTATTTTCTGTACTTTTTTTCCTCGTTTCTCATCCAGTGAATTTCCCACGATGTTTCTTTATATTCATGGATTTTCTTTATGCACATATTTGCCTGTTGTTTGCATTGTTTTTGTATTTTCGGTAGTTTTTGTATTTCCTGCAAGTTGATTTTCTCCTGTGCTTTCTGTATGGAATTGATGCCACTGCATGCCATGCTATGGTGCATGGACCCAGTCAAGCCTTTTGAGGCTTTTTGTCCGTGCTCCAAACATCTCACAGATGTTGAATAAAGCTGAATTGAATTCAATTGAAAGGAAATAGTTGCACAGCGCTACTGGACAAAAAAATTAGAGGGCGTTTTTCTTTTTCAGCTGCACCAAATGATTAGCAATTGTTATGGCAGATGGCATCAATCTAACCTTTCATTTATATTACTCAATAAGGCGGCCATACGTGCTACTTGAAATCAATTGTTCGACATATTAATAAATGTACTCCACCTAATTAACTTTTCAATTATTCACTTTACGTCTCATATTTCAATGTACGAATTATAGCCGCGGAATTTGCACGGCGTATCCACTTAGAATGTATTTCCTGGACAGCACCAGCTCTGAGATATATATTATAAATTGTCCAACAAAATGCATTGGCGTTCCAGTAAATTTTTTTTAGAAAATCGCTGTGTTTTTTTATTGAAGCACAGAATTAACTGGAGCACTAACGTATTTTGGCAAAGACTTTTAAAACTAATATTTCAGAGCTGGTGTGGTCCAGACGATCCGTTCCAAGTGGAGACGCCGTGCGAACTCCGCAGGTATAATTCCTAGATTGAAATATGTGGCGTAAAGTTAGTAATTAAAAAAATAAATAGCGCAATTACGTTAATTATATGATTGAAAATTTTGAAAACTTGTAGAAGCAATGACAACCTTACGAGTAATTTAGATCAAGGGTTAGAATTGTGCCGCCTGCCATAGGCAATCTTTAAAAAAATTGTTCCAACCAAAAGATATCTCCCTGTAAAAATCTCCTTAAATATGCTTTGTAAAATTTCAAACAAGTGGTCACAATGATTTACCATTTCACCATTTTTTTCTTTCAATGTAACTTGTTATTGCATATTATGTTGCTGCCTTGTCCACTCTTCTTTCTTCATTCTCCTCGCCAGTTTCTTTACTTTTTCGCAAATAATATAAACAAATTATGTATAGCTTCGGACGTGGCCTAAATACTGCAATGTATTTTTATAGTTCTTGTCAAGGCGTTGTATCGGAGGCCTCTATCTATATTTGATCCTGGGACCTCCTTCCATAAGTACCTGTCATACTATGTATGTATATATTTACTGTGTCAATAATAAAGCTGTACGAATTGACTTCGCCCTGCCATCTGCTAGCCGCCTGGTTAGCTCAGATGGTAGAGCGGCTGCCCCGGAAAGGCGGTGGTCCCGGGTTCGAGTCCCGGACCAGGACGAATTTTTCTTCAACTATGAGGCTTTTCTTTCGAGGAACCCGTATGGGTTTCCTTTGTAGCAATTGCTACGAACGTGTGGATGTCTGACTTTCCCTTTATTGATTGATTGATTGATTACACCCTTATTACGTGGCCAGGCGGTGTAGTATGTTACGTCCGACAATGAATGTGTTTGTTCTGCAGTAGTCACACAGCAGCGTTAGAAAAATTGATTCAACAATATGATATTACTCGATATGAGTCAGTACAGAGGAACGTGGCGTGGCTATATATTTCATTATTTTCAAGGCATAAAGTGAGTGGCGAGTGACGGCCTTCCTTTCGCCTGTCTTTTTCCTGATGTGTTGCAACGTTTTCACTGTAAGAAGGACTATTTAGACATATCGGGCAAAACAGACCTAAGCCAAAAGTAAGGAAGATGGACAAGTGCCTGTTTTGTGCGTCTCTCTTTTCACGCACTTTCCGTCAAAATACATTTTGCAACATTCAAAACATGAGACTGTCTATTATGAATTTTCCTGGGATTGAAGAAACTACAGCCAGTGGCTTCGTAGACACTTGAAGGAGAAGAATCCTTTTCATTTAGGGAAAATCGAAGCACGTTTTGAGGCTCCGCACTTATGGCCAAGTTTTGTTTTGTTTTTCATTACTTTTCGAACACGCGAATTGTAACGTGGTCTAAAACCCATACTTAAATATATAGATTTAGTACTCGCCGCCTGCCATGTGCATAAATATTCAGCCTTGACTCATGTGACAGGCGTATAATATATGTTCGCTATTTCTGATGGCGGTTCTTTGCAGGTGAACATGTGACAACTGTTCGAGGTCACTACGAATGTTGTAAACACAATGGAATGAGGAAAACCTCGTATGAACAGCTGCATGGCAGGCGTGACCGTTTTTAAAAAAGAAATAAGCCCCAATGCCTAGGTTTGCTGTGCTTGCTTGTGCCCAGCTATTGTCGTGTAAGTTGTCTCTCTCCAGGCTCCATGAAAACGAACCAATTGTTTTACGAAGTGGCCACAGCACTAAAGTGGTGGCTAGATCCATCAGTATTTTTTTATTAAAACGCAGGTATTGACAAAGTATAAGCTTTTTTAGGTGCACTGACCTAAATGATACTTTATCCGCCTGTTCATAGCTAAAAGGTTTCATATTGTGGAGTCCATACTGACTACCTGGTCAAAAACATTGACCGGATGCTAGGCGACCAATGTTGAAGCGCTTTAGCCTCTATTTAGTTTCTAAAACGGCTTCTCGGGTGAACACAAGTGCATGAAGCGATAGGATACGCAGGTGTTGTATAGTGTTTTGCTTACTACAAACTAATTCCTTCAATGGCGCTTCTACAGAATAATATCATTTCTTCAATCTTCTGGAAATACAATGGTACCCCTACAACATGTGTACTTAAAGAAGCCTTGTGGTCATGCAGTTATCTGGTTGCAAGATGAGATGTTTGTTTTTTATAAGCTTACAATCATATAATTCTCATCGATAAACTCATTTTACGTTAACGATCTCTCGTTCAGTCGTCCTCAGTAATGAATGTTCTATTAAGCAATAACCGTTTTAAGATTGGCCTTCGATTACGTGATACGGAAGGTTCTTTTCTTTTCGTTGCTCATTAACTTGCTCATTCACTAACGGAAGCCACTCTCAGGCGTATGTTTTATCTGTAAATGTTGCCCAGTGACTTCTACGAGGCGTTGCTTATATTGTGCAATGATATGTGTCTGTAACGAACTTCAATTATGCATAGTTCTTGCTTTCAACTCCCATATATCCAGGTAATAAGAATCCTGCGTGCCTGATAATTGTAAGCAATAACGTTTTTATTTTTACATATTTTGTGACGTAACAGCTACACTCTGCATTGCCTACGCCTCTGTGGCTGTGGTAAATAGATGCTTATAGTAAACAGATTGTTGCGTAAAGATCAAGGTCTTCATCAAAGCACACTTGCTGTTCAAGTTGCAGTCTGTGGGTATGGTGTTGGGCTGCTGAGCACGAGGTCGCGGGATCGAATCCCGGCCACGGCGGCCGCATTTCGATGGGGGCGAAATGCGAAAACACCCGTGTACTTAGATTTAGGTGCACGTTAAATAACCCCAGGTGGTCGAAATTTACGGATCCCTACAATACGGCGTGTCTCATAATCAGAAAGTGGTTTTGGCACGTAAAACCCCATAATTTCATTTAATATTTCAGTTGTGGTCTTCCATTTCCCACGCATTGCTTGCAAAGTGAGTAAGCTAGCAGATCAATCTGATGTGAGTGCAGTGGAAAGTGTGCTTAAGGCGCCCTGATGAAAAATTAATTTGATAAAAATACACACACTCACACCCGTAAAAAACAGCCTGCAAGGATCCTTGCATTCTATTTCAGTAGCGCGTTTTGTGTGTATTAAGTAGGCTACTTATAACAACTGATCGTGGGAGACTGGAAAGACATAAATTTTATTTTCTCATTTCAGAGGATCACATCAAAATGAATATGAAGAGCTATATTGATTAGCGGCCAACTGGAAGCCTGAGGGTCAGCAATGCTAATATATTAGCAGGTAAAGGGATGGGCATTTCCTAATGCGCATAAATATACATTTATTTTGCCAAAGATGAAAGAATGGCACTAAATTATTTACTCTTATGTCTCCTAGATGTGAGTGTCACGGAGACTTTGCTTGAAAATACGTGAAAAGCTTCTTGTGCAATACGCGTTTCGGAAGCAAATATACTGAACGCTGGCGTAAATGATATACAATGCGCCCTTTGTGTTTTTTGACCGCGTTATCGCTATCGGAAAATCTAGCATTGTGGATACTAAAGTAATAATGGGTATATTGGAAATCATAAGGGGCATAGTGGAAGTCATGGTGAAAATAGTGGGCAATGCTGGGAGGCTGTGCCCTCCATGGTGGGCAATGCTGGGAAGCTGCAAACAGTATGGTGGGCGTAGTGTAAAGGATGGTGGGTAACGTTCTACTATGGTGGGAGGCTGTGCCCACCATTGCAGTCATGGTGGGAAGGAATGGGCAGTAGACGGGTATAGTGTGAAGGATGATCGGCTGCAGTGTGCTATGCTGGGAAATAGCTAGAGCCAGATAGTGGGTCGGTAACAAGAATGGTGAGTGTACTTTAAGGAGTGGTAGCTTTGATGGGTGACAGTCTGTAGCAGCAAGCAACATACTGAACATGAAAAGTGACAGTGTATCTGGAAGAAAGCAACTAATTTTTGATACACCAAGTTTGACTGCTTTAAATGCCAATTTAAGCACAATTAAGTGAAAAGCTTACAGTAGCATCTTACATGCTGGAATATGAAGCTCAATTTTCATTCAGTTGTGCATAAATCAGGAAGCCATACAATTGGAATTTTAAGCATAAATATGTTATGAATAAAATGGTTTCTCATTTTTTATGGGTGAAAATAAAACTGAACCACATAGTTCAACAAACGCAATAAACACCCAACAAACACACTTCGACTCCACAACATCTGACTTCATCAAATGGTGTCAGCACCAACTCGGGTATAGTCACAGCACTGAAGTAATGCTGTTCAATGTAGTGTAAACAGCTACAATTGCAAAACACTGCTGCACACGAGGTGACCGAGCGTATGCTAATGGTCTCCCAATCAATCACAAATCACAATTAGTGTTCAGTATCAGGACTACTGTTACAAGAGGGTGCATTGCCTTGTGCTTAATAAAACTAAATTGTGCTAGAGTCAATTGTGCGCAGTCATTAAAGATACCAACAACCAAGTTATGTCGTACCCATTTTTTCAAATGCAATAATAGTTCAGGCTTTTCTGGTCAAGGCTCTTCAATACTGGAAAGGTGACACGAACATTGAACATTTTTAAGCAGAATTTTTCAATATGCAATTGCAACCATGTGTATTTCCTATGCTGGAAACAATGATAGGCAAATGCCATGGCAATTTACACCAGCATTTATCGGAAGTTGACCAGAGCGACCTTAGCCATAAGAAATAATATTGTTTATCAAGTCAATGTTTACGCGGTTCATGCTCGTAGAACTATTCAACTATTTCTGCAATAGTAACATTGATGTCTTCATGGTTTCCTGTCCATATGCTTTGGTCATATACAAGTCAAGCCATATACTCTCTAACAAAAAATCTACATTTTCAAATGCGAAATGATCCTTTTACTACAGAGAACTGTACTTTGACAAGTGACGCGCAGTTCAGCATGTCGCCATGCAGAAGCATATCGTTTCTTGAAAACTTAAGCGACCTGGAGCAAAGAATTTTAGCCTGACTGCGCTTAAGAACTTACATTTATAAGAATCTGCAAAACAGCATAATGCACATCTCTACGCACGGAGGGATGCCAGTTTTACCATTGCATTCGCTGCCACATAGGCGGCACAGCTTCTAAACACGTATTTCTTTTATGTCACAGTATGCGTGGAATAAAGCACAAACTCCTACAAAATATAAGGAATACCGCTTAAAATAATATGCTGACTATAGAAGTCGCGTGGTAAGAATTCAGCCCTAGCACTGTTTCACTGTAAAGTGTCACAAAATCCCATTTCTCACTACATTGCCGGGCGATCTAAACTTGGCAATTCCCATTTGAACCACAAACAATGTGTTCGATTCGATCACCATAAATTATGGCCTTTCAATTTCCTCCAAAATCTCACTTCAGGTTCTGTGCAGTTTGAAACTATTTACCACATCTTTTGTCTGAAAGTGCAATACGACAGGGACCAAGATTAGGAAGACGCATACACAACGAAATAGCCCTGTGTATGCCACTTCTTAGTCTTCGTCCCTGTCATATCGCACTACTCCGTGTCTATTATGAATACAAACCAACTAACCCGGCAACGGACTCGAGCAAATAAAACACTGGACTTATTTTAGAACAGAATGGTGCGCTTCAAAATCGGTGATTTGAGGCCATGATCTTCCTGTCTATGCTACGTCATTGTTTTGGTAAATACACGTCTTTCAGTAAACAGCAACTAAGCCAAGAATAAGTTCTTCCGAAAGTTTGATCTTGTTAGCATTCTTTATTCAACATTCCATACACTCAAAATACATATAACAGGTGAAACGTTATCTTTTCAGTTTAGGCAAACAAGGAATGTTCCAGGACTTGAACTATTTTAGACCTTAATGCTACAATGCAATGATGAAAAATACTGTAGAGAAACAGGCTCACTAATCATGTGCTTTGCAGTGGGCGGACAGAATAACATGTAAGAGCACCTTAGGTGCATTTAAAGGTGCTGATGCTCATTCACAGAAAGCGCCAATATACTGTTACTGTAGAGAATTGAAAAAAATATCTCAATCGAAAAAGCAGACGTGCATGCTGAAGTTAACAGCTGAATATAAATTGCTGCAACACTGCATCTGTAGAGTTTGGATGCATTGTCAAGAGACACAAAAGTAGCAGAGCAGATTTGTTGCTTTCTCACAATGCATAGTAAAGCAGCAAGTAGCACTTGCAAACCATTGGTCACATTGACAGGACTGTTATGTTTCCCATGCGCTGAAATGCTTGCAAGCTGAACCTTTAAAAGAGCTGTAGATTCAGCTTACCATTCAGAGCTTAATACATTGACAAGCCGCTAGACCCAACCTGTGGCACTTGCGACACGGATGAGCTAGCTCCAGCCCAGCATTTGCTATCGAAATGCCCTGCCCTCTCCTTACTGCAAAAGACCTTCCTTGCTGGGATACAGAGCTCAATTCTTACGCTAAATGATTATCCTTCCAAGAGGTACCCCTACCCACCAGAACACCATATACGACAGCTTGATTCTATACCTGTTGAGTGAAACAATTAACGTAATATGCGCACTTCATCACAAGTTCCATAGGGGTTGCCTTTCATTATTTATTAATAAACATAATTCTTTTTTTTTCTCTCTCCCTCCCACAAAAATATACACTGTGCAGATCACATAATGTGAGACTAAGAGAACTGGATTAGGCTGCCATACTGGAAAACGTTCTCACGGAATTACATTTTGTTAGCTCCTGTCAGTACCCACTGAACTAAAATACCATAAAATAAATGCCGAAAATTTTGAGCAGGATCATCGCAACTAGCATGTAAACTGCGATGCAGCAGCATGTAACAGGCTTGTCACGTGAAAACTGCTACCCTATAGGGCAGCAATTTAAGCCGACAAAGCGGCACCAAGCAACATCAATTCATCACAAATGAGCTACTCTAGCCCACTAAGTTTAGGAGAACTAAGTAAACGCCATATATTTAGACCATGTTCTCATGCTTCCCGAATTCAGCATGGATGTTTCACTCTTGGAACTGGCATTATCCTCTACCAACAGAACCTATAGCAGCTAAATGGGGTTGTTTGGTATTCATACACTTCTCAAACTTGTACCAACAGTACATGACATGCGACCGAGGAAGAGGCATTGATGGTGCTCATAGCACTGAAAATGTCATCTGCTAATAGCACAAACTCGTTTAAGCTCCAACTTCGTAAGCACAAAGGAACTTCATATGCCAGCATTCAAAGAGGCTCTAATGTAATGACTGCACTGAAAGACAAAATTTAGGAGCGCACATAGCACTAAACTGCGAGAGAAAAAAAACTCTTGCTTCAGTTTCCTTGCAGGCTTCCTGTGAACACCAAGCATATGAAGCAAATTATATTACATTGTGGCATCTTACATGCCAAAACCACGATCTGATTATGAGGCACACTATAGTGGGGGATGCCTGAAATTTGGACCACCTTGGGTTCTTGAATGCGCACGTAAATCTAATAAGTACACGAGTGTTTTCGTACTTTACACCCATCGAAATGCAGCCACCATGGCCGGTATTCGATCCCGTGACCTCGTGCTTAGCTGCCGAATACCCCAGCCACTAAGCAATCATGGCGGGTAGCAGAAGAAGCAGAATAAAAGCATATATGACTATACTGCCAGGCGCTTCATAATACCACTTAGTGAATCATATGGAAATTACAGTACCAAAGAAACAACCATGCTTAAAAAGTGTTATCTGACAAAAAAATTTTAGCACCTCAAAAGAAAATGCTATACAAGTTCAAAACAAAAATTATGGAAGGAAGACAATGGCCAATATTTGCTATTACAGTACTCCTACATACATACAATACCCACCCTAATGCCATTTGGGCATTAAAACATTATTGCATCTACTACTCCCTCTACAGTTGAGCATGAATCTCAAAAGACACAAGAGGATAAAAACAGGCAGACAACAACACAAGCTATTTAAAATGCAAGCAAATGAAATGCAGATATGACAGCTTCAACAAAATTTAGGAAAGGTACTTTAGTTAACATAGGTAAAATAAAGCTGCCTCCTGTTTACAAAATATTATTTTTTGTTGCGCATAATCAAATTGTCGAAACTATCAGCAAATTGTTTATGGCCACCGCAGAACGAAGCAGTCTCCAAGTGATCTCCAATTACCCGTCTTGCACTACCTTACTTGAACTGGCAGCTGCAAATTTCATCATTTCACCACCCCACCTCATTTTCTGCCATTTTCGACTGCACTTCACTTCCCTTGTCACGCACATTCTTTAACTCCAAATGGTCGACCGTTTATCTGCCCTACACATTACATGGCCTGCCAAGCTACATTCGTTTCTCTTAATGTATTTTGGAATATCGGCTATGCCCGTTTATTCTCTGACCCAGACCGCTCGCTCTCTTCCCATTTACAGTTACACCTCATATAATATGTTTGATCAAATAAGCAATATCAAAGTGTCACCTATCACCAGCAATACAATATCGTGATGAAAATTTTCTTTTTTATGCTTTCAAATTATGTAGAATACAACGAACACAAACAGAGAATACCTGATTAGCATTCCCACCTTCATTATCCTTCTGTCTGTTGCTATATTTGTAGATTAACTCATTGGTCAGTTGCTTCTAAGTTGCCCTTTCAGCAACTCAGTCTTCCTTCAGGGCCCTAATGCTTAAAGCTTTGTGCATACTGTATTGACACGTGTACTTATATTTAACGGGCAAACACGTTTCGCCGCCTAAGAAATGTTATCGCACAGCGCGGGACGCGTCTGCATGTATCCGAAGTTTCTGGAAAGTTATCGATGCTTCTATCCGCTGTCTGTTGTCGCCGAACCTTGTATTATCTGATTTCATCGCGTGACTCGAATGTTGTAGAACTTTGTGGAAGGCATGCGGGTCTCAACGATTAGTCTGGAACCTTCGATGACTGTTGTATAAAAGCCGACGCACTTGACCCGCTGATCAGATTTACGACGATCGCCGACTGTGTTCGCCGCTCTCGTTGTGCTTTAAGTGTAGCCTGTTTTGTGGGCACAGGTTCGCCCAATAAAAGCTAGTTCTTGCCTTTCACAGTATTGCTACTGTGTTCTTTGACGTCACGACCACGTGACATCTGGTGGAGGTGCTTTGCGTTCATGTACCGGACGCCCCCACAAAGCCGTGACCCAAGCCCTCACTCGGAAGACACCAACATCGCCCAAGAGTTCAAGCACATCAACAAGGGCACGACAATCGCATACATCGAGGAAATTGTGGAAACCAGCAATGCCTTTGTCCTCTCGGATTCAGCCGCATCTACCCCGATGAGCATTTTCCCCGAACCAGACTTCGACGTGAATCCAAGTCTTCCTATGAGTAAGCAGCAACAAATCAGAAGTCTTCTCCGACGATACAAAGACTGCTTTTCGACGTCATCGAGGATTCGACAAACACCAGTTGCAAAGCATCGCATAATAACCGAAGAGAGCGCTCGACCACTCCGCCAGAGCCCTTACCGAGTTTCGACGCGAGAACGTGAAGCTATTAGGCAACAAGTCGACGAAATGCTGCGCGACGACATCATCCAGCCGTCGAAAAGCCCGTGGGCCTCTCCTGTAGTCCTGGTAAAGAAAAAGGACGGAACCCTACGCTTCTGCGTCGATTATCGTCGACTGAACAAGATCACGAAGAAGGATGTGTACCCCCTACCACGGATATACGACGCATTGGATCAGCTCTGCAACGCTAAATACTTCTCGTCGATGGACCTCAAGTCTGGCTACTGGCAAATAGACGTCGACGAGAGAGATCGCGAAAAGACTGCCTTCATCACGCCAGACGGCCTCTACGAGTTCAAGGTCATGCCATTCGGACTGTGCTCGGCTCCTGCAACGTTTCAGCGCGTCATGGACACGGTGTTAGCCGGACTGAAGTGGCAGACGTGCCTTGTTTACCTGGATGACGTCGTTGTCTTCGCCAGAAATTTCGACGATCACCTTAGGCGGCTTGCGGCAGTGTTAGAAGCCATCAAGTCATCAGGGCTCACTCTGAAGCCGGAAAAGTGCCGCTTAGCTTACGATGAGCTTTTGTTCCTAGGCCACGTGATCAGCAAATCAGGAGTACGCCCCGACCCACAGAAGACAGCTGCCATCGCAAAGTTCCCGCAGCCAACCGACAAGAAGGCAATGCGCAGATTCCTTGGCATGTGTGCCTACTATGGGCGCTTTGTCAAGGACTTCTCACGCATCGCGGAGCCGCTAACACATCTAACCAAAAGTTATGTCGCGTTCAAATGGGAAACGCCGCAGGCCAAGGCATTTCAAGAACTTAAACGACGCATGCAGTCGTCGCCGGTACTTGCACACTTCGACGAGGACGCCGATACCGAAATCCACAATGACGCCAGTAGCCTAGGCCTCGGTGCCGTCCTAGTCCAGAGGAAAGAAGGGCTTGAAATGGTGATATCGTATGCTAGCCGATCGCTTTCAAAAGCAGAAAGCAACTATTCTACGACTGAAAAGGAATGCCTCGCCATCATTTGGGCTATAGCTAAATTCCGCCCTTACCTCTATGGCAGGCCATTCAAAGTCGTCAGTGACCATCACGCATTGTGTTGACTAGCTAACTTAAAGGACCCTTCAGGACGGCTGGCGCGGTGGAGCCTCAGACTACAAGAATATGACGTCACGGTAATATACAAGTCCGGAAGAAAACACTCCGACGCCGACTGCTTATCGCGCGCCCCCATCGATCCCCCGCCGCAAGACGACGAGGACGACGACGCCTTCCTTGGGATAATAAGCGCGGAAGACTTCACTAAACAGCAACGAGCAGACCCGGAGCTAAAAGGCCTCGTCGAGTATTTGGAAGGGAACACCGACGTTGTCCCTAGGGCATTTAAGCGCGGGTTGTCGTCGTTCACGCTACAAAGCAACCTGCTCGTGAAGAAGAACTTCTCACCAGTCCGCGCCAGCTACCTTCTTGTTGTACCGTCAGCGCTGCGTCCAGAAGTACTGCACGCCCTACACGACGATCCAACCGCTGGGCACCTCGTATTCTCCCGGACGCTGTCGAGAATACAGGAAAGGTATTATTGGCCGCGTCTGACGGCCGACGTCGCCCGTTACGTCAAGACATGCCGAGACTGTCAACGACGCAAGACACCACCGACAAGGCCAGCAGGATTACTACAGCCGATCGAACCTCCTCGCCGACCATTCCAGCAGATTGGGATGGATTTGTTGGGGCCGTTTCCGATATCAACATCAGGGAATAAGTGGATCGTCGTGGCGACGGACTATCTCACCCGCTTTGCTGAAACTAAAGCTCTACCAAAAGGCAGCGCAGCCGAAGTGGCGAAATTTTTCGTCGAGAACATCCTGCTGCGACATGGTGCCCCAGAAGTCCTCATCACCGACAGAGGAACGGCTTTTACAGCAGAGCTCACCCAAGCCATTCTGCAATACAGCCAGACAAGCCACAGGAGGACAACTGCCTACCATCCGCAGACGAATGGTCTCACGGATCGCCTGAACAAGACCCTCGCCGACATGCTAGCAATGTACGTCGACGTCGAACACAAGACGTGGGACGCGGCCCTGCCGTACGTAACCTTTGCGTACAACACGGCGGTGCACGAAACAACACAGATCACGCCGTTTAAGCTGGTTTACGGCAGGAACCCGACGACGACGCTTGACGCCATGCTGCCGCACGTAACTGACGAAGAGAATGTTGACGTCGCTAGCTACCTCCAGCGCGCCGAAGAAGCCCGACAGCTCGCCCGCCTGCGAATCAAGAGCCAGCAGAGGACCGACAGCCGACACTACAACCTCCGACGACGCTTCGTCGAGTACCAGCCCGGTGACCGTGTTTGGGTTTGGACCCCTATACGCCGACGAGGACTGAGCGAGAAGCTCTTGCGTCGGTATTTCGGACCGTACAAGATCATCCGACGTATTGGCGCCCTGCACTATGAGGTCGTGCCAGACGGCATTTCGCTGTCACAGCGGCGCCGCTCACGACCTGAAATTGTGCACGTTGTGCGACTCAAGCCTTACCACCAGCGTTGACGAACTTTGGGACTTCGCGTAACTGACCTTTGGACTTGATTTCTTTTCGTTGTTTTGTTACTTATGTTTAATAAGTGTCCTTTTGTGTTTCGTTCCCTTTTATTTGTAGCATCGGGACGATGTATTTTTTTTAAGAGGGGGGTATTGACACGTGTACTTATATTTAACGGGCAACCACGTTTCGCCACCTAACAAATGTTATCGCACAGCACGGGACGCGTCTGCATGTATCCGAAGTTTCTGGAAAGTTATCGATGCTTCTATCCGCTATCTGTTGTCGCCGAACCTTGTATTATCTGATTTCATCGCGTGACTCGAATGTTGTAGAACTTTGTGGAAGGCATGCGGGTCCCAACGATTAGTCTGGAACCTTCGATGACTGTTGTATAAAAGCCGACGCACTTGACCCGCTGATCAGATTTACGACGATCGCCGACTGTGTTCGCCGCTCTCGTTGTGCTTTAAGTGTAGCCTGTTTTGTGGGCACAGGTTCGCCCAATAAAAGCTAGTTTTTGCCTTTCACAGTATTGCTACTGTGTTCTTTGACGTCACGACCACGTGACAGTATTGCTACCTCTTAGGCAGACCACAGTCCTTCTTGCCACCAAAGCTAGTTGTCAATATCTCTTTGCCAATATAAGAGCTGTCATGTTGATGTTTAGGTGCAAAAAGGGCAAAGAGAACAAAGTAAACACGGATACCAATGTCCATCTGTTGGTTGCTCCATGTCCATTTTACACTGAAGTTTCAATGTGAATCAATATCACCTAGCCCAGCTTTCAGTTCTTAAGCAGCAGCTACCATTTTTCAATACCTGGCCAAACCGTCAAAGCCGATGGTTGACATCATTGACATCTTTGCTAGAATGTCAGTGACTTTCTCAATTGTAATTAATCTATATCCATGAACCGTCACGTCCATTTCTTCACCACATTTCTTCAGAATTTTGGTCTTGTTATTCAGGATTGTTCAGGCCTGTACGGCATTGCTGATTTTACGTGTTATTCTTTATACTTGTCTCAATTTGTTGAAGAGAAATCTTTGAATTTCCTAGATGTTTTCATTCTGCCTGCACCATGCTGGCTACTTTATTTTAACCACGCTGCTTTTTCCAACACAACTTTTTAAAGCTACTTGAGATGAGGCCTACTCTGGGATTTCAATATCTCTAACGCGTCATAGCCACATTTTCGGATAAAGTGCAAGAAATGCTGAAGCTGCAATGGCATGAAGTAAAATCATGTAATCACTATGTGTGCACTATTCAGTACAATGTTCTACCAACTCAGAGGCACTATCCAACCACTTGCGTTAGCATTCTTGTCACCTACCTCCTAAAGTATGGTGCATTTACGAGACCCAAAATGAATTAGAATAGCTTTTTTTTATTCGCACATTTAGTGAAGCATTGCCGAATATTAATTACCCACAACGAACATTGCCCGAGACACAGTACACTCCTCCGAGTGCCCTCAGTGCTTCATTTGTTTTCCTGTTTACCTCCTCTATATTCTAAAGAGGCTTTCTTCTAACCCTTTTTGTGCCAAGGACAAGTTTCACTTTCATTTGTCACAGACACATCAAAAGTGTAATTATTTTGGCATGAACGCAGTACCTCTAGATTGTGCCAGGTTGACAAGAACTGTAATGTTATTTCTTAGGGGACATTTGTTGGCGGGAACAAGGAGAAATCTGGCTCCCCTGGATTTTTAAGAATGGCAGCACAGAGTTGCAAGATACAGCGAAGACCTGCACATTTTTCATTGCTGGAATTGTGTTTTTTGATGTTTGTTCCATTCAACTAAACAATTAAACCAGGCAAGCTCTAGCATGTCATGTTCCGAGTGTGAGCATTATATTACTTCTTCATATTCTTCATCTGTATATATTCGTCATCATGGCCAGAGTCATCGTCTTCAGCGCGCGACCGGCGCAATAAACTGTTGAGGCTTAACAGCTGCCTCGCAAGTGGTGGAGGTGCTGGGTACATCAACCCTGGCCACACCAATTGGGATATCATTCTACGATTCGTCACTTTCGCATACAACACGGCCGCCCAATGCACTAAGGGATACTCGCCATTTTTCCCCGTGTATGGTCGCCGATCGCTCACTATCCTCGACGCTTCTTTCTTCGGTGTCCCCGTGCCTTCGTCCACATCAGTGTGTGAGCAGTTCGTTTTGCGCGTTGCCCGGGTTCGCCAACGTGTTCGCCTCAACACCGACGCTAGTCAACAAGACCTCAAAGTTTGCTATGATGCATCTCACCGTGTCGTTTCCTTACACCCTGGAGACGAAGTGTTACTGTGGACCCAGTTCGCGCTCCTGTATTGTGCGAGAAATTTCAGTCCCGTTTTATGGTGCCCTACATTGTTCGGGAACAGACTTCGCCAGTTAACTATCGTGTCACTCCAGTTGTTCCGCCTTTGGACGGCCGCTGCCGTTCCACAGAGATTGTGCATGTTTCGCGTTTAAAACCTTTCATACGGTGTTTCCCGCCATAACCAGCGGCTAGGTTGGCCGCTTCCACACACGTGGGAATTTTTGTAAGCATTATATTACCCTTTCATCTTCTTCATCTGTATATATTCATTATCATGGCCAGCGACATTGTCTTCAGCGCGCGACAGGCGCAATAAACTGTTGACGCTTAACAGCTGTCTCACAGGAGCTTTATCCAAGTAGTGCCGATCATAGCGAGTAATAATGTGAACCTTTGCCAACCTCCCTTGCAAGGATACGGCTCAACAAAAACACATTGTAGCCTGTGCCTCAGCAATTGCCATTCCTCAATGCCAGTTACTATGGAAAAGAAAACCACCGTTTGGCTTCCATGCCAAAAAGTAAGACGTTTCATATAGTTTTTTATGGCCATGCATTGATATAATCAAAACAAGAAAAAAATGACAGTAATTGGCAACAGAAAATAGCAAACGGACTTGTATTTCAAAAATGAAAGCTGTTAACAATGAATGAGTCATTAAAAATATCAAAAATATGCTGCTTTACAGAAAAAGAAAAAATGACATTGAAAAAGCTACGCACTTGCTTTAGCCTTGGACAATAGTCGCAGGGGGCAAGATCTGAGGAGCAGAGAAAAAAAATTAAATTATGGGGTTTTACGTGCCAAAACAACTTTCTGATTATGAGGCACGCCGTAGTGGAGGACTCCGGAAATTTCGACCACCTGGGGTTCTTTAACGTGCACCTAAATCTAAGTACACGGGTGTTTTCGCATTTCGCCCCCATCGAAATGCGGCCGCCGTGGCCGGGGTTCGATCCCGCGACCTTGTGCTCAGCAGCCTAACACCATAGCCACTGAGCAACCACGGCGGGTGAGGCGCAGGGACGTTGCACGGTTGTCCTCCCACATTTTGTCCGAAAGTGCCTCATGCTGAGGGCTATGTGGGCAAAGGTACTGCTTTGGTGCACAAGGCCACTGCACATTCACACAGTAAGGCATTTACTCCGAACCGCCTCACATAACTACTTGGGCACGTCACTGTAAAGATGCTGGCCGACTACCTGAACTTGTGGTGCAAGTTTGAAATTAACAAGGCCTTTTATGTCAAACAATTTCTTAGGACAGTAATTAACTAAACGCACATATGTTATGTCCACCACAGCAAAACTGATGCAGTCAATGGAGGCTTATAAGAAAGCAATGCAGTGAGCAGACATAACTTTGCACAAGGTCACTGCTTGCCTATGGAGACGACAGCGCAGCATGTGTACCTAGTGGCGTGCATTGGTGTTAACATCCCTCTCCCCCCTGAGTGAAAAATTCTCGTTCCTTTATGCGCCCTCTCTCTTCATGCATTCACAACCAAATTCAATGTTGTTTGACAAGTCACCAATGAATATTTTTCCTTCATTTGTGAAATTGATATGCATACAGGTGTCAGCCAACTCCTCTGGAAGCAATAAATCTAAATTTATGTCTGGTGACAAGAAGCATTCCTTAATGTGAGGAGGCACTGCAGTTGCATCTGCAATAATTAGGGGCCTGCAGTAGAGAGCACAAATGTGTGCCTCTTTTACAAAGAATACCTTTTCGATGCATTTGTAGCAGCCACTGTTTGTTCTGATGAACCTTGTGTCAGATTTTGTTGCCCTTTGGTAGGCAGTGCTGTGAAATACTTGTTTCTTCATAATGAAACGCTCATACTCTACTGCCCTTGTTATGAATATCCCACAAGAATGGTGAAGTTTCTCCGGTTCATTAGCACTGAGAGCTGTAACTTTTTCCTTTCCTAACAAAGACAAATTGCAAACATGTAATCCCTTTTTTATGGGTGGGTGCCCAATTAACTCATTGCAAAGCTCTCTTTTTTGAATAGATAACAGGGGACTTTCTATCAGCTGATTCAGCTTTTGTGCCATGATGACTCGTTCAGTTATCTGCCGTGGCAGCCCGTTTGCAGCTGACACGAGGTGCACAATGCTTCCATTCCCCCCCTCAAATACAAACGCCGAATGTGCCCAAAGTGGTCCAAATGAGCGAGCATAGTTTGCCAAGTGTTGTAGGGCACGAGACATTGAATATCATGAATGCTGTGCCGTATAATGTCTTGCAGCGGGAAACGAAATCGCTCAGGAGGGCCTCTGAAAAAGAAAGCATAGCCTTAAGATGTTGCAAGTGTTCGGCAGCACTTCAAAAGAGCATTAACACACTCCAATAATTATTTGTCTAATCTAAGTCATGTTAACATCAAACAGAATGTGCAATTAACGTATGGGTTTTCCCATCCACCCGCTGCGCTGTAGGCTATGAGGAATGCCAAATGTAGGGCACTCCAGATTAATCGTGACCGCCTAGGTTTCTTTTTAAAGCAAAGTTTCCTTTGCCTCTTCCTTCGACTTTCCCACTGCTGTCTGGCGCACCGTGTCGAGAGGTGGTTGAGCGCGTGTATATGCATGGAAGTAGCGTGGCAAGAAGAAAAGAGATGTGAGAAACTCTTCTACACCACATCGTGTCAAATGTGCACAATGTCATCTGAAGCTCCCTGGGCATCGCCAATTTGCCTCTTCACAGCTGTAATAATCCAAGACCCCCTGTGCGCTTACCTGTCTACTAAAAAGCAAGTCCAGAGGGAAGCTAGATAGAATAGATGACAGGAACAGGAGAGGAGGCAGAGAATGGGTAGAACAGACACAATCGCAAAGTGGGGGAATAACAGCTTTGCCACTCTTCGCTCACAGTTCTCATACAAATACAAGGGGGGCGGGATAGGGAAAAGGTGACCTGAGGAGGCAAGGAAACGCTACTACTATAGACCATCGTTTTATGGGCGCTGCCATACTGCGTATGCAGTGGCACCATTTATGGACAGTCGGCATGTTGGCTTGGGCGAGCACTCTGTGTTGTATGCCAAGCCTACAATCGCCGGCAGTTTCTGGTGGTTCTCGCACTCGCGCGATCTGCTTTGCATGACCTGGCATCTGCTGCACGGGAAACAGTTCTGTGAGACGTACTCAAGCAATTGAAGTCAGCATGGCCGGAGTTTCTGCAGCGCTGAGGCGGACGGAGCACCAAACATGATGTGTGCGCGTGTTTTGAGCCTAATTTCGGCTTCGAAGATGAGTTTTGAATTTCTAGAAATTCGTTTTATTAAAGTGACCTCACTGCGGCATTCTCGCTGTAATTCTAAACTATGGTTTAGCAGCGATGCATAGTTTCGAAGCATATGACAATCCCAAAAGCGTGGGTTCTCTTCTGTTACAGAATAAGTTGTGCTCTTTAATTTGACAGGCCTTCAAACTGTTATCTGCAGATAGATTTCACGGCTATATACTTCTTTTGTTGGACGAGGTTGCTGCCCACGAATAAACTAGTTCTCTTTAATAATAACAGCATACTGTACAATGTGAATTACCCTTTTGAAGTGGTTAAGTGATCATCTGCAGACTGCGTGATTTTCCGAAGCAGTGGTAGATGCTGGGTTATAGATCGCTTTGTTCTATATAACACATGGTCCAAGCATGCGGCATGACCATGCGAGCTTTTATTGTAGCGTTAGAACATTTTCTTTTTTTTTCTTGCAAAAGAAGCGAATAAGAACTTATATTTTTTTGTTTTGTTTTTCGTCTCATCCTAGCAACTTCCTGTCTTATAGAAATTCTGTTCTAACAAATAGTTGCCAGATTCATTGTATTCGATTACCTTCGGATATTACTGTTTTACAGGGCAAAAACGCAATGCCTAAGCACAAAGCTTAAATGGGCTATGACGTTTTACGAACTGCAGTGATTGCTGTATTGAGAAAAGCCATCAGCCTCACACAGCAGGCTAGCATAGATTTCATGTCAATTTTATGTCTACTAGACTTGAAGTCATCCTTCTCATCCGGCATCCTTCTCTTGGATTTCAAGTCTAGTAGACTGGTGCTTAGACGTGTCGGAGATGCATTGGGTCAGCCGTACACGAGCATGCACTTTTACGTTTTAATTCCCACACCAAGCCATCAGACAATGAGATGATTTTCCAATTCACACTGGCAATTCACAGACACCGGTTCTCTTTGTGGAATGCATATGGATATAATCAAAATAGTTCACAGCACGTACACACACGGCGGCTGATGATGCACGTCGCTTGTTTGCGCTCTCAAGTGAAGTTTCCGCATATTGTAGTTACTGCTGTGCCGAATGGCTACACAGTGGTTCCTCGACGACCTTCCTTGCGCTGACATCACATACATTTCACAGAAAACAAGCTAAAACATCTCTAAATGGTTCTGCAGCACGCAATAGCAACACGTGCAAGCATCGCCGCGCCGACTCGCACAAGCCAGAGAAGAGGAAAGGGTCATTGCGCAAACTTTCCTCCTCACCCGTTTAAATGGTCCTTAGACACGACAGCGGTTGCAAGGAAACTAGATAAACGTAAGTTCAAGGCATGGTAGGGTGTGCTTCTGCTATATCTGAAAAGTAAAACCATGCAAATATGTCTAGCGGACAACTTACGCACGGCGTGCAGAAGCAGAGCCGCATTAATTAAAGCACACCGCTGTGTATTGGTGACACGGCAGAAGCGGTCACACGTCAGATCAACACTTCTGTGCCCACCGTTGTAGCTTTGCGGCTATGGCATTGCTCGAGGTCATGGATCTGATCCCGACCGCAGCAGCCGCGCTTTGACGGGGGCGAAAGAAAAAAACGCTCGCCCACTTAGATTTAGGGCCACGTTAAAGAACACCACGGTGTCAAAGTTAATCCAGAGTCCACCACAACAGCCTGCCTCATAAACTCATTGTGGTTTTGGCATATACAGCCCCGTAAACCAATTGAAGTTTAATGCTTCTGCCACGATACGATGTGCCATGTGTGTTATGTGTACTACGTTGACAAACAGCAGTGGAGCACGCAAGGTATTGTTTAACATCAACTCCAGACTCTCGTGTTGGACTAAAGGTTGAAGTAATTAAGCATTCACCGTAAATTACCAGTAATTATCGTCGATCAAAGGAACCAGCACAGAAAGCTTCGCTTACATTTATTCCCACAGTGCGTGGGATCTGCACAACTTCATGCACATGTGCCTAAGCAAAGAAACACTATGAACCAGCAGTGCTTCAGAATTCAATGCAGCATTACTTATAACACGGTGAAATCAGAATTACCTGCTCTGTCAATGTCACGGGCACCCAATTCTTCCTGAACAAGGAGGTGGATGCGTTCCGAGAGCCAAGACAGGTGCTTCCAATACTCAGGATGCAGAATACCATCAAAGCAAGGGAGTCCATAAAACAATATCCATTGCCTCCACTCTGATGCCTTCCAGTGGCCACGATCTTTGAGCGGGCGCGGCAGCCTGGCCAGGCAGTGTGGGGGCTTTATGGCAAGCAGCGGCGACTCTATCCTCGCAGCAACGAAGGCGCACCTGCAAACAGCAATAATGTAGAGTTAGTCACCTATAACCAGAAATAATTACCAAAAACACGTCTCAACAAACACAAGGAAGTACAATGTGATTTTCATGTCTACAGCTACATTTCCAGATGGGATTCTAAAAATCAAGCTTACCTCGAAGATCAATTATGACCCCCTTTTTTAATATTGCATATGCATTTGTTACTATAATGCATGGCTGAACTTGAATTCACCTCATGTGAATGCATGTCATAAGCTATGCAGACACGAAGTGTGCTCAAGTAAAAAGCAATCGTGTCACAGTTACAGTTGGCAGCACCTCAAGTCATGGCATTTACATGATTATGACAATGGTTCATTGCATTGCATTTCAAACACATCTCACACATTAAATGGTAGTAGAAATGCGGTTCTGGCACGGAAAAACTAAGTGGGAAAGCTAGCAGAAATCCAGCTAGCCCAACGTCGAATTCTGTTGTAAATGGTGGTGGTAATGCACAAGGAATTGAATGCAGCACCAAGAATGCTCTGCATTGTGAATGGTAGCTGTGACGTTGAAGACTAAGTTCCATACAAAAGAAGGGTGGCAGACTTGGCTAGTTGGCATTCAAATAATTTTATTGCAAGAACATATGGTGCAATACCAAAAAAATATAACACGACAAAGAGACGGACTAAAGACCTAACAGGTGTTGGAATGAACACTGAAATGCTGTTGTGATAATCAACATCAACAAGGGCATGCAAAACAAGGACAAGCATCGCACCAAGTGCACAAATATAGTTTTTTCCCTTCGTTAAGTGCAGACACCAAATAAATATGGCACTGCCAAACATGTCTCTCTCGTTTTTAGGTAATTTTTTTATGTCTGACAAGGAGCATTTGTACAAGTAAAGCGACACGTCACTTGCAAATAGCTCTTTGCTATTACATGTACCAGTGACTTTCACCAAATTAAATATGCTGATATCCAAAGAGGTCATCACCTGTGTTAAATCGTTGGTGAAAGTTACCAGGTACGTCCTATACTTTGGGCTACCAGGTAGCCAAAACGCTAATTTCTCTGTGGTTTTATTCTTAAACTAAGACACTGCGGATTTCTACTCCCTACCTCCTTCCAAATTTCACAGAAATATGAAACCTGAAATAAAAGACCCTGCCTGTAATCAATAAGCATCTAGCTTTATTTAGCCTTTGCTTCAAAAGAGTGCCAATTAGGTTTCAACTGAGCGACGACTAGTCATTCGATGCAAAGATTCACATTGATGAAAAAAGCGCATAGAACTACATCTAAGACAACAAATTCTACATAGAAATTGGTGCAGCAAGCTGCAAAAAGTACATATGGTGACATGGTGACACAATGTATATCATGAAAACCATTACGTACCACAGGACCTCACAAGTACTACCATCGTCTTCATAATCAGCCCACTCTTATGTACACTGGCGGAAGGACAAAGGCCTCTCCCAGCAATCTCCAATTACTCTGTCTTGTGGAAGCTGATTCCAACTTCTGCCTGCAAATTTTCTCATTTCACCACCCCACCTATTTTTTGTATTTCTCAACTACACTTATCCTGACAGCCATTCCGTAATTCTAATGACCCACCACTTAATCTGTTTCTATTCTTTGGTAAGTTTCCTTCTCGTGATCAGGGTCCCCTGTCAGTAATTTACCTAGATACATTCTCATATAAACACGCTTCTAAATATACAATCTAACGCAAAAGCTTACAGAATGCTTGATCTGGAAAAATGCTGAACATCTTCGGAGCCTTGGAACACAGCCAATTTTAAGTTCAGGTGTACAGTTAGACGGTGCATGACCCTCACAAGGCCAGGCCTAACCCAGCTTCCACTAAGCAGGGTCAACTTTGGTTCAAACTTCATGTGCACAGCTTGAGAGAACTGAAGCTTGTGCATTTCGAGTTTGAAGGCATGTTTCAACTAATTTTTAACATGATATATTATTTATACAAACAAAGGTGCTGTGGATATCGCGCTGTCAGTTTGGTGGCTGATCGCTTGGGGTTAGGTTGAGTGATCATGGTAAACAATTTTGTCAGTGCCATCGACAAGGACAGTCACGCTACGAGAACTCGTGCCTGTCAGTTGCGTCATTGTTGGCCTATTCTGATAAAATCGGATCAGCGACACACTGTGCTGGATAGTTGGCCAATTGTTGGCGTCGCAGTGCCTTGTCAATGTCTTATCCTCCCAGTGTTACCATGCCTTAAACGAGTACATGAAGGCAGGCACCCGCTGCCATCACCAGCAAAAGAGGGCCAATACTGGAAGAAGACTTTGTCAGCAATGTGACGTTTTTGAAGTGTCTCCCAAGTGTAATGCAAGGGTTTATCAATGAATTTGCTAGCCATCACTGCAGTGTAGCAACTACATGTTTCACGTTGCAATCCGGACGAAGCCCTGGCTGCTATATTTAAGTGGAGTTACAGTCCTACACTGCAGACATTATCAGCACTGCACTGACGTAGAGCTACATACCAGTGGAGTTCCAATGCATTACACAGCACGAGTGTCTGCTGCGGTGCGCATCTGTGCAGGTCCGTTTTTTATTCGGGGAACTGTTCCCTGATATCAGGGTGCACAGCTGCAGACACATGCATTCCAAATGTTTTGCGATTATTCCGCTAAGGCAGAGCGCACGCACCATCGCACCACGAGAAAGGTGGATTGTTTAAAAGACTTTTACATCATTTTAGAAAACAGTCACCGTGTCCTTAGGTACCTTCGAGGATGTATTATGCACTTTGCCACAGAAAAGGAGCTCCTAAAATTACTTTTTTATCCCTTGAAGTGCATGAACAGTACTTCTTTATGATTACATACAGGAGGATGTGCTAGTGTCCGTGACTAACTGGGACCTCAAGCTGTGTTCATAAGAAGCAGTTACTGTTGTTGTGGCCAGCTTTTTCTTTTGTATACTGGACACACATTGCATTTTGGATGACTGGTATTCTGCCGTCCTCAATATAGGCAGTCATGCTACACTCCAAGCTATGCACCAGAATATCCAAATGACACGTGAATGCTCAAACAACACTGAAATAAGCTGCATACAACTTCAAGTTGCTACATTACCAACATAGAAGCGCTGGTTGCTGTTTGTAGAAGTCAGGATCGCCTCAGTCAGTTGTTTAGTGAAACCTTGAAGTACACGGTGCATGTACTCAACACTTTGACCGTTCACGAGATCCAAACCTAAAAAGAAAGTATGCGTTGTGCGAGTCAAGCCAGTTCTTAGCATTGTTAGATCAAAGTAGCATACTGTGCAAAAAACATCCAAATAAAATTTCAGAATATGAGCTGCAGGCATTGCATTCATCCAACTAACCAACTGCTAGCAGAAGTACAAAGACCTGCTTGTTAAAATGGTGAAAGTTGGTCAGGTTGGGTTCGATTCAATGTGAAGCAGCAGCAACTTATGACTTATTGAAATCTGAGTAAGATTTTTCCAATTCACTGTGAATTGATACCACAAGATATAATAGTCAAAAAGGGAAGTACTGTTTTCTCCTTCTGTCTTTTGTCATTTTTAGCAGCAAAACTTTTCATTTCGCTATGAAATTTAATGGTCAAGAATATTCTGAAATTAAGAGCACTGCATAGCGCTCATGCCACTGAGGTGCTGTCTAGCTCAACTGAAATTTTATTTTTACCGTATACACAAGAAACAAACACTTGGCTAGAAGCAGCCACAAACAGCTTGACTAGTCCCACAAGGCACTGTTCATAACAGCGCAAGAGGACTTCGTACTCCTTGAAGGGCACATAATCGAGAAAACTAACAGAATAATGCAATTGAAAACATACTAAACAATGACAAAAAGAAATGTAAAAAGACAAATGTCAACACTTTCGTAGGGCACACCAGCGACAGGATAACTAACATGCATTTAAAAAGGTCTGAACTAGAGCTTGTCGGTATGGCTTCATTACAGGGAAACAGCACCAAAAATGGACAGCACTTCTCCTGTACCTCTTTCTTGTCTTGTTTCTTCGCACTTTTTTCCCGTAATGCAATATTCACACGACATACCAACACAACAGTTGCTTACTCAGAGTAACCGAAACACATTAGACCTTTTTCACCTTGCATACAACCCACAAGAACATGTGACTGCACCAGAGGACACACTTTTCATAAATATAAACAAACCAACACAAACACCTAATGCAAACATTTGTTACACAATTTCATTTTGCCAAATATAGGAGCCAATGAGAATTATGCATGTGTCAATGATAACTCATGTTTAGCTCAATATAGTGCCAAAAACATATCCTACTTCTGCTAACTTGTACTTCCTCAGCCTAAGCATACTTAACATAAAATTACAATCAAGCACCCCTATCCATGCAATTGGCCACCTCCACTTTTCCTGCGACTTAACTTGGTACCAACTGCCAAGAAATGCCTCCTTCCTTTCTCCACCCTGTTCGCTACTTCACGAGCTTCAGGTCCTCCTTTATTAAATATGATCTTTTTGTGAAATTAAAGAAAACTGTAATTTAGTGAGGATGACAAAATGTATTGTTTATCCGCATGTGTGCTGCTGCCTGAAGTGGCACCAGCTTAGCCACTTTTTGCATAACTTTGCACAGCTTTTTACAGTCATTAGTTATGTCAGATGCGTCAATTGCAAGATGTCCCGGATTCCGATGTAGATTTGGTGTGGAGTGCTTTGGTAGGGGGTCTGTACTTAACAACTAGGCAGCATGCATTTCTATACAGTGAGAAAATTTTTTTAATGTTGAGGTCATGGAGCGGCATCAGCGAACCAGGTGAATTGTACAGTCAGAAGATTGCACGCCCCTACTACCCGATTACAATGGACCCAATTTTCGGATCCAACTCAAACGTTTCAGTCATTTGATGGGTTTGGGAGCAATGACCCAGAATAAGAAAAGTAAATTCATGTTAACCAAAGCTCTTTAGTAAAGGAAATACTGACAAAGAAAGACATACACCAATCAAATAAAGCTTTTTGTCTTAAGCCGTAAAGCCTTGCTTAAAAAAAAAGGCTTCCGTATGGAAGGCGCAATGTATTGTTTTTTTTTTGTTTTTTAAGTTTTAGTTGTTCGGTATATGTCTTTCATTGTCATGTTTCATCCCTACAAGACGGGCTTTCGCCATATTGTCGATTGCAAAGGAAAGGATGTGCTGTCTTTCTTTTGATAAGCAAATTGACAGGGCAACAATTAGCTTTTGCTACCTTTCAAGTTCATCAATGCTGATGGTCCTTTCACACCATTGATGGCATCTTTGTAATCAAGTGCCATCTTCATATCTCTCCTGACGAGGTCCGAAGTCCATGCCTCAACTGGCTCATCTGTGACGTTTCTCATGCTCCCTAAAGAAAATAAGAAATGTGAAAATTGTATAAAACACCGCACAGAGTGCATTTCTTCCAACGCGCAGAACGTCTTTTTGCACATAGTTGGTTCTAGGGAAGAGTGCAAGAAAGTGACATATACTACTCACCTTCCATATGCTCGCCCCTTATAAGGCACCAGGGGCATCCAAAGTAGCCGTTGAAAGGCACCATGTTTTGCACAGCTGCACTTGCAGGTGCATCCACAAAACAACACAGCACGAAATGAATGAATGTTTGACGTTTAATGGCGCAAGGGCCAAATATGACCAAAGAGCGCCGTGTCTGTGATAATGAGTTTGCCGTGTAATTATGATTTCTGTGAAGTTGTTGTGACGTGGCTGTAAAGGGGCCTTAAAAAAACTCACTCTAAAATGCGTAAAATCTGTATAATATTATATGGCGATGACGTATGACTTGTACTATGAACATTGAGATGCATTTCAAAAGCACGATACGATGTAAGAAATATATCTGATTCTAAAATATTTACTAGAGCACTACTGCCTCCTGAGAACCCTTGAAACACAAGGGCCTGGAGGCATGTGCTATACGAAACAGCTGTCACAGAGGCATCCTCTGAAGAGAGGAGGGGCTACGAACGCGTGGGGCTAATAACATGCAACACAACATCTTTCAAAAAGCCTAGGACTGTGTTGGTGTGAAAGAGTTGTTCTGTACCGAGTAACATTACAGGATGAAATGCGCTGACGGTATGCTAGGGGGAAATGTTTCTTTCTCTCAGATTCGGCTGTCCGACACTCCAGGAGGACGTGGAGGACGGTCAGACTATCCCCTCATCTACCACAGGTTGGAGGATCATTTTCAGTGAGTAAAAAGGTATGCGTACCAAATGTGTGTCCTATTCTGAGACGACACGATAGGACATCTGTTCGCCGTGATTTTGTTGCGGAGGGCCAAGAACCTAACTGTGGCTTTATCACGTGTAGCTTGTTATTTATTTCTTCGTCCGACATGCGTTGCCAGTGGTTTCGTAGTTTCCTTCTTAAGAAAGGCTTGAAGTCTGTGACAGAGACCGAAGCAGTAGGATTAACAGCAAGAGATGCAATTGACGTGGCCATCTGGTCTGCCAGTACGTTACCTTCGATTCCCCTATGGCCAGGTACCCAGCATATAATGATGTGCTGGTTAGATAGATTAGCTTTGCACAGGTCGGAATAGACCTCAGTGAGTACGGGATTTTTATATTTGCAGAGTGACATTAAGGCCTTCACCACACTTTGGGAGTCTATATATAACGGCTTTTTGGAGTTTTGATTTCCTTTTATGCTTTACAGCCGACCATAATGCGTAGGCCTCGGCCGCAAATATACTTGTTTCTGGATGTAGTACATCGGATTCTGAGAAGGATGGACCGACGGCTGCAGAGGACACTCCAGCATGTGACTTGGAAGCGTCTGTGCAGAACTCTGTGTACGGGTGTTTGTACTGAAGTTCTAGGAAATGCATTCTGATTTGACCTCTGGAGCGCGCTTTGTAATATTTAGAAAGGATACGTCACATTCTATCACCTGCCACTCCCAAGGAGGTAAGAGCTTGGTCAGGTGCATTAAGCGAAGCTCGAGGAGTGGGACATGCATTTCCTCGCTAAGATCCTTCATACGCAGCCAGAAAGGCTCTCTTATAGAGGGACGATTGCGGAAAAGTGTAGCACACGTCAGATCGGTTACGGTATTAAAACATGGAGGATCACGATTAGAGTGCACTTTAAGGAAATAGGTAAAGCAGGGGTATGGATCTCTGCAGGTGGAGCGACCACTCATTCGATTCGGCATATAAGCTTTCAATCGGGCTTGTTCTGAAAGCGCCAGTGTCTAATCGGATACCTAGACGGTGGACAAGATCCAGCATTCTTAGCGCGCTCGGGGCGGCAGAGTTATAGAACTACGGCACCATAATCCAATCTTGACCGAATTAGGCTCTTGTAGAGATTTATTAGACATTGCCTGTCGCTACCCCATGTAGTCTGGAATAGAAGTTTCATTATGTTCATTGTTGTTAGACATTTTTCTTTCAGATATTTGATGTGTGGAATGAAAGTAAGCCTGGAGTCAAGTATTATACCTAGGAATTTGTGCACTTTGTTGACAGGTATTTGTTGTCTGCACAGTTCTAAGTAAGGACCGGGACCAGGCCTTCTTTTCTTGCAATAAGAACACAAGAACTTTTGTTAGGATTGATCTTAAATCCATTTTTCTCTGCCCACTTTGACACTTTGTTCAGGCTATGCTGTACCTCTCTCTCGTACACTGCGATGTTACAGGATTTGAAAGCTATTTGAATATTGTTCACGTAGAAGGAATAAAAGATGGCCGGTGGTAATGAAGCACGAAGCGTGTTCATCTTCACAATAAAGAGCGTGCAACTGAGCACGCCTCCTTGGGTACACCCGTTTCTTGCGTAAAAAGACGTGAAAGTACATTGCCCACTTTTACCCGGAAGGTACGATTGGACAGATATCTATCTATTATGTTTAGCATATTACCACGGATGCCCATTTCTGACAAGTCTCTTAAGATTCCGTAACGCCACGTTGTGTCGTACGCCTTCTCCATATCGAGGAAAATGGATAAGAAAAACTGTTTGTGTACGAATGTGTCCCGGGTATTTCCTTGAATACGTACAAGATGATCAGTTGTGGAGCGCCCTTCTCTAAAGCCACACTGATAGGGATCAAGCATTTTGCTCAGTTCAAGGAAGTGGATGAATCGCCGATTAATCATTTTTTCAAACACCTTACAAAGGCAGAGGGCTATCGGGCGGTAGCTTGCCACTGAGGAAGGATCTTTGCCTTGTTTCAAAACATGGACCACAATGGCGTCTTTCCATGCAGTTAGAAGGTATTCTGCAGCCCAAATGGTGTTGAAAAGTGCGAGGAGTGTAACTTGGGTGTCATTGTGTAAGTTTTTGATCATTTCCTACATGATTCTGTCAGATCCCGGTGCGGAGCTCTTGCATGCGCTCAAGGCAGCTCTCAATTCGGCAATACTAAAAGGACGGTTGTAAGGCTCATTCTCTCGACTTTTTCTTGTGAATGGATTACGTTCGTCTATTTGTTTATATTTGAGAAAAGATTGTGAATAATTGATTGAACTTGAAAAGCTCTCAAAATTCTCCCCAAACGAATCTGCCTGATCTTGCAGGGTATCGCCTTGTGTGTTTACTAAAGGGAGGGAATATGTTTGTCGCCCCCTTATCCTATTAACCCTGTTCCAGACTTTCGCCTCATTTGTGTACGAGTTGATGCCCGATGAAAACTTTTGCCAACTCTCTCTTCTGGCCTGTCGGCGCGTTCTCCTGCCTTGGGACTTTACTTTCTCAAAGTTAACAAGATTCTCCGCAGTGGGAGAGGCGCTTAGCGGCCCCCACGCTTTGTTCTCTTTTTTACGAGCGATCCTACATTCGTCGATCCACCACGGGACACGCCGTTTCCACGCCAAGCCATTTACTTCTGACATACATTTAGATGCGGCATCTATTATGAAGGCTGTAAAAAACTCCACTTCAGCATCAATTCCTAAGGAAGACATGTCAGCCCATCAGATACTAGTAGGAGTTCGAAATTTTTCCCAATCAGCTGTCTCAATCTTCCACCTAGGATCTTGTGGTGGATATTCGTTTTCTTTAGGTGATCTTAGCAGTATGGGGAAGTGGTCACTCCCGTAAGGATTGTTGGTAACTTCCCCTTCGAGTTCAGGCAGTATACACGGGGAAACTAGGATGAGGTCAATTGAAGAAAATGTTTTGTTTGTGAGAGAATAATATGTGGGTGCCTTCTTATTCAGCAGACACGCACCGGAAGAAAAAAGGGACTGTTCAACGAGACGACCTCGCGCATCGATACGAGGGTCTCCCCACAGGCTGCTGTGTGCATTGAAATCGCCAAGAACAAAATAAGGTTCTAGCAGTTGGTATATAAAGGACTGAAAGTCATGTTTGTTTAGTTGGTAATGCGGGGGTATGTAAAGCGAGTAAATGGTGATGAGTTTGTTTAGTAGAATAGCACAAACCGCCACTGCTTCAAGGGGCGTTTGTAGCTTAAAACATTGACACGCTATGCCTTTATGAATAACAGTGGCAACACCGCCCGATGATGCGATAGCATCATCGCGATCTCTGCGAAAAGTAACATAGCGTAGGAGGAAATTTGTGTGTTTCGATTTTAAGTTTGTTTCCTGTAGACACAGCACTTTTGGATTGTGTTTGTGGATGAGTTCTTGCACATCAAGGTTTCTAAGAAGACCTCTGACGTTCCATTGAATTATTTGTGTATCCATATTCGAAGTAAATATGTGCTGTCTGTAAAGAAACAGAAGTATTACTTACAGAGATTTCAGAGATTAGATTACACAGCTCTTTCGAGGCCCTGTAACCGGGGTTTTGCCCTTTCTGAAGTGTTCGAGGCAGCCTCGCCGCTCCTTAGGCGCTTGGCGCGCCATGACGATAGGTGTAGTGTCCATTGCCTCTTGTGAGGCGCCGGACACGTGCTCTTGCGAGCGAGAAGTTACCTGAGAGAGTCCCGCCTTGGAGGGCAAGATCCCTGCGCCCACCAGCCCGGAGGCCGATGGGGCTCCCTAAGGGATTTGGCTGCGCCGGCTGTTGCCAGCGCTGGAAGGGGCCGGGGAGGTTGGGGCAACCTCGGCTGCACCCACCTTCGGGGTCGATGGCCCCGTCTGTTGGGTTGGCGTAGCACTGCTAGCTGCAGCCGCCGGGGGGGGGGGGGGGAGCGGATGGCGTCACTGCCGCGTCACTGGGTGTGGGTCGGACAGCTGCCGGAGACCGTTGTGGCGCTGAACCCTGACATGCCACATCGGCAAAGGTTTTCTTGGGCAGGTGGGATACGCGCCTGCGCACCTCCTTAAAACTTCTATTTTCCTTTACTTTTATTGTTACAATTTCCTTTTCTGTTTTCCAGGATGGGCACGACCGCGAGTACGCGGCGTTCTCCCCGTCACAGTTCATACAATGGAGAGCGTTCTTACAAGCTTCAATGGCGTGTTCATGGGCACTACATTTCGCACATGTTTGGCGGCCCCGGCAGGTCTGCGAACTGTGGCCGTAACGCTGGCATTTGAAACATCTTATGGGATTTGGCACATATGGTCTGACACGGAGCTTGATGTACCCGGTTTCTACAGACTCGGGCAGAATACTTCAACCGAATGTGAGTATTAGGTGCTTCGTTTGAATTTCTTTACCATCCCTTCTCATCTTAATTCTTCGTAGCACACGAGGGTCCAACCCTCGTGTGCTCGGGTACGCGGTGCGCAACAGACCAAACGCCTGCTGACGCAGACGCCCCTGCGGGGCCCAGCAGGAAAGGCCTAGACGTATGGACCATGTTCAGGTAAGTCCATGTCGCTGGTTTCGTGCTGTTCACTTCATGCACAAACTTGTCAAGGAAGAGTTGCATGTTTGGGTGCGACTTGCCAAACCAAAGTCCTGCAAGTATAGGGTGCTTGAACCGCAAGTGCGGTGGCAGTTCATTGACAATGAACTGAATAGTCTACACAGATGTTTTTGACGACTTGAAGACGGGGCTGCCATCGGTGTTTATGGTCAGCATCAAGTCATCATCTGCAAGGCTTCTTGCCTTTTCCAGTTTAGCAAAGCACCGAGCATTTGCGATATCACTTATTTTCGATGCCGGCAGTCGTGCTTTTACCAAACTCGACTCTAACTCAGACAGACAGACAGACAATGAACTTTATTTGATCCTGAGGAGCTTCAGCGGGGGCCCCTATCGGGGACCCGCGGAAGCCGCTGGCCCCGTCCAAGTCGGGGCAGGAATACCATGATGTTCCGCCCTTTTCCGTCCGCAGTGAGATGTGAACCTTCGCATAGCGAACGCTTTGGACTGCACTGATGATCGTCCACTGGTGATTTCTGTCCGCATGTGTGGCACCACTTGCTGTTTAGATTAAGGCGAACGTCGGCACGATGTCCTAAACCTCCGCAGCCGTAACCAACCTCCGTACGTCTCCTGTATAGCGTGCAGCGAAACATGCTCGCGCCGCAAGACACATAACTGCGCACCTTCATACCCTTGAACAATACTACCACAGCCGTGGTGTTCTTGATTCTTTTGGCCTCGATGGCTCCTGGGCTGCAGCGGTTCACGATTATTGCTCGGAGTTGAGCCTCGTTGACATCTACGTCGACACCCCGTATTACTCCCCGTAAACTCAGATTTCGTTTTTTCCATCAAAAAGCTGAGCTGTTTGTGGAAGTCAAGGATGATAAAAAATGAGCCTTGCTCTTTCAGGGCCCGAAGTCGTTAAGCATGCTCGCAAATTTGGCACTGTGCCATTTTACGTTGTGGAGTCATTACTGCGCTGCATGTTTCGCATACACAATAGTACCGCACCACTTCTTCTGCTTCATTCCTCCAAAGCTTGCGAATCATGTATTCACTGCGCAGCAATACACTGGCACCAAAGAGAAAGGTAATAAGCTTTGAAAGATCACATAGTGCCGTCCAAGTGAGACCGTGGGCATGGCGTACGTCATAACTGTTGCAATTGCGCCAGCTTTCGTGATATGAAAGCCTGGCAAAGTTACCTCGCTAAAGCCAGAAAACAGGTGATTGTCTCCGTCCTCAGACTGTGCCTCCTCAAAGCCGTCGCTCTCCTCACTGCTATCTTTAGAGCTCCCTTGCTCGTCGTCACTTCGTGTGCGCGTGCTACTGGACGCAGAACTGCACGGAACTGTACCCGCACTGCCATTGGCACCTTTGTTATCGTCGTCGTCGCTGGGTGCAAAACGCGATGCGCTGGTTTCTGCCGAAGCCGGAGAGCCTCCGTTGCAGCGACTTGTGCTCGCGACATTTCACGCTGCTGTGGCGTGGACCTTTCGTCGCTTGTAAAGACTTGACACTGGCACCTGGAAGAACTTGTCACGATCCAGGTACTCCTTGCGCTGCTTTCAGGGGTGCGATACCGACATATTTAAACGCTGCTGCACCGAGTGGGCCGACTGCGTGAGCGTAAATAGGCATACGATTGTTGACGACGGTTAGCCGGGTCTGCGAATTGGCCGGGTTAGCCACATTACACGTAGTCAATTGATGAATTGATGGTGATGGTGGATTGATGGTGCGTATGGATGTATATTATAAACATATTCATTGAAAAGGGGGTGTGGCGCTCCTTATATAGAACCACATCAGTGCTTATTACCGTTATTGAAGGCCTGCGGTTCCGGACAACAAACCACCGAACACCATAAGCATCTATTACTACAAAATCAATTACGTTCCTTGTTTTTGCGCCACCAATATTCCAGATGTACACGGTATTCTCAAACGATCATCGACTCAATATTCTTCCTCTACTTTTTTTTCTAGTTGAATACAGCGCCATCCCTTGAGTAAAGAATACGCTACGGTTCCAAAGATTTTGCGCATAGTGGCAATCAAGCACAGTGATTATTTCTGTCAAGGGGCGGCGCTGACATCCCCTTTTTTTCACCTTCAATGAAAACAGTGAACAGACAGTAGAGATGCAGGGCCAAGAAATACCTCGGCTAACAGAATATAAATACCTTGGTACATGGATAAACGAAGGCAATAGATATGTTGAAACACAGAAGAAAACCATAAACGTAAAGGGGAAGAGAAATGCAACCGTAAGGAAGCACAAAGCGCTATGGGGATACAATAGGTGCGAGGTTCTCCGAGGTATGTGGAAAGGTGTAATGGTTCCAGGACTTACTTTTGGAAATGCAGTTGTTTGCTTTAAATCAGGGGTACAATCAGGACTCGACGGGAACCAAAGGTCATTGGGTCGCCTTGCATTGGGCGATCACGGGAAGACTAAAAATGAAGCTGTGCAGGGTGATATGGGCTGGACTAGTTTTGAAGTGAGGGAAGCTCGCAGTAAAATTGAGTATGAAGAACGGCTGAGGAATATGGTTGAAAGTAAATGGGCTGGGAGGGTGTTCAGGTATCTGTACAGGAAAAACATTGATTCGCAGTGGAGGGAAAGAACTAGGAAGCTTACCAGCAAGTATGCGGCCTGTATGGTGGGCCACACAGCAACAAAGAAGGTCAAGCGGAAAGTCACAGAGGCTGAAATAATCTCATGGGTGGTGGCAATGGAAAAGAAACCTGCCATGAGTTGAGTAACGACTTAAGAGGAAAAAGCCAAATCAGGAAAGAAACCATTTATGGTAACTCAAAGGGAAGCTCATTACTTTTCGAAGCGAGATCTGGATGCCTTAGAACACACACCTATAAAGCGAGATATAAGAAGGAAGAAGAAGCATGTGCTTGCTGCGGTAAAGCTAGCGAAACCACGAAGCATGTTTTATTACACTTTGAAGACGTCTACCCAGCGGTCGATTTAGGCACCACTGGCCTCCTTGAAGCCCTTGGGTTCAGCGGGAGCAGTGGTAAAGCAAACATGTGCGTAATAGGCATTAGTAAGAGGCGATGAGAGGATTGGTGGAAGAAAAGTAGGGAAACGACCAAAAACGGAGACGTACAAAAGCACAGTTCGTAATAGGGGATCAGAAAATTTGGGCGTGGTAGGTCATAGTGTTTTTTTTTTCTTTTTTCATTGTTTAACCTAGGTAGGACATTAGGCAGTATAATAGCAAGAGCTTGGTGGCGCAACCCACCGCCGCGCTCAAAGAAGACGCTCATAACATCCTTCTATTTTGGTGGGAGGGGGGATTGAAGCGGAATGTTTAGTGGAGGAATGGCAGTACGCGATATTAATAGCGGTGGTCACGGTTGATTGTACTAATAAGTTGCTACCACGTCCTGTGTCTACTTAGTGCTCCTTTTGATAAGCTTGAAAATGTGTCAGCCTTCTCGATTTTCCACCCTTCATTAATTCTTTTGGAGGCTGTAATTTGCCATGAAACGCAAGAACTGAGCACCAAGGTCAACAAGCACAAAAACGATATATTTAATTTATTCAGCTAAGCTAGCAGCAAAAATCGGAGCACGTCGTTCCGGTTCTGTCTTTTTTGTGCGTGTGTGTGACTGGGATGTTTTTGTTGTTCTGCAGGCGCCTACATAGATTTTTATGTGGGTAGGCTGAGGCGTGGATTTAAAGGATCGTTCATGTGATGAAATTATCTATATATTTGTAGCTTATACCGCTACTTGTCGACGTCGTGTGTGTTCGCGTACACATTCGTTTAAACTGGGGAATGTACATGTGGCACTTTTAAAAAGCTTGCACCATTTGGTGATTTTATCTTGTCCCCCAACGATAATCGTCATCTGCCTCGCTTGCGCTTCTTTTCTTTCAAACTCTGCGCCTGCTACTTTCCTGTCGAGAATCTCACACTGCGTGAAAACGCGCATGTCCTTCGTGACCTTGAAGAAGAGGGCGCGCAGTCTTAAAGGCAATGCGGGCAGTATAGATGCCAATTGTCGCTGTGGGACAAGACAATTAAGCAATGCGAGGGTGCAAAGTTTTGGATAGCTTGCTGTGTGTTTAAATTGGTTAATGTGTCGAACGGCCACAGCTTGGTGAAGGCTCACTGCGTGACATTGCGTGATAGATTGACCTTGTATATGTTGTTTTCAACCGCTCTTTTGAACTTGAATGTGTGTTCACTGGGATTCACTCAGCCCGCGGTGCTATAACAAGGCATTTTCACCTGTGCTCAAAATGAATAGCCGAAACTAACTCTAGCGATTGCAGCAAAAAAATTACAAAGGAATCTATATAATTTATGTGAAGCGGAAAGCAAAACATATAGCGCGCACCGCTCTCAGCTGCCGCTTGCAACGAACGAATTCTTGTACGATACACCGAAATCGACACATACAAGAACCCGATAGAGAGTCTCAAATCAAAATGGTTTTGCCAGCGAAACAAAACGTAAACGAAGAAAATGGCAGGGCAGCAATTGAACCGTACTTATTTGCAACGAACAAGCAACTCAGGAATGAGCAAATACTGTGCAGCAGCTGGCAGTGCTGGAGCAATTGAAGAATAGTCCTTTGTGGGTGTGTGTGCGCGGTTTCACGTTGTGCTAATTAATAACAATGGCCCCAACTACGCTGACTCTCTCGACGGAAGGGGCACAGCGCATGTCGGGGGCAAGAATTATTCGCCACTATATATATATATATGCACACAAAAACTGACAAAACTGTACCAAGACATTAATTAAAACGTAACAACTCACTAAAACACAACCAGAAAGCCAACTGAGTGCAAATATTCCACTTAACGGGCGTTTATTTATTTCATTCGGCAAAATGTAAACGCGGTCGCTTTCCGAATAAAAACCCAGGAAGGAACACACAGCAGAAATATTGTTCACATATGTTTATGCATAACACTCGCCTAAGCGCGCACATTAGTCAATGCTTGCTACACTTTGATAATGTTTTGCGGCTTAACATACTTGCAATTCGTTAAGCGATAGCGTTGAACATGGAATACACAACATTTGTACAGCACCTCCATATAGACCTTTCGCTTAAAAATTATGTCTGTAGACAATATGTAGCCTGTGTCACCTAAATTTCGGTCGAAGACAAAAAGAAAATGAATTGATGACTTTGCTACTCGTTGAAGATAGGCAAGCGAACTTTCTTCTTGAAGGCACTTTCTCGCCATGGAGTTGTTTTCTTTCGACCATACGCCATGACGAAGCCGGTTGTAACGTGGTGCTGTAGCCGAACGTAGCCGAACCAATCCGAGGTCACTGTGGTTGGTACAGTACGGTTGGGCCACACTACGCTACGATGCGAGCGTATGTGATGTACCACGACAAATATCGGGCTATTTTGCCCACTAGACTTATGAAATTTTTTTCCGCGAAATCTGAAGAAGAGTTCGGGAAAGCCAAAACCGTCCAGGCGTTCTGGCGAAGCGAGGACGGTGACATTCAAGGCTACTACCCAGCCTTTGTTGTCGCTCTGGCAGGTGAGTGTGCCCTGCAAAATTTTCACCTCTCTTGATGGTTTTCTGTTTCGGATATGGTCAACTACAGTTCTTGCTGGCTGGATGCATGTGAAACGTAAATTTTCGCTAAGTTGCCGTCGCGAACTGACGCGTGCTATAACGTGTTCCTTGCATGTGCCAGTATTGTTGATCTAGCCGGCGACGCATGTCATTTGTAATGCGGGTTTGACGCGGCCACTTTCGATCGCTATCGAGCCCGATCGGGGCCGAAAGTGGCCCGTGTGTAGCAAGTATACCATTCACAATTTATTATTTGCACAAGCAACTGTTCTTATGCCAGCACGTGTGCATGCATGAAATCCATGGCCGTGGGTCTCGACACGTTGCACCTGCGTGCTTGTCTAAAGAAAGGCTACCTGCCCTCATATTACTTTATGTACTGTACAATTCTAGCAGTTTGTGAGGGCCAGATTGCCAACTATACTTTAATTCTTTATCATAGTTTCGCATGTTACTAAATTGGCCTTAACTGAATTCAGTTATTAACGATTAAGTGTCAGCATCTCTGTAGTGTCGCCGACGCCTGTGCATAACGTTTACTGTATTAAGATGCTTTTTGACGTGTGTTGGTGTCATTGTATTACCGCTTTCAGCTGGTAGTAAGAATTCTAATTCTATACTTTAAGTTCACTACTAGTACTTGTTTCGTAAGTTCCTTGCAAATTGCTTTTTGTTTTGTAAAGAGCAACATGATCGAAACGAATGTCACAAACGTGCTTGCTGGTTTAAATATTTAATTTCTTTTGCCTCTGTGAAATGCCTTCAAGTGCCTTTGTTATGCAGCAGCATTTTCTCAATATTGCTACAGAATTTTAGTGCTCATTTTAGTTTTGCAAAAGCTGTTGCTCAGAAATGGACTTGAACAAAGTTATGTTTAGGAGCAAATAGAAAAAAAAGGAACATTTAGCCCAATTTTGTCACACTGGTACACCTGGTGGTCTTTGTTAAGCAGAACCTACGTGATATGTTTGTCATAGCTGCCCTTTCTCCTAGTGTCGTCTCAGCCACTACAGTGCTCCGTACGTTTTCATCACTTGTGCACCACTCGCTACTTTGATATATCCATCGGGGTGGTGTAGTTGCTTCATCATTGGGATACTGATCCCAAGGTCACATGACATAATACTGATGTGACAGTTTGATGGAGGATGAAACGCAAAATTGCCCTTAAACTGTGCATTGTGTGGATGTTAAGAAAACCAAATCGGTGAAAATGAACCCAGAGTCCCCTACTACGGTGTGCCTCCCAGTCATATCCTCGTTTTTATCACTTTAAACACCAGAATTTCATTAAAGCGCCCCTGAAACGGTTTGGACAAATTTCGTAGATGCTTAGGGTACAGCTACAGTAAATCATTCGCACCACAGTTTGTGTGAAGCGTCTCATATTAAGGGAGCTACGGATGATTACAAGGTACCCTCCTCCATGACCATGAATTTTCTCCAACTCGTTTGCTGAGGGATGTGGACTAAGCTCCATCTTCACTGGTGCTGCGTCATGATGGCACATCGTGTCGTCTACTTGCGGTTGTCTAGGACCAAGTGCATGAAGCCTCTCCAACCTCTCCACCAGCAGCTTGGCAGTCGACCCTAAGGGAGAACTATCGATGCAGCAAAGAATTGTGAGCATTCTGTCACAGCACTAGCGTGTCCAGTATTCCGGTAACCACAGGCGTGATGTGCGTTTCGACGGATCGGTGGAGGCGTGCACTTAAGCTGATGACGAAACTTTAGTGTAGACGTACGTGAGCTGCCTGATCGGTCTTCATGGTCCAGCCACCTGGTGACGCAGAGCTTACAGCAAACAAATACCTAATATTTCTCTAAGCAAGTGTAAAATATTTACAAAAACAATGTGTTCACGACTATGCACCTGAGGAAATATTACATCAGCAGCAAAGTAGAATAGAGTTCATTACAGCTACTGTGTTTGGTTGAGCTCATGCTACCAGGTGGCTGCACCGTGTAGACCATTCGCGTTTGTGCCTTTGCTCATCCCTTAAAACGGCACGGTCCAACGGCCTGACCCATTCTGCTTGCGCTTGCATTTACTCAAATACCGGACACGCGAAACACTATTAGTCCAGAGAATGATCTACAGAGGCTCTGCGAGCACCGTTCCCGTGACGAAAGGGCACGGACTCGGGCCTGTCGTCTCCTGTAGTTGGAGCAGTGTTCGGGTGCCTTCTGCGGTGGTTTTGTTTGTTGGCTGTCGCTCCCTCTTCTTGTATACTCATGGCGGTAGTCTCAAATATATTTTTACGGCATCTTGGTTCGCGAAAATTTATTCAAAAAGCTTATTTCTTACACGACGGTACAGTTCTCAAAGGCAACGCTACAATGCCAGCCGAAGGAGCACAGGCTAGCCCATTGCGGTTTTTTCATGCGCGGATTGACAACCGCAAGAACATAGCATATAAGAATCCAGTTATGATACCATACCTGCTGCGGTTCAACAGGTGTGTCACAAACGCTGGCGATGTACTACTTCTACAACAGTTACATTGATTTTAATTCGCTAAAACACGTTTGCGCATGACGAGTACTTCATGGTAATATTGAATTTTTGCATTTATTCACAGGAACACACGGCAGTAACACGAGGACTTAACACTGCAGTTTAGATTCTACCAGCACAACTTGTTTCTTTAACTGCTTCTGAAATAAGGCCGTTCTTTACACGTTTATTTTAAGGGGCAGTTTTTTGAAGTGAAGCTAATTAATTGAAGCTTACAGCTGTTTGCAGAATACGAAAGGGAATGCACCAATATATATTCCTATTTCCATGGTGCATGGTAAACTCACTTGAGCAATTTACTGGTGTTCGTTGCTTGAGGAATATACAGGACGAATCTGTTCGGCAAACTGACACAGGCTGCTCAGTCCAAATCTTTTTAGTGAGATATGCTTTTTGGACCAAGTGGCTGCAGCTAGAAAGAAGCTGAAGCGTCATTCATTAGTAGTATGGGTCATATTGGAGGTAACTTAATTCCTCGGTGCAGGGTTTAAACTCAAGTGAAACATGTAAGGCTTGTGATGCCTTGCTTAAAAAGGTTTGCGAGGTTTTTTTTACGTACTGATGAAGCGAATAGTTCTCCAATTAAACAACACTCGATCGAGACATGGTGAGGTGGAAGGTGCTTGACTTTTGCTTTTCTAGTCGGCCTAAGGTGCACTTAAGTACCTCGAGTATGCTTTAGGCATTACAATTGGCGCTGAAGAAAACTGCCTCATGGTTTCAGTTCGAACTTGTAGTGAACTGATAGGTTTCGCGAACAATGCGTGCCTCACCATAACGACAGTGGGTTGCTTCCATTGTGCGAGGGGTGTGCCATATTGTCGATAAAGGCCACTGAGGGCCACCGTAAAACATTTCATGACTTGAAAGTTAAAGTGAAAGTTTATTTTCTTTTCAACGAAAAGAGGGCGCCAAGACAAAAGGCAAGAGCCTGACAAGGTCCCGGTCACCCGTAAAACAGCTGGCGTTGGGCACGAGCACTTCACAACAAATTCGCGGTGAATTTCTCAAGTATTGTAAAAGCATGAAGCAGTAAGTTAACATGCACAAAATTTATACAACAAAATAATAAATTGAATACACAACTTATCGTATGAGCGGTATAACGATACATAATTTTTTTACAAACATAAAAATATTTGTCCTAAAACACAGAAACAATATCACACAGCTTACAACATGTGCGTTATAGAAAAAGCATTTGAAAGGTATAGTAAAATAAATACAAATAAATACAAAGTATGTCGACTAAATAAATATATCATTCCGTTTGTTCCAATAGGTATTTTTAATTGTAGATTTAAAACGTTTTTGTGGAAGGTAATATTCAGTTTCGAAGGGAAAGTTATTTATTACTGTGGGAATTCGGTAGCATGGTGTTTGCTTGCCATAATTGGTGCGTGTGATAGGAACAAGCTTACGTTTCGTCCGAAATGCATAACGGCTGCTGGAATTATCTGGACAAGAAAAGAACAATCTATGATGATGGATGTACTTAAGTAGACAGAAGTTGTATACTTCTTTTACTTTAACGATGCAATATTTCTGAAATCGCGGTGACGTAGGTAAATCTGAAGGTCTGCCATGAGACCCCTCAAAAGCACGCATAGCGCGTTTCTGAATTTAAATTGGTTTAAGGTAATAGCTGGACGTCGTAGTTCCCCATATAAGGATACAGTAAGATAACCTTGAGTACAGAAGTGCCTAATACATGGATATCTTTAACCTGGGGGGCAACAAATGAGATCTTATACAAACAGCCGACTGTTTTGCTTAAATGAGACATTAATTTGCTGGTATGAAAATTCAAAGAAAGATTCTCATTGAACCAAACACCAAGAAATTTCCGGTTAGAAACACGCCTTAATTCAGTATGTTCATTGAAAATTTTCACAGTGATACATTCTACTGTATTAATAGCATGAAAAATGATGTAGTTAGACTTTGATAAATTAAGGCTTAGCCTATTCGTCAATAACCGGTTATGTAGCTTTCTTAAATATGCAGTTGCCGTAGCCTCCATTTGGGATAAGGAGTGGGATGAAAAAAATATATTCGTATCGTTAGCGTACATGACCAGATTGGGCGATTTGGATGGGCTAGCGATATCATTTATGTATACTAAAAACAATAACGGTCCTAATATAGATCCTGGAGGAACACCATGCTGAATTGCCAATTTCTCTGAGGGTATGCCATTAACTTGAACATACTGTAATCTGTTATTTAAATAGTTCTTTAGCAAGTCAGATGCAATACCACGTATGCCATAACTGTTGAGCTTGCGTAGCAGGGTGTCGTGATGAACGCAATCGAATGCCTTTCGGAAATCTAAGAAAAGACCAAGAGTTTACTGTTTCATTTCGATATTCTTAATAATTTTTTCTTTTACTGTTAAAAGCACCTGCTCTGTTGGTTTGTTTTTCAGAAATACATACTGCGAGGAAGTAATAACATCGAACTTATGGAAGAAATTCTCGAGACGAGTATTAGTAACACCCTTTAAAACTTTTGATAAGACGGGTAGAACAGAAATGGGTGTATAATTCGATATGTCATTTTTTCCCCCAATTTTGTAAACTGTTGTAAACTGGACATACATGTGCTATCTTCAGCTGATCTGGGTACACTCCGCTTTATAACATACGATTTGCGATGAAACACAAGACGTCACATATTAAAGAAGATACATGCTTCAAAGGTACCGCTAGTATACCATCATGCCCTGGTGAAACATGATTTTTTACCTTATGTATTAATGAAGCTATTTCATGAGTAGTAGTTGGCATAAACGCAATAGAATTTTGTAAGGGAGTGATTAGATTACCAAGTGCGTGTGGCACTGATGACGTACATACAGAATCTGCTACATTAATGAAAAAATAATTGAAAGTGGCTGCGAGATCTGAGCCTGTAAGTTCTCCATTGAGTGTCATGATAGTAAGGGGCGGGTCCGCATTATATTTATAAGTTAAAAAGGCGATTTCACGCCAAACTTTTCTACTTCCAGAATATACTTTGGTAAAACGATCAATATAGTAAGTAGATTTAGCTATATTAACATCCTGGTTAAGTTTATTGCAATTGATTAGCTCTCGATCTTAACCACGAAACTTTTCTTTCAAGTAATTGCTACTATGGTTGTTTGTGAATTAACTCTACATAATGCGCCGTCGTGTTAGCAGCCATGAGCAATTCTTTTTATGCGGTCTTGTTTCACAGAGCGGCGAAAGTAGTAGCAAATGGTTCATACGAAATGTGTGCCTAGTTCTATCTTTTACACATTAATAAAGTGGACATATTTGACTAGAACAACTCACCAGAGTAATAAGAATCATGACAGCTGCGCTGGGCAGTGTCTTTCTAACATGGATAACATGACGCCAATTACCAAGATTTTTCTTCCATGTAAAATGCAGTATCTCTCGTAGCTACGTACTAAGGCAATGGGAAATCTTCAGTGAAGCATCATACACAACTTCGCGTATTGAGTTCATAGACAACCTTTTTACGCAAAATTTATGGACAGACATGGCGCATATATGCATTGCAAAACCAGTAGATCCCTTTAACACTACATAGCTTGCGATATCCAAGCCGCAAATTTTCTCGATTCACGCATTTTAGAAGAGGGAACTGTGGTTCAGGCATGGCAGCAGAAAGAAGCCGATATATCCTTCGATAAGTAGGGTTCGAGCCACTCATACCCCAAAAATACAGGAAGGGAACGAGCGCGCGCGGCAGCCAAGCGAGTCGGGGCGAGCGGCGTCCTGGCCGTGACGTCACTCGCAAAAGGGAGCCACTCCAAATTCTCGGCGCTAATTGTGGTAGTAATCCTCTGGCGTAAAGTGATGGCCGCAAATGCGCAAATACTTGCACCGATCGGTTGCCAACAGTACGATGCGCTGTAGCCACTCTGCTCATCTGCTGCCTTGCAGAGAGACGCGATGTCACAGCTTGACATATTGCCAGTCGCTACGTTTGCGGCCCACAACGTAAAAAGCACGAACCATGGTGCTTGCAAAAATAAAGATCGAGATCAACCCTGACCGCGGAGCTCTTGTCAACACGGAACACGTAACCCAAGCAAACAACACCTGTTTTATGCTGGAAGTGCCTAAGTGTATTGAGAAATTGTCCTTGGGCATTCTCTTTCTGTTATCTTCTTTTTATAGAAACAAGTTAACTAACATTACAACTATTACAAACATCATTTGTTCACCTTAAAGTTGGAAAAATTATCGATGACGCACTCTCGGCAACCAATCGGATAGCTCGCTCTATTAGCGTCATTAGGGCAATTTACGTCAAATCGTTAGGGGCGGCTGCAAAATCAGCCGAGTGGTGTGCTGCGATCGGCAGCAATGTACATTTATAAAACCTTATAATAAATTACATGCTTTATGCGGAGCACTTAGATGCGTCATTTAAAGATAAAAAAGACCTACTCTAACGACTCAGTACGCTTGCACAAAATCGTGAAAATTGTTTCAGGGTCCCTTTAAGTAGATCGTATTAAATGTTGTACTCGCTGTTAAATAGGGAGGAAAATCGCAAGATAGCGCTCAAATAGCAACACAATCGGTGTTGGGGGCTGCTAAATTCTCCCCAGTAGGTTATGACGAATGATAAGCCTTCATAGATTGCAACATGACATCAATTGTAGCTATGTATGCCGAACCAAAGGTTCCTACCATACGAAGCCAACAAACACTGACACCAAGGACAACATAGGGGAAATTAGCTATGCTTAACAAATGAAATAGAGAAACAACAAATGAATGGAATGGAAGTGGATGAAGAAACAATTTGCCGCAGGTGGGGAACGATCTCTCAACCTTCGCATTTCGTGTGTGATGCTCTACCAATTGAGCTACCGTGAGGCCATTTCCCCATCCAATTTCTTGGGTATTTATGTTTCCTTGCAGAACCTTGGGAGTATTAGCTAGCACCACCACTCACAGAGGGCGGCAGACGTGGTACGTCCTTTCTGCCGCAGGCGTCATGAGAACGTGGTCTTTTTGGGTGAAGGCATCCGGTCAATAAACCAACACATGCTACCCGAAGGCATCAATGTTGGTCAGTCTTACTGAATTGGTAGAGCATTGCACGGGAAATGCGAAGGTTGTGGGATCGTTCCCCACCTGCGGCAAGTTGTTTTTTTCATTCACTTTCATTTCCATTAATTTAGTGTTTCTTTATTTCATTTATTAAGCACAACGAATTTCCCCTATGTTGTCCTTGGTGTCAGTGTTTGTTGGCTTCTTATGATATGACAAATAAAAATCAGGCCCCTCGGTTAACCACCTTTTGTCTTGTTTAACCAAATGTTCGAACATACATAGCTGCAGTTGTATCCGCAGTGATGATCATACAGGCACACATTTAAACAGATAAAGCTGCAGACACTGATAATGCAGCTATCTAATAGATGCACATCTGCTTCCTTGTCCTTAACCACTGTGTGTAGCTCATTGTTTGTGAGTCAGGTTCCTGTGCCTGTGCTTATTTGGAGCTCTTGTATGATGAGAACCGGGCGTTGCACAACAGCTGTAAACGAGCAAAGGCAATTGACCCTTAATGTCATCACACAATGATATACAGTGGTTATATAGGTTGTGCTTTTAGGCTAGACTTTACTGTGCACTTTATCATTTTATTTTTATATGCTCCAACTATTCTGATACATGCTACTGGTAAAAGTGTATTGTTTTTTACCTAGGTGGTGTGGACTCCTTGCGACTCAAAATAAAAACATGCGGGAGCCATTTCCGACGCTCATTGAGGCAGATGAAGAGGAGATATCATCGAGGAAGAAAGAAGTGGGCTTCAGTATGTGCTAAAGCTAAAGAATTATTTATTGTAGTACACAATGTGGTAGAAAATTTGGTGCAGCATTGAACATCTATTGAGTCCTTGTATGTGATGAAGTAAGCAAATAACTTGAATGTCACTGTAAGTCTTTATTTTTTTAGTGATTTCAGGTAATGTCATTGGGTGACCTTGGTAATGACCTTGGTAGGAAAAGAGCTCAGGGTGACTGACAAATTTGGTTGGTTTGTGCATGAAAAATTATAGCTCATGTGAAGGTGGTGTGCAGCATTTGTGCATTCTGTGGCATTTTTTTGTTTGCTCGAAGTTTAGGGACGCGTATCACAGTAAAATTGAGAAAGATGTTTGAAGATTTTGCTGCAAACTGTAGGCAAACAGCACAACATGCCAGATAATTTCTCTGGCCGTCAGCCATCTGCGTGTGCATTGGATTTTATAATAATGTATGTTGGGCCTGCAGGGGCACATTCTTCTGCAAACTTTGCCTACTTTTAACCGGAAGGAGTTGCAAAGTGGAATGTTATAAGTTAATTACGTGGTTTAACAATCACTTAACAACGTGGCACTGGCTCAACACAGCAAGAGTGACAGGACAATGGACTAATAACCATTTCATTGCTACATGCATACATGCCCACTCTCCAGAACTTTTCTTAAGGTTGACCTTTGGCTCCTGCTAGATTTTTATAAATGTCTGATCAATACAGTCTGATACCTTTTAACGAAGGTCACTTTTTACGATGATCACACACTGCACCACTCACAGTAGAGCAGGCTAAACATTTTCAACTAGAGAAAATGTTTACTTAGCAAGTATTCTATTCAAGACAGAGTTTGAGTAATAAGTTGATGTTTTTGTGTGCATACTTAGCCTGGCAGAATGTGCGACTGCAGCTGACCTCCTTGCATCAAGGTTCATAGCATACCCCATGGCAAAATGCAGGAGCAACATTAAGTGAAGCTGCGAATTGTCAAATGCAGCTGTCAACTTCCTTGCCGTCAAAATTCGTTTACAGGCTCATCACTGTTGCCTTCGTTGACATTCCCATCATTTCCACTTTAGAAGGCTTTGAACATGTCATTGGTCGTTACTTATAACATCTTAACTTTGTCAATGAGTGTGACATAATCGTTGGCCTCTGCATAAACTGCTGTTTTGCAACAAGCAGCGTACTATCTGAATGATTCCTGAAGCAGGACTGGAACACTCGGTGACATTTGTATGCTCTTCAAGTGCAGCTGAGTGCCCTCTGGCGGGGGCAGACTGGCAGCGGTAGGTGGAATTCTTTATAAAGTAACAAATCAGCCATCAATGCACCTACATTTCTTTGTTGTACAGGCAAATTCTCTGTGGTGGTCCTTGTTGTTGATACATTCATCATCATCATCATCATCATCATCATCATCAGCCTGATTACGCCCACTGCAGGGCAAAGGCCTCTCCCATACTCCTCCAACTACCCCGGTCATGTACTAATTGTGGCCATGTTGATCCTCCAAACTTCCTAATCTCATCTGCCCACCTAACTTTCTGTCGCCCCCTGCTACGCTTCCCTTCCCTCGGAATCCAGTCGGTAACCCTTAATGACCATCGGTTATCTTCCCTCCTCATTACATGTCCTGCCCATGCCCATTTCTTTTTCTTGATTTCAACTAAGATGTCATTAACGCGCGTTTGTTCCCTCACCCAATCTGCTCTTTTCTTATCCCTTAACGTTACACCTATCATTCTTCTTTCCATAGCTCGTTGCGTCGTCCTCAATTTAAGTAGAACCCTTTTCGTAAGCCTCCAGGTTTCTGCCCCGTACGTGAGTACTGGTAAGACACAGCTGTTATACACTTTTCTCTTGAGGGATAATGGCAACCTGCTGTTCATGATCTGCGAATGCCTGCCAAACGCACCCCAGCCCATTCTTATTCTTCTGATTATTTCACTCTCATGATCTGGATCAGCAGTCACTAACTGTCCTAAGTAGATGTATTCTCTTACCACTTCCAGTGCCTCGCTACCTATCGTAAACTGCTGTTCCCTTCCAAGACTGTTAAACATTACTTTAGTTTTCTGCAGATTCATTTTTAGTCCCACCCTTCTGCTCTGCCTCTCCAGATCAGTGAGCATGCATTGCAGTTGGTCCCCTGAGTTACTAAGCAAAGCAATATCATCAGCGAAGCGCAAGTTACTAAGGTATTCTCCATTTACTCTTATCCCCAATTCTTCCCAATCCAGGTCTCTGAATACCTCCTGTAAACACGCTGTGAATAGCATTGGAGAGATCGTATCTCCCTGCCTGACGCCTTTCTTTATTGGGATTTTGTTGCTTTCTTTATGGAGGAGTACAGTGGCTGTGGAACCGCTATAGATATCTTTCAGTATTTTTACATACGGCTCGTCTACACCCTGATTCCGCAATGCCTCCATGACTGCTGAGGTTTCGACTGAATCAAACGCTTTCTCGTAATCAATGAAAGCTATATATAATGGTTGGTTATATTCCGCACATTTCTCTATCACCTGATTGATAGTGTGAATATGATCTATTGTTGAGAAGCCTTTACGGAATCCTGCCTGGTCCTTTGGTTGACGGAAGTCTAAGGTGTTCCGGATTCTATTTGCAATTACCTTAGTAAATACTTTGTAGGCAACAGACAGTAAGCTGATCGGTCTATAATTTTTCAAGTCTTTGGCGTCGCCTTTCTTATGGATTAGGATTATGTTAGCGTTCTTCCAAGATTCCGGTACGCTCGAGGTCTTGAGGCATTGTGTATACAGGGTGGCCAGTTTTTCTAGGACAATCTGCCCACCATCCTTCAGCAAATCTGCTGTTACCTGATCCTCCCCAGCTGCCTTCCCCCTTTGCATAGCTCCCAAGGCTTTCTTTACTTCTTCCGGCGTTACTTCTGGGATATCGAATTCCTCTAGATTATTCTCTCTTCCATTATCATCGTGGGTGCCACTCGTACTGTATAAATCTCTATAGAACTCCTCAGCCACTTGAACTATCTCATCCATATTAGTAATGATATTGCCGGCTTTGTCTCTTAACGCATACATCTGATTCTTGCCAATTCCTAGTTTCTTCTTCACTGCTTTTAGGCTTCCTCCGTTCCTGAGAGCTTGTTCAATTCTATCCATGTTATGCTTCCTTATGTCAGCTGTCTTACGCTTGTTGATTAACTTCGAAAGTTCTGCCAGTTCTATTCTAGCTGTAGGGTTAGAGGCTTTCATACATTGGCGTTTCTTGATCAGATCTTTCGTCTCCTGCGATAGCTTACTGGTATCCTGTCTAACGGAGTTACCACCGACTTCTATTGCACACTCCTTAATGATGCCCACAAGATTGTCGTTCATTGCTTCAACATTAAGGTCCTCTTCGTGACTTAAAGCCGAATACCTGTTCTGTAGCTTGATCTGGAATTCCTCTATTTTCCCTCTTAGCGCTAACTCATTGATCGGCTTCTTATGTACCAGTTTCTTCCGTTCCCTCCTCAGGTCTAGGCTAATCCGAATTCTTACCATCCTGTGGTCACTGCAGCGCACCTTACCGAGCACGTCCACATCTTGTATGATGCCAGGGTTAGCGCAGAGTATGAAATCTATTTCATTTCTAGTCTCGCCGTTCGGGCTCCTCCATGTCCACTTTCGGCTATACCGCTTGCGGAAGAAGGTATTCATTATCCGCATATTATTCTGTTCTGCAAACTCTACTAATAACTCTCCCCTGCTATTCCTAGTGCCTATGCCATATTCCCCCACTGCCTTGTCTCCAGCATGCTTCTTGCCTACCTTGGCATTGAAATCGCCCATCAGTATAGTGTATTTTGTTTTCACTCTACCCATCGCCGATTCCACGTCTTCATAGAAGCTTTCGACTTCCTGGTCATCATGACTGGATGTAGGGGTGTAGACCTGTACAACCTTCATTTTGTACCTCTTATTAAGTTTCACAACAAGACATGCCACCCTCTCGTTAATGCTATAGAATTCCTGTATGTTACCAGCTATACTCTTATTAATCAGGAATCCGACTCCTAGTTCTCGTCTCTCCGCTAAGCCCCGGTAGCACAGGACGTGCCCGCTTCTTAACACTGTATATGCTTCTTTTGGCCTCCTAACTTCACTGAGCCCTATTATATCCCATTTACTGCCCTCTAATTCTTCCAATAGCACTGCTAGACTCGCCTCACTAGATAATGTTCTTGCGTTAAACGTTGCCAGGTTCATATTCCAATGGCGGCCTGTCCGGGGGCAGGCGGACTTTTTGCGACGGCAGTGCTCATTACACCAATCACTCAAGCGTTCTCGCATTGGTGTGTAATGTGAACATTATTATGACCAAAATATATTTATCTGTGGCAGCTTTCGACTGGATGGCTGTTCATTTGTGAGCCACGTATTCTAATCACACCACCATGGAAGTTTCATTGAAATAACAGAATAGAAGCCTGTTATGCAGCTCAGCGCACATGTGGCAAGGCAATGACGTTCTTTGCACATCCGGAAGGACTAGACTTCATTGCGGAATGCTGCGTGAGACGGTGGAAACGGGAATAGAATGAGATGCACCACTTTTTGCAAGCTTCACAGAAGGCTACCTGGTACTGTAAGCTTTAATACGGTGCATGTGACAGTCAAAAGGCAGGTTTCGTTTTATTAGCACTAAGAGTCTTCATGTGATAAATATACTTGGAATACTTGTCGGAGGTAATTTCAGTGAATTTACATGTTACATATGGGATCAACACATTGTAAATTACATTGCATTGTGAATAGCCTGTGTGAATGCATTTATCAGACTGCTTACTAGAATACATTTTTTATGTGAAAAGTCTCGTGTTATCACAAGAGGATGCTCTTTCCTTACAGCTACAGAAAGGAAGGTTTAAAGTTTGAAAAACAGACGAGAGAACAAAGCGCTTACTTCCAACAGTTTCTTTTCTTTTCAGAAAGCATAGCAAGTTTTATAGCCACACATTAGTACACCAACCATGTGCAGAACACCGTGAGAAAGCCATACAGAATTCAACATGGCATCTACAGCCCTAGGTGTCTGACCTTGTCAATTAGTGCAACAGAGTGCAGATGATGAGTGCTGATGCACTCATCTTTTTAACATAGAATTTTTCCTGCTTCGATTATTTCACGCGTGACAAGATCACTGTGTTTTGAAATGATGCTACATTTTCTGTATCTTTGCTTACATCCACACATGCAGACGTTGGCAGAAAGTCAACCGTGTTTACCACGCTCAACATTGTACATGTACACTTTCAGTCTTTCATTACCGCAGCGGCCCGTTTTTCCGATGTAATATAGACCACAGGAAAGGGGGATCCAATACGCTACGTTGTTTGTGAAATGAATGACTTTATTCTTGTGTGTGATAAGGCAACCTCGTTTGGGCCGAGATGCTGCGATGGTTATATTGCACAGGTTGCCTAATTTTTCTGGCGCAGAGAAGACAACTTTGACGTTAACACACTCAGCTACCTTTTTTAAATTGTGCGGGATTCTATGCATGTATAGGATTACCACAATTTTTGTCTATCCCGAGTTGCTCCATCTGAATTTCCATTCACCACGGATGAATAGCTGCGCAGCAGGCCTTCAGCAACAGAGACTTGTACGAGAGATCGATATCCTGCCGAAGTTTAAAAAAGGTCGCTCAGTGTGTTAACGTCAGAGTTGTCTTCTCTTCCCCCTTAAAAATAAGGCAACCTGTGCAAAATAACCGTGCCAGCATCTCGGCCCAAAAGAGGTTGCCTTATCACACAAGAATAAATTCATTCATTGCATATACAACGTGGTGTATTGGATCCCCCTTTTCTGTGGTAAATATTATATAGAACAGACGGGCCGCTGACTTAATGAAAGACTCAAACAGCACATGTACCATGTTGACCGTGCTAAACAGGGTCAGCTTTCTGTCAACTGCTGCATGTGTGTATGTAAGCCAAGATACAAAATATGTAGCATCATTGCAAAACACAGTGATCGTGTCACGCGTGAAATAATCGAAGCGGCAAAAATTATGTGTTTGGACAAGGAGGTCAGATACCTCGGGCTATCGATGCCACACTGAATTTTGTGTGGCATTGTTGCGGTGTTCTGTGTGTGGTTGGTGTGCTAATGTGTGGCTATAAAGCTTGCTATATTTTCTGAAAAGAAAAGAAACTGTTTGAAGTAAGCGCTCTGTTCTCTCATATGTCCCCTCTGCTGCCCTTGAGCTGTTCTTCAAACTTTAAAGCACGTACAAGTTGTATTGCATGTTTGTAGTTCCAGCAGCAGTTTTGAACAACTTCAAGAAGCGTGTTTCACATTCTGCATCGAAATGGCCCTCAGTTCCCAGTGGGTGCGTAGCACCTGACCACGGTGGCTGTAAGACTTGCACCGCAGCAGAGGGTGCTAAGAATACCTGGGTCCGGACAAGCCGCCAAGGAAACTGACCCTTGCAACGTTTAACAACCGAACCCTCTCGAGTGAGGCAAGCTTTGCAGGACTCCTCGAAGAACTATCGGACATTGTTTGGGATATTATCGGCCTTAGTGAGATTCGAAGAGTAGGTGAGGCTTACACATTGCTGAATAACGGCCATGTTTTCTGCTATAGAGGTCTCCCGGATAAGAAGCGATACGGGGTAGGATTCCTAATTCATAAAGACATAGCGGGCAACATTGACGAATTCTACAGCATCAACGAGAGGGTAGCAGTAGTCGTAATCAAACTCAGTAAAAGGTATAGATTAAAGGTAGTACGGATATAAGCTCCAACATCCAGGTACGACGATTAGGAAGTAGATCAGTTTTATAAAGATGTTGAATTAGCGATGAGAAAAGCGCAAACGCAGTATACAGTAGTAAAAGGGGACTTCAATGCATAAGTGGAGAAAAAGCAGGCGGATGAACAGGCAATTGGCAACTGTGGTGTCGATTCTAGAAACGCTAGAGGTGAGATACTGGCAGAATTTGCAGAAAGGAATAAGCTGAGAATAATGAACACATTTTTCAGAAAACATAGCAGCAGAAAATGGACCTGGCAGAGCCCTAATGGTGAAACAAGAAAGGAAATTGATTTGATACTTTCTGTCGATCCCAGCATAGTGCAGGATGTAGAAGTAATAGGTAGGGTAAAATGTACTGATCATAGGCTAGTGAGGGCCAGTATCCACCTCAATTTAAACAGAGAACGAGTAAAAGTGGTAAAAAAAAAACAGGTCAAGTTAGAGGCAGTAAGCGTAAAAGCAGACAAATATAGGCTGCTCCTTGCAAACAAGTATGTAGGCTTAGAATAGAGAGATGATGACAAAGAGGTCATGAATGAAACCGTAATGAGGCTGGCTTCAGAAGCAGCAATTGAAGTGGGAAGCACGGCACCAAGGCAACCAGTTGGCAAGCTCCCCCAGGTAACAAAAGACCTAATAAAGAAACGACAAAGAATGAAACTGTCCAACTCAAGAGATAAGATAGAATTCGCAGAACTGTCAAAACTGATCAACACGGCGAAAATAAGTGATATTCGAAACTATAACGTGATAAAGACTGAAGAAGCCATAAAAATGCACGCAGCCTGAAATTGGTGAGAAGAAAACTTGGCATAGGACAAACCAAGATGTATGAACTGAAAGATAAGCAGGGTAATATCATCAGCAATCTCGAAGGTATGTAAAAGCAGCGGAAGAATTCTATACTGACCTGTACAGTACCCAGAGGATTCACGATACCTTCAATGGAAACAGTAATGAACAGGATGCAGAAACTCCTCCTATAGCTAGCGATGAGGTGAGAAGGGCCTTGCAGGACATGAAACGGCGAAGAGCAGCAGGAACAGATGGAATAACAGTCGATTACATCGTAGATGGAGGGGACAGAATGCTTGTAAAACTGGCGACTCTCTGTACGAAGTGTCTATCGACTTCGAGTCCCAGAAAACTGAAATAATGCAAATATTATGCTAATTCACAAAAATGGAGACGCTAAAGAATTGAAAAATTACGCACCCATTAGCTTAATCCCAGTATTATATAAAATATTTACCAAATCATCTCCAGTAGAATAACGACAACACTGAACTTTAATCAACCAAGGGAGCAGGCTGGCTTCAGGAAAGGTTACTCTACAATTGATCAAATACATGTTATTAACCAGATTATCGAGAAATCTGCAGCGTACAATAAACCTCTCTTTATGGCTTTCATAGATTACGAAAAGGCATTTGATTCAGTAGATACCAGCAGTTATAGAGGAATTGCGTAATCAAGGAGTACAGACCGCTTAGGTAAATACCCTGGAACATATCTACAGAGACTCCACAGCCACCTTCATTCTACAGAAGAAAAGTAGAAAGATACCGATAAAGAAAGGGGTCAGACAAGGAGAAACAATCTCTCCAATGCTATTCACTGCGTGCTTAGAAGTATTCAAGCTAATAAACTGGGAAGGCTTAGGAGTAAAGATAGACGGCGAATACCTCAACAACCTTCGGTTTGCCGATGACATTGTTCTATTCAGCAACAATGCACACGAGTTACAACAAATGATTGAGGACCTTAACAGGGCGAGTGTAAGAGTGGGGCTGAAGATTAATATCCAGAAGGCAAAGAATGATAAATAACCTGGCAAGAGAACAAGAGTTCAGGATCGCAAGTCAACCTCTAGAGTCTGTGGAGGAGTACGTATACCTAGGTCAACTAAACACAGGGAACCTGGACCATGAGAAGGAAATTCACAGAAGAATAAAAATGGATTGGATCGCATACGGCAGACATCCTGAGCTCCTGAATGGGAGCTTACCGTTTTCATTGAAAAGGAAAGTATACAATCAGTTTATTTTACTGGTGATGACATACGGCGCAGAGACTTCGAGACTGACAAAGAAGCTTGAGAACAAGTTAAGGACCGCGCGAATAGCGATGGAATGATAAATGCTTGGCATAACCTTAATAGACAGAAAGAGAGCAGTATGGATCAGAGAACAAATGGGTATAGACAATATTCAAATAGACATTAAGAGAAAAAAAATGTCGCTGGGCAGCTCATGAAATGCGTAGACTAGATAATCGTTGGACCATTAGGGTAACAGAAAGGGTACCAAGAGAAGGGAAGCGCCGTAGAGGACGGCAGAAGACTAGGTCGTGCGACGAAATTGGGAAATTTGCGGATGCTGCTTGGAATCGGTTGGCGCAGGACAGGGGTAATTGGAGATCGTAGGGAGAGGCCTTCGTCCTGCAGTAGGCATGAATAGGCTGATGATGATGATGACATTATGCATCACCAAACCTTGACATAGCTTAGTGCACAAACACTGCACTTCACCTTTACATATGGTTTGTGATTCTTTAATCTTTTAATGAGAGTTTGTAGGATGCATTTCAAAATCAGGGGTTCAATCAGTGGCATTAAAAGCGTAATAAATTGCAACTGTTTATTACTATTTGGTGAGCCTTACCCGGGATTACCCAAATATTCCACCATCAAGTTGCAGGAGCAGCCCACAAACAGGGTATCAAAAAGGAAGAGACTGGAAGCTCCCAGTATTTTACACGAGAGCATAAGTGCTCAATCAGAAAATGGAGCAGAATCACAGGTTTCTACCTGTTGGGATCACTTTGTTGGCACTCAGCAGCAAGAGGGTCCAATCCGGTTAGCACAGTATGTCTAAGGGGACATGCAGCATGGTTTAAAAAACTCTTTTTTAAACAGATATAAGTAATGGTTGGTTTTGCTTCAAGAGGTATCATTTGTTTTGCCTCAGGAATATTGTTCATGATTATTCAGCCATGTTCCTAATTACTGGTTTTCTTATTTATATATAATTTCAGAAACCTTAGGTAACATTTGGAAATACAAGTTTCTATAAATTACAAGACCTATTTTTTGTCCAGCATACTTGGAAAACACGTCTGATGCAAAACAAGCCGGAAACAACGTAATTAGTAAACGTGCATCATGACATACTCGCACTGAGAGCAAGCTTTAAGACATCCGATTCACAACTCCATTTACGGATGCAATGCGCACATTATTCAAAGAGTCGGCACATGTGCAATCAGAATATTTTAAAAATGTATGTGACATATGTTATATTATTTTTTCTTCGCCATTGTTTCTTTAGCACCGTCTTCATGTGCACCTGCAAGGGATATACACCCAAAATTCAGCAAGCTGTTGTAAAGCAATCTAGGCAGGAACCTTCGATGTCAGTCCCATTGTGCAGAAATCAATGGCAGAAATGTACTTTCAATGTGGTTCACTTCAAATTTCTCCCATGGCCTCTGTGTTATTATAGCAAAAGCATTATGCATGTAATGATTCAGTGGAATTTTTATTTAGAACACTATGCAAAATCAATTTCTAAAAATTGAACTATGGAATGTAAGCCAATTCTGCTGAACACAACATTACTTCTTCACATAATTTATAAAAGTGGCCACTTCATTTGCTTCGACGGTTTGTTTGCTGAACCTAACTGGGCACTTTCTTGAATATTGTGTTAATCTTTCTGGGATAAATAATTTTCTTGGTGTTTCAGGAAAACGAGGAACCACAGTTCCAAGAAGAATTGGTTGCTCAACTGAGAAAGGCACCAGAAAAGAAAGAGCAAGAAAATAAAAGACTATAAAAAGAACTTCGGGAGGCAGCATCCTTGAATCAAAGGCTGAGAAGTGCTCTGCTGGACAAAATTGGTGAGGATGGGCCCTTTGCTTTTTTTGTCTATAAAGATAACAGATTTGGTGGGTTCAGCTCAATAACATCCCAACACAGATGAGTACCCTGGATTACAGTAAGGCTAATTAGCTTATAAAAAATGAAAACGATATTGGCAGGTTTTTATTCAGTTTCGTGATGAAAATGTGTAGGATTGAAATACTATTCTAATGTTTTCTTGAAACTGACGCATATAGTTGTCTTTTTTTTTTCTTTTCGTGAGTATAGTTAAACCAACTTATAATGGTGAATGAGCCGTACTTTGGAACATGAGTGATGCATTGGGGGCGGTGCGGCACGGCGGTGAGATGGCTGCAGCAGCAAAAATATCACTTGATCATATTTCTTTCACCAACAGGAAAATTTTGCAGTTGTGTGGGGTAGAGCTAATATGCTGCAGCGTGGACTAGTTCACGGTAACTGCCATTTGTGGGCAGCTGGTGTGTGGAAAACTTCGCAGCAAGGTGCTGTGCCGCCAGTTGTACGATTATGTGAACTTTAATTTGTTTATTTGTCTATTTATATAGTTACTTCAACATTTTTTATGTTCATCGGGATAACAAAGAACAGCCTCCCCACTTCTTCAAGCTCCTTTCTCTTAAATTACACCGCATCTTTTCCAAGGCGAAAGCAGCTCGATGAATAGATCGAGCTCCCCATGCATACATTACCTCCCCATGTGTCCATGGGGAGGTAATATTGCAGGTGTCAGTTTTTGTTTCTTATTGAATTCATGATATCTGTTTACTTGCCTTAATATGTAGAAATGTATATGTTTGCCAAAGCGGACAGCATATTAATGAAAGCCTGAAGAAGCATACGCAGAATGTCAAAGCAAGAGAAGTCCAATATAACAGGATTGTGTTAATTGAGGAAATAAATGTGTTCCAGAACAGCGATTGTGTTGAAAATAAAGGCACTTGTGTTGGATAGGGGCTTTCTACAGTGTCAGAATTGCAGGCAGATGTGCGTTCCAGAACACAATGATTGCTTCGAAAAACAAAGGCACTCGTGATGGATAGGGGCTTTCTAGATTGAAAAAATGGGAGATAAATGTGCCAATAGGCCCTAGTTAAACATGCATGAGAAGGAATGTTTATACGTTTATTGAAGCTCTCACTGACTTGAACAGTTAGATTCCAGCTGCGGTGGTTGTATAATGTCTTGCTTTTATTGTCTGATTAACCTTGGCCTGCAATTTCGAAACTCCTCAGCATGGATCGTGTAGTATAAAGGTTGTAAAGAGGGATAAAGTGCCTCAGAAAGGCTGACCAATGTTTCGATAGGATGTATGTTCGTCAAAGGTGGTCTCGTCATCCTAGGCAGGTAAGCTTTTGCGGGGTAGTGGCGTGACGTCATGTGCAGTCGGTAGCGGCTGGCTGCGAAGGGAGAGACTGAATTTATTTATTTATTTATTTATTTATTTATTTATTTATTTATTTATTTATTTATTTATTTATTTATTCATTTCCTCAAAGGTCTCTGTTGAGACATTACATGAGGGAGTGGGGAGTTAGTGACAAAGATAGTTACTACAAATTACAAAGGGATATTTTCGATGAGTCGCTTGAATGCAAGTGGGTCGATGACAGTGGCAACTTCGGCGGGCAGGCCATTCCAGTCTCGTGTTGTACGCAGAAAAAATGATTGCTGAAAAGTAACGGCATGGGCTTGTGGGGGATATACTGTATTAGAGTGACTGGTGCGGGCAATGCGATGTGCTCTTTTTAAGTACGGGTTGTCAAAACGCAAGGAATGAAAGAATTTATGAAAAAGCTTAAGACGGGCTATTCTACGGCGTGAGGCTAGAGAGGGTAGGTTTATTTGGGCTTTTAGTGCCGAGATACTTGAATTGTATGAATAAGTTGACAGGATAAACAGTGTCGCGCGGTTCTGAACCGACTCGAGGGCTTTAATAAGGTTATTGTGGTGGGGGTCAAAAATAGCTTCAGCATACTCAAGCTTGGGCCGCACAAAGGTTAGAAAAGCAAGTTGTTTAATAGAGGGAGGAGTGAGGAAAAGGTTACGGCGTAGATAACCTAGAGTACGATTAGCAGAGTTTATTATGTGGTTAACATGACAGGTCCAAGTCACGCGAGATGTACACACCAAGATATTTTAATGAATCCGTTGTTGCAATCTGCGTGTTATCGATGCTATAATTAGGGATATCGTAATTACGACGACGATGAATAGACATTAACACGGTTTTAGCTACATTTAATGACATGAGCCAAGTGGTACACCAGTTTTGTATGCGCGATAGGTCATTTTGTAACGCCAAATGGTCGCTGGGGTTAGTAACTGCTCGGTAAACCACACAATCATCAGCGAAGAGTCGGATATGAGAAGAAATATTACAAGGTAGGTCATTTATGTATATTAAGAAAAGATGGGGACCAAGTACGGTACCTTGAGGTACGCCTGAAAGCACGGGTGTTAAGGATGAAGTCTGTGAGTTAGCGTAGACGAATTGCTCACGGTTAGTTAAAAACCCTCGAATCCAGCTTAGAGCACAAGGATGAATGTTAAGACGCGATAACTTTATTAAGAGACGACCATTTCTGACCTTATCGAATGCATTTTCGAAATCAAGAAATATTGTGTTAGTCGGGAAGTTACGATCTAGGTTTAAATGTAAGTCGTGCAAGAAAAGAGCAAGTTGAGTGTCACAGGAATAATTTTTGCGGAAACCGTGTTGACTTGGGTGAAAAAAATTGACGGATGTTAGGAAGTTAGCAATATGCGAATATAAAATATGTTCCATTATTTTACAAGACACACTTGTTATGGAAATAGGGCGGTAGTTACTCGGTGATGATCGGCTTCCTTTCTTGAAGACTGGGATGACCTTGCCCACCTGCCAGTCATGTGGAATTGAAGCTCTGTGAAGTGATTCCTGGAATATGAGTGATAAAAACAGGCTACACACATGTTTAGTATTTTTTTTAGAACTTTGGCATTGATACCGTCTACTGCTGTAGATGACGAGTTCTTCAATGATTCAATTACTTTGACAATGCCGATGGGATCGAATGTGATATTTTGCATGAGCGGATATGCGAAGTATGGTGGATCGGGCAAGCCATCAAGTAATTCATTAGTAAAAACTGAACTAAATGTTATGTTAAGAAGATCCGCAGCCTCAGTCTCAGGGATCGGAAGTCCGGAGTTATTGATAAGTGATATCTCATTCCGCTGATTAGGATTAATAGTTTTCCAAAATCGCTTTGGGTTAGTTTGTAGTATAGCTGGTAAAGTGGTGGGCGCTGTCATTTGACGTCTCCAGGCATGGTTTCTAAGCTCGTCATCCTAGGCAGGTAAGTTTTAGCGGGGTAATGGCGTGACGTCATGTGCAGTCGGTAGCGGCTGGCTGCGAAGGGAGAGACTGAAAAGAAAATGGGCGCTGTCATTTGACCTCTCTAGGCATGGTTTCTAAGATGAGGGGACAAGAGTAAGAAAGTGGGAAGGCGGCAGAAAAAAATGAAAGGATTTAAGACGGTGGGGTGCTGGGGGAGTGAGACGTTAGTGAGCCTTCAGAGGTGTCGTAGGTGGCATGCGTTTGTGGTTATAGAAGTGCCGGTCAGTGTGTGAGTAACAAAAACACACGAGTTGAAAGAATGACTTGACTTGCATAGCAGCAATGTGTCAGGTAATTTTTAAACTTAAGATGGCGACACGGAGTTTGGGGCTATGAATTTTACTCTCCCACTTTTGTCCCCTCGTATTAGAAACCACGCCTAGAGACATCAAACGACAGTGGTCATTTTCTTCTCGGTCTCGTCCTTTACAGCCAGCGGCCAACAAAAACGACCACACCTAATGTCACTCCACTAACCCGTTAAGACTAACCTGCCGAAGATAACGAGGGCACCTTTGATGAACATAGGTCCTCCTATTGAATGGTTCACCAGCCTTTCTGAGGCATTTTATCACTGTTCACAGCCTTTATACCGCGTGTGCCCTACTCCATCTGTCAGCCCTTTTTTTGATTCAGCATGTAATTTTGCATGTATGTATTTAACCCTGAAAAGCCAAATGTATTATTTTTAATACTGAATTGGCTGCCTAAAGACTTATGTACTGGAAACTCAGTGTCGAGCCAACACTAGTGTTTCTGATAAGCTGGAGGGAGTTTTCAGTTTGGACAGTCTAGCAAATAAATCACTAATCAAGTAACTTCAATAGTAAATAATTTTTACTGCAAATTGTTTCAGGGTTTCTTTTGTACCAATTTATTATCCGTGTCCAGAAATGAATGTGATCAAGTTGTTTTGATTTTCTGTAATGTAGAATGGTGCTCAGGTCTTTTTGGAGTTCATCTTTTCTACCTCACCTTTAGTTGCAGGTTCAGTGAGATGTCATGTGTTCATCACATGGTTTCTGTCTCTTTGCACTGGTTTCCTACAATGCATACATACCAACTTGCCCAGATTACTGTTTTAGAATAAACTGGTATATAGAGTTCTTTCATGCTTGCATGTGCAGTAACATTTACGTGAATGGTCCCAAGAGGCTGTTTATACAATAACAGCTAAACTATTTGATGGCTATCTCTCCATGAAGGCTTTGTCAAGGGACAGAAAAGCTTTGAATTACAGTAAACTCTCAGTTGTAGGAACGTCGGTTTATCGAATATTTCAGAATTACGAACTTTTTAAAAATCCCCGGCAGTTTTCTTATAGATTATATGCAAAAATGTTTCACCTAAACGAATTTCGGAACAGTCAATATTTCAGTTTAACGAACCCGCTCAGAGGACCAACGCTTGCACTGCTCTGCACTGCAGGCGCAACCAATGCCCGCCCTCATGAAACCGCCACTCCAGCGGCAATGTAACGTCGCTGGCGATACTGCGCCCCTGGGGCAAAGCGGTGGCGCGGAAAACGAATGGCAACGAGGCATGGCCTCCGAGATCGGCCGCACAAAATGAGCAAGTATGTAATTTCGGAAGCCATGAACAAAGTAACATCACTGGCGCTTACAACGCCGCCAGAGCAAAGCGGCGATCTGTCACACCAAGAACCACGTGGTGTGTGTTTTTTTTCTGACCGGCTAGTCGTGGCATGGTCGTCGTCTCTTTCTTTCCAGTCTCGTCGGTTCCGCGTGTGCACACAAACGACCCACGTGCTGTGTTTTTCATTTCATGCTGCGATCCCTCGAACGAGCCTATGTTGGTCCTATGTCCTATGTTGGTCTAGTGAATATTCAGTTTAGTGAACTTTCACTTAAGTGAACTATTTCCTTCTGTCCCTCGAAGTTCACTCAAGTGAGAGTTCACTGTATATTGTTATAGGGAGCTGTGTTATCGTAGAATAGTAATGGTGTTCTTTCTTTTAGAATTTCTTATTTAGAGGTAGCTCGAGCCACAGCAGAAAGGCTAGACTGACAAATCATCGCTGAGTATTTAATGCCCTGCTCTTTGGATGCAAGTAATGCTTTCTTTCTACCCTCGAATATCCCAATTTCATAATATACTAGTCACTCCATTGAGCTTTGTGTCATTACAGGCACTGGGCTACCCAAAGAAAGAGTGCCAGAGAGGGCAAATGATGCAGGTATGTTTAAGTGTTCTGTTATTGGCATGTTCTTGGATAGCTATATCTAGTTGAGCTGTAGTCCACTATACTTGGAGATGGTGAACAGTATTTCTTTTTGCTTTGTATTTTCTACAAAAAAGTTACATTGCTCACTCGCATATCTATTTTTTATGCAGGCGTTGATGCCTTTTACATACCCGAGTACTGCTGTAGTGAGCAGGATTGTGCTGCATCTTCTGGTGAGTATTGGCTGTTTTCTTTTTCAGTGTTGCAAGGAAGGATGACATAATTAGTACTGCTATCTTTGTTTTTCACATATTTGGATGACTCTTTCATTATTTGTGCAGGCATTGATGCGCCAGTGGAAGGTGGCCCCATCGGGGGACATTGTTATGCATCCATTGGTGAGTGTTGAGCGTGCTTTTTTGTGTCTTCAAAGCGCATGCTATTAGTTAACGCCACATTCTTGTTTAGTGAATGTACTTAGACAAAGCAGAATTGCAGTTATACTATCGCCTTTGTTCTATCCTATTGTTCTGGATCACCAATAACATTATGTGGGTGTAATTTAGCTACAAAACAGCAAATCGTAAGGCAATAAATAGCATTCGTGGAGGTTACAATGCATAGGATGCGCAATAACTGCAACACATCGCACATCCTAGATGTTGGGCGAGTCTGATATGGGCCAATCTAAATGCACTGGGCCTGTCTAATCTATTTTTACTCTTTGACAAACTTAACAAAAGAAACCTGTTTTCAAAGGTTTTTGAAATCAAGGTTAAAGTAAATCAAGATCGACGAAATCTCTAGTCAGAAAGTAACCGCATAATAGGAATTATGCGGTTACCGTCAGGAACCCACTGTCAGGAATGTGGCTGTGCGCAGGGGTATGGATCCTGCCGGGTTCTTGCGAAGCACAAAGATAAAGACGTGCGAGAGATTATTGAGGCTCAGGCTATCTAGCGGAACAGTGATACGTGTGTTAGTGCTCCTTCAGTCGTCTTGTTAGATAAGGAGACGGCTTTTTTGGATGGTTAGGATTTGGATGAGGTGGCGCCACAGTGCATGGGTTATATAGGTGTATTTCCTGAAAATCAATTTGTTGAAGTTAGCGCATTGTGGTGTTGTCTCCCTCCCGTCCTTGTTTGCTGGCGCTAAATATGCTTTCAGTTTACCGACACGCCCAACAAATGGCAATGCTGAAATAGGAATAAAAACAGAATGCCGACCGAAATGGGGTTGTGTAAAAATTCGTATGCGTTTCAGCTTCCACACGGAAGCCTTGTTCATCGAGCTGAGAGGCACAAAACCTTCAGCTTAAATCCACATCAAAAATTGTTTCAGGCATACTGCGCATGTTGGCGGGAGATTGCCATCGTTTCGATTAGGCACATGTGCGGTTGTTTGCATAGTCAGGGATCGCAGATGCGATCGCTTCGTCCAGTTATTTTCTTGGGCGATGACTGAGGCTTGGCTCCAGTTGAAATCATGTGGCTTGGATTCTGCGTCTTCCGCGAGTGCACTGGAAGGGACTTTTGTTTTTCACATTGTTCATGTGCTCCTTTAGGCACTGCTAAAAAATTCCACTTTCACTATTGTAGATATAATTGCAGTCTGCGCACAGTATCTTATATATTGACAACCCCATTTTGGTTGTTCTGTTTTTATTCCTATTATAAAGGTTAAAAAACTTCTTAGTGCTTTTTGTGGCAAAGAATTAAATTATGCTACTTGACCAGGCGACGCAACAGGTGGCACTTATGTAACGCCTATCAATGAATAAAAATAAAGCCATCAATTAAAGTTTGGCACTTCTGCACTTACGTTTTGCCATTCTCCCCCACACCTTCAGCTTTTTGCCTCTTTCGTCATCTTGTGAAATTGTGCGGCTTTCATTTCATTGCTTGTTTGATCAGAAGTGTGTAACTTCTAGACGACTCTCTGCCGCTACTTCTGCTACAGTTGCATGAATACTTAAAAGGGTAACTGCCACATAATTTGTGTGTCGTAGCCACCGACTTCGTAATCAGTGGGTGGGATGCCGTTCCTTAAACGTGCAATTCGTAAATAACATGTTTTAATTCGATGAATTAAAAGAACGCATGAAGTGTTTTGCCGAAGGGTTCGTTTACAAGGGACCTTTGTGTGTAATTAACATTGGGTGTGATCACAAGGTATCACCGATGCAGTAGTAACAGCTGAATTGTGATCATCCTTGTAAAAACCTTCAAACAGGATAATAGCAGAGAAAGGTGCGAAGGATAAAAGGCTCTGTGCATTTTGGCAGAATCAACAATAGGGGACCAAGCTCATCATTCCTTGTTTAAAGCCGGGAAGCGCAGAGGGACAGCGGACAGTGGTTTATTCGGCACTGAAGCTTTCTGAAATAGATGGTCATTTTGTAGCTTGCAACCATTGGACTTGACTGAGGAACATGTGAACCACCGTCTCTTAATTTTATGACATGCAAATATGCTTTGTAAGCAGACCCTCTTTGACAAGAAACTGCACTCCATGGTACACATTTTGAAAGGGTCATCTTAAAGAAGGGTATAAAGGGTGATCTTTAGCTTATTCAATAAATTATGCCATGCATAAATTTTTTGCCTGAGTCGACAGCTGTCTGATCAACCAGCCGTGCTTGCTTAGTGGCCATATTGCCATGCTGCTAAGAACGAAGTCAGGAGATCAAATCCTAGCTGCGGCGGCCGCATTTTGATTGGGGTGAAATGCAAGAACACCCATGTACTTTTATTTAGGTGCACATTAAAGTACCCCAGATGGTCCAGATTAATGCGGACTCTGTCAGTATGGCGTGCCTCATAATCAGATGGCGGTCTTGGCACGTAAAACCTGAAAATTAAAAAAAAATTATCTATCTGATAGAGGAGGAAAAATCGGATCCACAGTTGTTTTCAGTACTTTTACGTGAACCCGCAACAGAAGTGCCGCATGCTTATAGAGCTTGCGAGGGCCACATTATTTCAACAGAAATACTCTTAACCCCACAAACTAAATGTGGCAGCTGCTCTGAAAAATTAGCTACAATGAAGTATAAGACATGTATCATTTCTTGTGTAACAGCTGTTTTCATCTTCTGAGTGCCTTGTGCAAACTACGACAACATTGTCAACTAAGCTTGGAAACATCCCATTATGTTCTGTACGATTTTAATGCTTGCATCCAGGCGGTCACACCTTAGCAGCGCTCTCTCAACAACTTTGAGGATGCTGGGATGTTGAAAAGCTAGTTAAGGCATATAGTTGCATTCAAATGAAGCACAATATGCGTACAAACACATAAACAAGAGGGGAAATACATGAAATTTGCCGACTAATGGAGTTCAGCTTAATACCACAATCGGGCTTCGCTTTTACACTGAAACCTCATTAAACCATAGTTGGTCGGAGCATGGAAAAAGTATGTACTAAACGGTAGTACTGCTTAACGAGAATACTATTAGATTGCGCACTTCGCTGTCAAAAAGGGAACTCAGAGAGAGTGCGATGAAAGGACAAAAACTTGCAGTATTTATTCACTTCGGACGACAAAAGTCTGCTATTTTCATTTTCGTTTGATGACGTGGCCTAGCAGCGACGACAGCAGCCTCAAACTTGCTGAAGCTGCGAGCCACTTTTTCAGCCAGCCCCCTTTTCTGGAGAAACACTCACATGGCAGATTCCTCGTTGGCGCTGCATATCCTCCATGCATGCATGACAGTGCTCCAGAAGTCGCGGGCGAACTTTTGAATTCATGACGCTGACATAATGTGCAGCTTCTGCTACTGGCAGACCTGAATGGCTCATGCTGTCGTCTTCATCACTATCGTTAAGCGCCACTTCAGCAACAATGGCGAAAAGCTGAACCTTGTAGCCGTCATCTTTTCGCAACTTCTTTGCATTCCAAATAGCACACACTGTAGTCAACAGTATATGATTGTCGCGTGCCAGCACCGGTTTCGTGCCACGTTTGATAGCACGATGTTCAATTTTTCTTCTATGCTGAGCACCCAGTATTTTTTATCTGAGCTTCAGCATGACGCGAGTCCTAGCTTGCACGATGCCGAAATTATGTTGATGTGGTTTCACGCGCAAATACACAAGGCGCTTGGAGGCCGTTGTTCTGATCTCTGAGACTTGTTGTTCTAGCGGGCCGCCCAGGGAGGAAGACGCTCTGCCGTGATTTCACGACAAAAAGTGGAAACACTACGCACTAGCCGATACGTACGCAATAAGCTAGTACCGTTCGTGCGGATACAAAACGCAATGTGCTAAATGGTCGCTTAATCAGGGATTTGATTTTACTACGTTTAACATGAAACTACTGTTTAGGCAGGTACGGTTTAAGGAGGTTGTACTTTTATTGCAATATTCACAATATAAGTCTATGAATTTGAAATGAGTGGGTTCAACTGTATTTGGTTCTAAGGGCATGATGCTGCCACACAGTGTCCTCTAGCATTGCACTTGAGCTCAAGAAGCACAATGGCGACTATTCATTTTGATGTAATGCTACAAATTTTGCAGAGAAACAACAGCCTGCACTTACAGAGCCCCCACACTTCAGGAGCGCAAGCCAGGCACCAGCAGGCTTGTTTGAAGAGGTGAATGGCCAGGTGACACTGCTTATGATTTATTGCGATTGTAATTATAATGCGGACAGTTAAACTTTTTTTTGCCAAGGATTAACCGCATGTGGTAAACATTGTCCAGTATTTGCCGTTTCGGTAATTTGGTCTGGTTTAATTATCTTTCATAAGTTGTGGGAGATCTGTGTTGTATACACACCAGTGAAAATTTAGTGAACCTCAAAGTGGGGAAAATCCAAAGCATGCTGTTTATGCACTTGCTTACATGTGGGCACAGTGCACAGTACTGTGAACTTGTGTTACGTGATCAGACATTGGTCAAATAATATTGTAGGGGCACATTCTTTTTTGCGTACACTAGAGATTTAAAGATTGCTGCTTTATCGAATGACACTGCCATTTGAATCTGCCCATTATGATATCATATTTCTGCTGATAATGATTTGTAGGATCAATTTATCAGCAGAAAAACAGCAGACTGCTAGAATTCCGCGTCGCTTTAGTAATTATTATCAAGGAACTGCAGAATTTAAATCTTAAAGGTGCTATATATGGCATACAGGGAGCGATATCGCCTTTTTAAAGCAAAATATTCTCTTTTTGATAGCAGTGTACCTCCTCCTGAGGCTAAGAAGAAACGGGGTTAACTGAGAAGCCCGATATTTACTAATCATATCATTAGAAGCCAACAAAGACACCAAGGAAAACATAAGGGAAATTACTTGTAGTTACTAAGTGAATTAAAGAAATGATAAATTAATGACAATGAAAGTGGACGAAAAAACAACTTGCCACAACTTGCCCACGTCTTTGCATTATGCATGCAATGCTCTAACCAATTGAGCTACTACAGCGCGCGCCATAGTAGGCCAGCGCCACCACTCACAAACCTTGGCAGCGGATGTGGAGCATCCTTTCTGCCGCAGGGGTCACGAGTACGTAAACTTTCTGGGTGAAAGCAACTGGTCAATAAACCCGCACATGCTATATGACGGCATCAAAGTTGCCGGATTTGAGACCCTCGTTATGTAAGAACGAGACGAAAGGGGTTTAACTGAGGGGCCCAATTTTTATTAATCATATCATGAGAAGCCAACAAACAAAGAAAACATAGGGGAAATTACTTGCACCTACTAATTGAAGGAAATAAATGATAAAAATAATGAAAAAACAAATTGCCACAGGCGGGGAACGATCCCACGTCTTTGCATTATTCCTGAGGCTGTTGCTTACAATGGTGTGTGCAAGATTATTTTGCTGATGACTGTTTTACACTACTAGGCAGCGAAACGTTTTCTTGTCTTGTTGGATATCTACTTGACTCCACCTTTATAAATGGTTATATTTTAGCAAAAGAATAATTGCTACTTTTCATCACTATCTTTATGCAGGTAAAAGTTGGGGAAAACATCTTCATGCCATTGTACAAATGGCTGTTTGTAATGAAGAATGTCTCAGATGCTAAGTGTTGTTTGGAGCTAGCCAAATACTTTTGGCTACCTTCTGAGGCTGACACACGCAGCCTTAAAGGCGAGGCATGCCGCAGTATGGCCACAAACGCAACAAAGCTGCCGGCCGCACCAGAGATGGCGGAGATGGTAAAGAGCAAGTATATCCTACAGCAGACATTTCTTGCACACTATTACACATATTGCCCTGCAGTGGCTATGGTGTTATGCTGCTAACCATGAAGGTACAAGCTTGACTCCCACTCACTTCCAATACGGGAAGAATTCAAGAAGATTGGTTTCCTCAGGAATTCCTGAAGAACCCAATGTGGTCATAAAAATCGGGAGCCCTCCACTACAGTATTTCTTGTAGCTCAGCTATTTTCGCTATGTTCATTCTCATCAGTTAACCAATCGGTCTACTCAAGAAGGTCTGTAGAGCCAAAACGTATACACTTGACTCCAGTGATAGAAAACTGACCTTAGTGGAACAACTGTATAAACTTAAATAGGGTTTCGACATTGGCTGGCTGCCTATTGGAATGATGATATAGTATATTTTCGTTAACTAGTCCGGTTAATTCGATCCTGTTCTGAAAGCTTCAGCTGGCGCTCATTCATTTCCATTGGCTCAAATGCATTATTTCTGTCTGAAGTTGGCCTTCGCTAGATAATGCAAACTTAGGTAATCATAATCAGCATGCATGCTGTGACCCCCCGCAGAGTTGTTCAATAGCTGCTGCATTTGTTTTGGGTGTTACTTAAGGCACAGTGAATGAATTGAACATATCTTCTTCCAAATACCCTATTTATGGCTTGCATGTGGACATATTAAGAAGCGAAAACAGTTTACAATGAATTTTACAATATTTGCTTGAATTTAATGTGCACCTTTTTTTCAGTAACATTAATCTAAAAATTTCCCTCGTAGTACAGTCTAATGCAAAAGACGAGAAAACAGTGCCGCGCATGCTTAGCGAAGCTAAAAATTAATTAAATTATGGGGTTTTACATGCCAAAACCACTTTCTGATTATGGGGCAGGCCGTTGTGGGGGGCTCTGGAAATTTCGACCACCTGGGGTTCTTTAACGTGCACCTAAATCTAAGTACACGGGTGTTTTCGCATTTCGCCCCCATCGAAATGCGGCCGCCATGGTTGGGATTCGATCCCGCGGCCTCGTGCTCAGCAGCCTAACACCATAGCCACTGAGCAACCACGGCGGGTGCCTAGCGAAGCTATGTGGGCTGGATGCATTGCGTGGCCAGAGATGAGTTGGAGACTAGTGGTATAGACTATCAAAGGAAGCTACTATAGTTCAAATTACCTAGCATTACACAGAATATGATAGCTGCACTTTTCTTCGGCAACCTTTTGTGCGCAGGTAGACATATTGTGCAAAAGAAGCAGCATAGGTACAGTACAGCCTATATCCTTCGCTTAAATGTCCTCAATTCATGTCCTTCACTTAAATGAAACTTCATTGAACCCTACACTTTTTCTTTCCCCTCATGTTGTTTAAGTGCATACCACTGAGGATCACTTCACCAATATTTTTCAGACTGCCTGGTAAAATACATCGACCTGCACCCTGCACCGCAGCCACCTGAGGAGGATCGAGTGAATGCTGTGAGGAAGTACTTGCGCACTTTCTTTACTGAAGCAGCACGGCAGGGCAAGAGGGCGCGCAAAGCACCAAAACATGCTGATATGCAATAAAAATTAATTCATAAGCAACGGTGTTACACCACTTATTTCAAGCATGGTGTTATAGTGCCTGTTAGGCCTAACATACATGTTTGACCTAACTTGCAAGTTTTTTTTTTTCTCCATGGGCAAGCGCCTTTTCATGTTTTTTGGCTCTGAAATTATACATGGCAAACATCAACATTATAGGTCAGTTCGATTCACCTGAACCACTGAACCAGTTCACAGCAGGGCACAAGTAGTTCAGAAATTATGCAGCTCGTATTTTGTGGTGCAAGCCCAACGCTCAAATTTAATTCTGTCCAGACGCGAGCAGGCATAATGTTTTCTCTGCCTAAAGTGTGCCGTTCGCGTCGGTTTAAGAGATGATTTGCTGTCCTTGCCACCACCCACCACCTACCCTCCACACCCACCATCCAACCACCATACGAACCGCCCACCATCCAGCCAGCATGCGACCGGCCCACCATCCATCCATCATGCCCGCTGCCCACCATCCACCCAGCATGCTGCCCACTACATGACTCGACTATTATGATGGATGCTGGATTCCGCTATGCCCATCATGTGTGTTTTTCCTATAGGGATGTCTTTCGTAGTAAAATAAAACACATGTGTTTTCCGAAACAGTGCGTTGAGTTTAGCTGCCACACGCGTACAGTTCGCATTCGACCAAACGAAGAAGAGAAAGCTGGAAACGTAAGGTAAATTCATCATCCAGTGGTTTAAAATCACACATTTGGTCTTATAAATTATGCATTTTTTTTCTCCTAACCTCTATCACCATACCGCTCCCTTCATTGCCACAGAAAGTTTTCCGCGATAATAGCACATATACGACGTAGAAAAGGAAACTTGTGTCAACAGCTTTTATAAACTTGCAGGGGCTCATGCCATTTCTGCATAAGCAATGGGCTTTCCAGCTCATTTATTTCCTCGGGCAGTGCATCTCCTTAATTGTGCTATACGGTTCTTAAATAAATGCGGCAGAGAAGCATAAGTATCCCAGATATTGTAAGTTTAGCCGCGCAGTTAATTTGTTCCTACCAGGAATTTTAATAATTCCCACTTTCTGCACATTCACTACTGTAATGCCGTCCCGCTAATGATCGGCCCAGAAGGCATTGAAGGCGCTTGGTCGCTTTTCGAAAACAACGTATTTGTAGGAGTGCCGCTAACTGGTGCGTGGCGTCTGTGTACTCACGCACAATCAATGCATCTGCCTCAGTCTCGCACCTTTCTATTCCTCCTTTTTTTTCCAGCGTTCTTCCCACTTCTCTGTCTACACCAGGAAGTTTGCCTGCGGCCCCATAGCGCACACTGCTACATGTGTTATCGCAGAAGCTGTTTTCCGCGACGTCGCCTGCAGACATCCGTTTCAGAAATATATACCCTGTCGCAACCCGACACGGCTCAACATGGGACCGCACACAAATAACAAGTAGACTGTGTGTATAGTCATCGGGTGCTACAATAGCAGATGTGCCGGCTGCCTGCTCTGCTCTCTACAGAATTCCACAGCGAAGCAACAAACGCCAAATAAATGTACTGATTGGAACAAATATACACCGTCAAACGTACCATTCCATTATTAATAAAGAAATTGTTACTTCGGGACTTTCAGCCGGTTTTCCGTCGCCGAACGCCAAGTAGCTCCCTGAGACGTATTAGCTCACGGTCAAGAGCTTTGTGACGTATAAAGGTTTAGATAGCTGTAGGTGTGCAGGAAGGTTGTGTTGTGTGTAGGCTTTGTGTATTTGGCACTAGCTGCGTTCCGGTGCCACTAAGTACGTCTTTTGTCTCCAGCGCCATGATATTCAATGTTCTCTTTTCCTTCGGTGACAGACAATTCAGTGCCACATATTAAGAAACGTACACATGGTGGCGTACGGTTAGGCTGAGAAATGGAACACTATAGATTTTTGTAGGCCCTTTCGCGAATCTCTTTCCAAAAGAGCACCGGTGCGCTTGAAGTGTTCTCACATGGAATATTACCAGTGCCATCAGTGCTGGCACAGATACCTAATTCTGAAATTAACGTTACAACGCAAACACCTAAAACGAACCAGAAAAGGAAGACACGACACACACACACAGCGCCAGTGTGTGTCGTGTCTTCCTTTTCTGGTTCATTTTAGGTGTTTGCGCTGCAACGTTAAGTTCAGAATTATGTAGCAACTAGGCCCACATAAAGTTTTACTGGCACACATAGTTTGAACAAATCTTGACAAAACATTTCAGCTTAGTGCGCGCAACATAATTACAGGGAAGAAGTGATAGAACTATCGTGGCATCCTACAACGTGACATTATTATTCTTGTGACTTTCGGCATGTTTTTTGTTAGGAATGTAAATTTTTATTTTTGTATAAGGGGTTGTTGCTTTTGTGAGGTACGCCATTAGGAAGATTGCGGCATCGGTTTCTACTAGTCATGCTTTCTTCGGCTTGCCTATTGGAAACCCGCCTAAATGATCTCACTGGACTAACAATTTAGTGGAGAATTCGGGTGGTCCCAAGTATAATAATTTCCTTCCCTATCGGAAAATCTAGCATGGTGGGTACTGGAAATAATAATGGGTATAATGGAAATCATAAGGGGCATGATGGAAATCATGGTGGAAATAGTGGGCAATGCTGGGAGGCTGTGCCCACCATGGTGGGCAATGTTGGGAAGCAGCAAACAGTATGGTGGGTGTAGTGTAAAGGATGGTGGGTAACGTTCTACTATGCTGGGAGGCTATGCCCACCATTGCAGGCATGCTGGGAAGGAATCGGCAGTAGATGGGTATAGTGTGAATGATGATGGGCTGCAGTGTGCTATGCTGGGAAATAGCTACAGCCAGATAGTGGGTCGGAAACGACAATGGTGGGAGTACTTTAAGGATTGGTGCTGTGATGGGTGACAGTGTGTAGCAGCAAGCAACATACTGGGCATGAAAATTGACAGTGTATCTGGGAAAAAGCAACAAATTTTTGATACACCAAGTTTCACTGCTTCAAATGCCAATTTGAGAACTATTAACTGAAAAGCCTACAGCTAGCATTTTTATATGCTGGAATATGAAGCTCAATTTTCATTCACTTGTGAATAAATCAGGAAGCGATACAATTGGAATATTAAGCATAATTATGTTATGAATAAAATTGTTTTTCATTTTTTTATGGGTGAAAATTAAAACTGAACCACATAGTTCTAATTTTTTTATGTAGAATGATGTTCCGGATTTTTGGCATTCAGCAGTATTATGCGGTACGTATGTTAACGTGTCCATGCATGCCTTTTGGTCTAAGCCCCAACAAACACACTTCGACCCCACAACATCTTTGACTTCATCGAATGGGGTCAGCACCAACTCGGGTATAGTCACAGCACATACGTAATGCTGTTCAATGTAGTGTAATGAACAGCTACAATTGCAACACTGCTACACACGAGGTGACCGAGCAGATGCTAAAGGTCTCCCAATTAATCACAAATGACCAGTAGTGTCCTGTATCAGGACTACTGTTACAAAAGGGTGCGTTGCCTTGTGCTTATTAAAACTAAATTGTGCTGGAGTCAAGGGTGCTGTCACTAAAGATACCAACAACCAAGTTTTGTCGTACCCATTTTTTCAAATGCATTATTAGTTCTGGCTTTTCTGGTCAAGGCTCTTCAAATCTACGAAGGTAACACGAACATTGAACATTCTTAAGCAGAATGTTTCAATATGCAATCGCAACCATGTCTGTTTCCTATGCTGTAAACAATGATAGGCAAATACCATGGCAATTTACACCAGCATTTATCGGAAGCTGACTAGAGTGACCTTAGCCATAACAAATAATACTGTTTATCAAGTCAATGTTGATGCGGTTCATGCTCGTTCAACTATTCAACTATTTCTGCAATAGTAACATTAATGTGTCTTCATGGTTTCCTGTCCATATGCTTTGGTCATATACAAGTCAAGCCATGTACTCTCTACCAAAAAAGCTATATTTTCAAATGCGAAATGATGCTTTTGCTACAGTAAACTGTACTTTGACAAGTGACGCGCAGTTCAGCATGTTGCCATGCAGAAGCACATCGTCTCTCGAAAACTTAAGCGACCTGGAGCAAAGAAATTTACCCTGACTGCGCTTAACAACTTACATTTATAAGAATCTGCAAAACAGCATAATGCGCATGTCTACGCAAGGAGGGATGCCAGTTTTACCATTGCATTCGCTGCCACATAGGCGGCACAGCTTCTAAGCATGAATTTCTTTTATATCACAGTATGCATGGAATAAAACACAAACTCCTAAAAAATATATGGAATACCACTTAAAATAATATGCTGACTATAGAAGTCGCATGGTAAGAATCTGGCCCTAGCACTGTTTCACTGTAAAGTGTCACAAAATCCTATTTCTCACTACTTTTCCTGGCGACCTAAACTTTGCAATTCCTACATGAACCACAAACAATGTGTTCGATTCGATCACTATGCATTATGGTCTTTTAATTTCCACCGAAATCTCACTTCTACTTCTGTGCAGTTTGAAACTATTTATCACATCTTTTGTCAGAAAGTGCAATACGACAGGGACCAAGATTAGGAAGACGCATATACAGTGCTATTGTGTCACTTCTTAATCTTCGTCCCTGTCATATCGCACTGCTCCGTGTCCATTATGAATACAAACCAACTAACCCGGCAACATGCCCTAGCAAATAAAACAGTGGACCTATTTTAGAACAGAATGGGGCGCTTCAAAATCGGTGACTTGAGGCCATGATCTTCCCTTCTATGCTACGTCATTGTTTTGGTAAATAGATGTCTTTCAGTAAACACCAACTAGGCGAAGAATAAGTTCTTCAGAAAGTTTGATCTTGTCAGCACTGTTTATTCAACATTACATACACTCAAAATACATATAACAGGTAAAACATTATCTTTTCAGTTTAGGTAAACAAGGAATGTTCCAGGACTGTTTTAGAACTTAATGCTACAATGCAATGATAAAAAATACTGTAGAGAAACAGGCTCACTAATCATGTGCTTTGCAGTGGGCGAAACAGGCTCACTAATCATGTGCTTTGCAGTGGGCGAACAGAATAACATGTAAGAGTACCTTAGGTGCATTTAAAGGTGCTGATGTTCATTCACAGAAAGTGCCAATATATTGTTACTGTTGGGAATTGACAATATATATTAATCAGAAAAGTAGACGTGCATGCTGAAGTTAACCGCAGAATATAAATTGCTGCAACACTGCATCTGTAGATTTTGGATGCATTGTCAAAAGACACAATAGACCCAGAGCAGATTTCTTTTCTCACAATGCACAGTAAAGCAGCAAGTAGCACTTGCAAACCATTGGTCACATTGACAGGCCTGTTATGTTTCCCTTGCGCTGAAATGCTTGCAAGCTGAACCTTTACAAGAACTGTAGATTCAGCTTACCATTCAGAGCTTAATACTTTGACAAGCCGCTAGACACAACCTGTGGCACTTGCGACAAGGATGAGCTAGCCCCCGCCCAGCATTTGCTATCAAACTGCCCTGCCCTCTGCTTACTGCAAAAGACCTTCCTTGCTGGGCTACAGAGCTCAATTCTTACGGTAAGTGATTATCCTTCCAAGAGGTACCCCTACCCACCAGAATGCCATATACGACAGCTTGATCCTATACCTGTTGAGTGAAACAATTCACGTAACATGGGCACTTCATCACAAGGTCGATAGGGGTTGCCTTTCATTATTTATTATTAAACACCTTTCTTTTTATCTTTCTCTCTCTCCCTCCCACAAGAAGTACACTGTGCAGATCACATAATGTGAGACTAAGAGAACTGGATTAGGCTGCCACACTGCGAAAAAGTTGTCATGGAATTCCATTTTGTAAGCTCGTCAGGGCCCACTGAAGTAAAATACCATAAAATGAATGCCGAAAATTTTGGGCATGTTCATCATAATTAGCATGTAAACTGCGTTGCAGCGGCATATAATAGGCTTGTCACATGAAAACTGCTACCCTATGGGCAGCAGTTTAAGCCGACACAGCGGCACGAAGTAACATAAATTCATCACAAATGAACTACTGTAGCCCACTAAGTCTAAGAGAACTAAGTAAAGGCCATATATTTAGATCATGTTATCATGCTTCCCGACTTCAGCATGGATGTTTCACACTTGGAACTGGCACTATCCTCTACCGACAGAACCTATAGTAGCTGAATGTGATTGTTTGTTATTCATACACTTCTCAAACTTGCACCAAGAGTACATGACATGCGACGGAGGAAGAGGCATTGATGGTGCTCATGGCACTGAAACCTATTGAGAAGGCCAGCACTTCAGACTGTACTGAAAATCGGGCGAAAATGTCATATGCTAATAGCACAAACTTGTTTGAGCTCCAACTTTATAACCACAAATGAACTTCATATGCCAGCCTTCCAAGGGGCTGTAATGTAATGACTGCACTGAAAGACAAAGTTTAGGAGCGCACATAGCACTAAACTGCGAGAGAAAAAAAAACTGTTGTTTCAGTTTCCTTGCAGGCTTCCTGAGAACACCAAGCATATGAAGCAAATTAAATTACATAATGGCATTTTACATGCCAAAACCACGATCTGATTATGAGGCACACTATAGTGGGGGACGCCTGAAATTTGGACCACCTTGGGTTCTTTATTGCGCACCTAAATCTAATAAGTACACGGGTGTTTTCGTACTTTACACCCATCGATATGCAGCCACCATGGCCGGAATTCGATCCCGTGACCTCGTGCTTAGCTGCCCAACACCACAGCCACTAAGCAATCATGGCGGGTAGCAGATAAAGCAGAATAAAAGCATATATGACTATACTGCCAGGCACTTCATAATACCACTTAGTGAATCATATGGAAATTACGGGACCAAGGAAACAACCATGCTTAAAAAGTGTTATCTGACAAAAATTTTTTAGCACTTCAAAAGAAAGTTTTATACAAGTGCAAAACAAAAATCATGGAATGAAGACAATGGGCCAATATTTGCTATTACAGTACTCCTACATACATACAGTACCCTCCGGACATTAAATCATTATTGCATCTACTACTCCCTCTACAGTTGAGCATGAATCTCAAATGACACAAGAGGACAAAAACAGGCAGACAACAACGCAAGCTATTTACAATGCAAGCAAATGAAATGCAGATATGACAGCTTGAACAAAATTTAGGTAAACAAATTTTGTTAACACAGGTGAAATAAAGCTGCCTCCTGTTTACAAAAGAATGTTCTTTTTTGTTGCGCATAATCAAATTGTCATAACTATCAGCGCATTGTTTATGCCCACCGCAGAACGAGGGCGCCTCCAAGTGATCTCCAGTTACCAGTCTTGCACTAGATTACTTCAAATGGCAGCTGCCAATTTCTTCATTTCACGACCCCACCTCATTTTCTGCCATTTTCGACTGAATTTCACTTCCCTTGGCGCCCACATTCTTTAACTCCAATGGTGGATTGGTTATGTGCCCTACACATTACATGGCCTGCCAAGCTACATTTCTTTCTCTTAATGTCTTTTGGAATATCGTCTATGCCCGTTTATTCTTCGACCCTGACCACTCTCGTCCCATATACAGTTACACCTCATATAACAAGTTTGATCAAATAAACAATATCAAAGTGTCACCTATCACCAGCCATACAATATCTTGATGAAAATTTTCTTTTTTATGCTTTCACATTATGTAGAATACAACGAACATTTACAGAGAATCCCTAATGAGCATTCCCACCTTCATTATCCTTCTGTCTGTCGCTATATTTGTAAATTAGGTCATTGGTCAGTTGCCTCTATTTTGCCCTCTCAGCAACGCAGTCTTCCTTCAGGGCCCTAATACTTAAAGGTTTGTGCATATTGTATTGTCACCTCTTAGGCAGATCACAGTCCTTCTTGCCACCAAAGCTAGTTGTCAATATTTCTTTGCCAATATAAGAGCTGTCATGTTGATATTTAGGTGCAAAAAGGGCAAAGAGAACAATGTAAGCACAGATACGAATGTCCATGTGTTTGTTGTTCTATGTCCATTTTACACTGAAGTGTCAATGCGAATCAAGATCAGCTAGCCCAGCTTTCAGTTCTTAAGCAGCAGCTGCCATGTTTCAATACCTGGCCAAACCGTCAAAGCCGATGGTTGACATCATCGACATATTTGCTAGAATGTCAGTGACTTTCTCAATTGTAATTATTCTAAATCCATGAACCATCACGTCCATTTCTTCACATTTCTTCGGAATCCTGGTCTTGTTATTCAGGATTGTTCCGTCCTGTACGGCAGTGCCGATTTTACGTGTTATTCTTTATACTTGTCTCACTTTGTTGCAGAGAAATCTTTGAATTTCCTAGATGTTTTCATTCTGCCTGCACCATGCTGGCTACTTTAACCACGCTGCTGTTTCCAACACAACATTTTAAAGCTACTTGAGATGAGACCTAGACTGGGCTTTCAATACCTCTAACGCGTCATAGCCACATTTTCTGATAAAGTAAAAGAAATGCTGAAGCTGCAATGGCATGAAGTAAAATCATATGTTATCACTGTGTGCACTGTTCAGTACAATGTTCTACCAGCTCAGAGGCACTATCCAACCACTTGCGTTAGCATTCTTGTCACCTACCTCCTAAAGTATGCTGTATTTACGAGACCCAAAATGAATTAGAATTGCTTTTTTTTATTCGCACATTTAGTGAAGCATTGCCAAATATTAATTGCCCACAAATAACTTTGCCCGACACACAGTACACTTTTCCGAGTGCCCTCAGTGCTTCATTTGTTTTCATCTTTAGCTCCTCTATATTCTAAAGAGGCTTTCTCTTAACCCTTTTTCTGCCAAGGACAAGTTTCACTTGCGTTTGTCACAGACAAATGAAAAGTGCAATTAATTTGGTATGAACGCAGCACCTCTAGATTGTGCCAGGTTCACACGAACTATAATGTTATCTTTTGGGTTACATTTGTTGGCGGGAACAAGCAGAAATCTGGTTCCCCTGGATTTTTAATATGGCAGCACAGAGTTGCAAGATACAACGAAGACCTGCACATTTTTCATTGCTAGAATTGTGTTTTTTGATGTTTGTTCCATTCAACTAAACAATTAGACCCGGCAAGCTCTAGCATGTCATGTTCGGAGCTTTATCCAAGTAGTGCTGATCATAGCGAGTAATAATGTAAACCTTTGCCAACCTCCCTTGCAAGGATACGGCTCAACAGAAACACATTGTAGCCTGTGCCTCAGCAATTGCCATTCCTCAATGCCAGTTACCACATGGAGAACAAGAAAAGCACCGTTTGGCTTCCATGCCAAAAAATAGGATGTTTCATATTATTTTTCCTTGGCCATGCATTGATATACTCAAAAACAGGAAAAAAAATTGACAGTAATTGGCACCAGAAAATAGGAAACGCACTGCTATTTCAGAAATGAAAGCTGTTAACGAGGAATGAATCATTAAAAATATCAAAAATTTGCTGCTTTGCAGAAAAGGAAAAATGACATACAAAAAGCTACGCACTTGCTTTAGCCTTGGAAATTAGTTGCAGGGGGCAAGATCTGAGGAGCAGGGACGTTGTACGGTTGCCATCCCACATTTTGTCAAGAAGTTCCACATGCTGAGTGCTGTGTTGGCAAAGGTACTGCTGTGGTGCACAAGCCCACTGCACATTCACAGAATAAGGCATTTACTCCTAACCACATCACATAACTACTTGTAAATACTGTAAATATGCTGGTCACTGTAAATATGCCGGTCGACTACCTGAACTTGTGGTGCAAATTTAAAATTAACAAGCCCTTTTATGTCAAACAATTTCTCAGGACGGAAATGAACTAAACGCACAGATGTTATGTCCACCACAACAAAACTGATGCAGTCAATAGAGGCTTATAAGAAAGCAATGCAGTGAGCAGACATAACTTTTCACAAGGCCACTGCTTGCCTATGGAGATGACAGCGCAGCATGTGCACCTAGTGATGTGCATCGGTGTTAACATCCCTCTCCCACCTGAGTGAAAAATTCTCGTTCCTTTATGGGCCCTCTCTCATCATGCATTCACAAACAAATTCAATCTCTTTCAATTTTGTTTGGCAAGGCACAAATGAATGTTTTTCCTTCATTTGTAAAATTGATATACATACAGGGGTCAGCCACCTCCTCTGGAAGCAATAAAGCTAAATTTATGTCTGGTGACAAGCAGCATTCCTTAATGTGAGGAGGCACTGCAGTTGCATCTGCAATAATTTGTGGCCTGCAGAAGAGAGCACAAATTTCTGCCTCTTTTACAAAGAATATCTTTTCAATGCATTTCTAGCAGCCACTGTTTGTTCTGATGAATCTCGTGTCAGATTTTGTTGCCCTTTGTTAGGCAGTGCTGTGAAATACTTGTTTCTTCATAATGAAACGTTCATACTCCACTGCCCTTGCTATGGATATCCCACAAGAATGGTGAAGTTTGTCCTGTTCGTTAGCAATGAGAGCTGTAACTTTTCCTTTTCCCAGCAAAGTCAAATTGCAAACATGTAATGCCTTTTTTATGGGTGGGTACCCAATGAACTCATTGCAAAGCTCTCTTTCTTGAATAGATAACAGGGGACTTTCTATCAGCTGATTCAGCTTTTGTGCCATGATGACTCGTTCAGTTATCTGCCGTGGCAGCCCGTTTGCAGCTGACACGAGGCGCACAATGCTTCCATTCCCCCCTCAAATGCAAACGCCGAATGTGGCCAAAGTGGTCGCAGTGAGCGAGCACAGTTTGCCAAGTGTTGTAGCGCATGGACATTGAACGTCATGACTGCTGTGCCGTATAATGTCTTGCAGCGGCAAACGAAATTGCTCAGGAGGGCCTCTGAAAAAAAAAAGCATTGCCTTAAGATGTTGCAAGTGTTTGACAGCACTTCGAAAGGGCATTAACACACTCCAATAATTATTCGTCTAATCTAAGTTCTGTTAACATTAAACAGAATTTACAATTAACTTATGGGTTTTCACATCCACCAGCTGTGCTGTAGGCTATGAGGAATGCCAAATGTAGGGCACTCCAGATTAATCGTGACCGCCTAGGTTTCTTTATTAAAGCAAAGTTTCCTTTGCATCTTCCTTCGACTTTCCCACTGCTGTCTGGCGCACCGTGTCGAGAGGTGGTTCAGCGCGTGTATATGCATGGAAGTAGCGTGGCAAGAAGAAAAGAGATGTGAGAAACTCTTCTAGACCACATCGTGTCAAATGTGCACAATGTCCTCTGAAGCTACCTGGGCATTGCCAATTTGCCTCTTGACAGTTGTAATTATCCATGACCCCCCGTGCGCTTACTTTTCTACTAAAGTGCAAGTCTGCCGAGGGAAGCTAGATAGAATGGATGAGAGGAGGAGGAGAGGAGGAGGAGAGGAGGCAGAGAATGAGTAGAACCGACGCAGTCGCAAAATGAGTGAATAACAGCATTGCCAACCTTTGCTCACCGTTCTCATACAAATACAAGGGGGGTGATATAGGGAAAAGGTGACCTGAGGAGGCAAGGAAACGCTACTACTATCGACCATCGTTTCATGGGCGCTGCCATACTGCGTATGCAGTGGCACCATCTATGGACAGTCGGCATGTCGGCTTGGGCGAGCACTCTGTGTTGTATGCCAAGCCTACAATCGCCGGCAGTTTCTGGTGGTTCTCGCACTCACGCGATCGGCTTTGCATGACCTGGCATCTGCTGCACGGGAAACAGTTCTGTGAGACGTACTCAAGCAATTGAAGTCAGCATGGCCGGAGTTTCTGCAGCGCTGAGGCGGACGGAGCACCAAACATGATGTGTGCGCGTGTTTGAGCCTAATTTCGGCGTCGAAGATCAGTTTCGAATTTCTAGAAATTCGTTTCATTAAAGTGACCTCACTGCGGCATTCTCGCTGTGATTCTAAACTATGGTTTAGCAGCGATGCATAGTTTCGAAGCATATGACAATCCCAAAAGCGTGGGTTCTCTTCTGTTACAGAATAAGTTGTGCTGTTTAATTTTTCAGGCCTTCAAACTGTTATCTGCAGATAGATTTCACGGCTATATACTTCTTTTGTTGGACGAGGTTTCTGCCCACGAATAAACTAGTTCTGGTTCATAATAACAGCATACTGTACAATGTGAATTACACTTTTCAAGTGGTTAAGTGATCATCTGCAGACTGCGTGATTTTCCGAACCAGTGGTAAATGCTGGGTTATAGATCGCTTTGTTCTATATAACACATGGTCCAAGCATGCGGCATGACCATGCGAGGTTTTATTGTAGCGTTAGAAGATTTTCTCTTTTTTTTCTTGCAAAAGAAGAGAATAAGAACTGATACTTTTTTGTTTTCTTTTTCGTCTCATCCTAGCAACCACCTGTCTTATAGAAATTCTGTTCTAAGAAATAGTTGCCAGATTCATTTTATTCGATCCCCTTCGGATATTGCTGTTTTACAGAGAAAAAACGCAATGCCAAACCACAAAGCTTATATAGTCTACGAAGTTTTACGAACTGCAGTGATTGCTGTATTGAGAAAAGCCATCAGCCTCAGACAGCAGGCTAGCATAGACACTTCACAGTGATTTCAAGTCTACTAGTCTTGAAATCATCCTTCTCATCCGACATCCTTCTTGTGGACTTCAAGTCTACTAAACTTGAAAGCCAAGAGAAGGATGCCGGTGACTGACGCAAATATTTCATACCCATTGGCGCTTAGACGGCTCGGAGATGCATTGGGTCAGCCGTACACGAGCATGCATTTTTACGTTTTAATTCCCACACCAAGCGATCAGACAGTGAGATGATTTTCCAATTCACACTGGTAATTCACAGACACCGGTTTTCTTTGTCGAATGCATATGGATATAGACAAAATAGCTCACAGCACGTACACACACCGCGGCTGATGATGCACGTCGCTTGTTTGTGCACTGAAGAGAAGTTTCCGCGTATTGTAGTTACTGCTGTGACGAATGGCTAGAAAGTGGTTCCTCGACGACCTTGTATGCACTGACATCACATACATTTCAGAGAGAACAAGCTAAAACATCTCCAAATGGTTTTGCAGCACGCAATAGCAACACGTACAAGCTGCGCCGCGCCGACGCGCACAAGCCAGAGAGGAGGAAAGGCTTATTGCGCAAACTTTCCTCCTCACCTAATTAAATGGTCCTTAGAGAAGACAGCGGTTGCGAGGAAACTAGATAAACTTAAGTTCAAGGCATGGTAGGGTGCGCTTCTGCTATATCTGAAAAATAAACTCATGCAAATATCTCTAGCGGACAACTTACGCACGGCGTGCAGAAGCAGAGCCGCATTAATTAAAGCACACCGGAGGGTCTTGGTGACACAACAGAAGCGGTCACACGTCAGATCAACACTTCTGTGCTCGCCGTGGTAGCTTTGGGGGTATGGCATTGCTCGAGGTCATGGATCTGACCCCGACCGCGGCAGCTGCGCTTTGACGGGGGCGAAAGAAAAAAACGCTTGCCCACTTAGATTTAGGGCCACGTTAAAGAACACCATGGTGTCAACTTAATCCAGAGTCCGCCACTACAGCCTGCCTCAAAATCTGATTGTGGTTTGGGCACGTACAGCCCTGTGATCCTGAAGTTTATGCTTCTGCCATGATAAGATGTGCCATGTTTGTTATGTGTGCTGCGTAGACGAACAGCAGTGGAGTACGCAAGGTATTGTTTAACATAAACTCCAGACTCTCGTGTTGGACTAAAGGTTGAAGTAATTAAGCATTCACCGTAAATCACCACTAACTATGCTCGATCAAAGGAACCAGCGAAGAAAGCTTCGCTTACATTGATTCTCACAGCGCGTGGGATCTGCACAAAATCATGCACATGTGCCTAAGCACATAAACACACTATGAAACAGCAGTGCTTCAGAATTAAATGCAGTATTACTAATAACACGGTCAAATGAGAATTACCTGCTCTGTCAATGTCACGGGCGCCCAATTCTTCCTGAACAAGGATGTGAATGCGTTCCGAGAGCCGAGACAGGTGCTTCCAATACTCAGGATGCAGAATACCATCAAAGCAAGGGAGTCCATAAAACAATATCCATTGCCTCCACTCAGATGCCTTACAGTGGCCACGATCTTTGAGCGGGCGTGGCAGCCTGGCCACGCAGTGTGGGGGCTCTATGGCAAGCAGCCGCGACTCTATCCTCGCAGCGACTGAAGGCGCACCTGCAAACAGCAATAATGTAGAGTTAGTCACCTATAACAAAAAATTATTACCAAAAACACGTCTCAACAAAACCAAGGAAGTACATTGTGATCTTCATGCTTACAGCTACATTTCCAGATATGGCTCTAAACATCAAACTTACCTCAAAGATGAATTATGACCCCCTTTTTTAATATTGCATGTGCATTTGTTAATATAATGCACGGCTGAACTTGAATTCACCTCATGTGAATGCATGTCATACGCTATGCAGCCACGAAGTGTGCTCAAGTAAAAAGCAATCGTGTCACAGTTACAGTTGACAGCACCTCAAGTCATGGCATTTACATGACTATGACAATGGTTCATTGCATTGCATTTCGAACACATCTCACACATGTAAATGGTGGTAGAAATGCGGTTCTCGCACAGAAAAACTAAGTGGGAAAGCTAGTAGAAATCCAACTAGCCCAACGTCGAATTCTGTTGTAAATGGTGATGATAATGCACAAGGAATTGAGTGCAGCACCGACAATGCTCTGCGTTGTCAATGGTAGCTGTGACGTTTAAGGCAATTTACTCAACTAAGTTCCATTCAAATGAAGGGTGGCGGACTTGGCTAGTTGTCATTCAAATAATTTTGTTGCAAGAACATATGGTGCAATACCAAAAAATATATATATAACACGACAAAGAGACGGACTAAGGACCTAACAGGTTTTGTAATGAACACCGAAATGCTCTTGTGATAATGAACATCAACAAGGGCACGCGAAACAAGGTGAAGCATCGCACCATGTGCACAAATATAGTTTTTTTCCATTGTTAAGTGCAGAGAACAAAATAAATATGGCACTGCCAAACATGTCTCTTGTTTTTAGTTAATTTTTTTATGCCTTGCAATTTTTTATGACTTGCAAATAGCTCTTTGCTATAACATGTACCAGTGAATTTTGCCAATCTAAATATGCTGATATCCAAAGAGGAGAATACATGTGTTAAATCGTTTGTGAAAGTTACCAGGTACATCCTATACTTTGGGCTGCCAGGTAGCCAAAACCACAATTTCTGTGTGGTTTTATTCTTAAACTAAGACACTCTGCGGATTTCTACTCCCTGCCTCCTTCCAAATTTCACCGAAATATTAAACCTGAAATAAAAGACCCTGCCTGTAATCAATAAGCAACTAGCTTTATTTAGCCTTTGCTTCAAAAGAGTGCCTATTAGGTTTAAATTGAGCGATGACTAGTCATTCGATGCAATGAGTCATGGTGATCAAAAAAGCACATGGAACTACATCTAAAACAAAATATTCTACATTGAAATTGGTGCAGCAAGCTGCAAAAAGTACACATGGTGACATGGTGACACAATGTACATCATGAAAACCATTACGTACCACACGACCTCACAAGTACTACCATCGTCATCATAATCAGCCCACTCTTATGTACACTGGCGGAACGACAAAGGCCTCTCCCAGCAACCTCGAATTACTCTGTCTTGTGCAAGCTGATTCCAACTTGTGCCTGCAAATTTTCTCATTTCATCACCCCACCTAATTTTTTGCATTTCTCAATTGCACTTACCCTGGCAGCCATTCCTAATTCTAATAGACCACAACTTAATCTGTTTGTATTCTTTGGTAAATTTGCTTCTCGTGATCAGTGTCCCCTGTGAGTAATTGACCTATATAAACATACTCCTATAAACACGCTTCTAAACCTACAATCTAACGCAAAAGTTTACAGAATGCTAGATCTGGAAAAATGCTGAACGTCTTCGGAGCCTCGGAACACAGCCAGTTTTAAGTTCAGGTGTACAGTTAGTCGGTGCATGACCTGCACAGAGCCAGGCCTAACCTAACTTCCACTAAGCAGGATCAACTTTTGTTCAAACTTCATGTGCACAGCTTGAGAGGACTGAAGCTTGTGCATTTCGAGTTTGAAGGCATGTTTCAACTAATTTTTACATGATATTTAAACAAACAAAGGTGCTGTGGATATCGCACTGTCGGTTCGGTGGCTGATCGCTGGGGGTTCAGTTGAGCGATCATGGTAAACAATTTTGTCTGTCCCATTGACAAAGACAGTCACGCTATGAGAACTCGTGCCTGTCGGTTGCGTCATTGTTGACCTATTCTGATAAAATCGTGTCAATGACACACTGTGCTGAATAGTTGGCCAGTTGTTGGCGTCGCAGTGCCTTGTCAATCTCTTATCGTCCCAGTGTTACCATGCCTTAAACGAGCTCATGAAGGCAGGCACCTGCTGCCATCACCAGCAAAAGGGGGCCAATGCTGCAAGAAGACTTTGTCAGCAATGTGACGTTTTTGAAGTGTCTCCCAAGTGTAACGAAAGCGTTTATCAATGAATTTGCTAGCCATCAATACAGTGTAGCAACTACATGTTTCACGTTACAATCCGGACGAAGCCCTGGCTGCTATTTCTAGGTGGAGTTACAGTCTTACACTACAGACATTATCAGCACTGCACTGGCGTAAAGCTACATACCAGTGGAGTTCCAATGCATTACACAGCACGAGTGTCTGCTGCAGTGCACATCTGTGCAGGTCCTTTTTTTCGGTGAACTGTTCCCTGATATCAGGCTGCACAGCTGCTAAAACGTGCATTCCAAATGTTTTGCGATTTATCCGCTAGGGCAGGGCACATGCACCATCACACATGAGAAAGGTGGATTGTTTAAAAGAGTTTTACATCATTTTAGAAAACAGCCACCGTGTCCTTAGGTACCTATGGGGATATATTCTGCACTTTGCCACAGAAAAGGAGCTCCTAAAAATCACTTTTTTATCCCTTTAAGTGCATGAACAGTACTTATTTATGATTACATGCTGGAGGATGTGCTAGTGTCTGTGACTAACTGGGACCTCAACTTGTGTTCATAAGAAGCAGTTACTGTTGTTGTAGCCAGCTTTTTGTTTTGCATACTGGACACACAATGCTTTTTTGATGACTGCTGTTCTGCCGTCCTCAATGTAGGCAGTCATGCTACACTCCAAGCTATGCACCAGAATATCCAAATGACACGTGAATGCTCAAACAACACTGAAATAAGCTGCATACAACTTCAAGTTGCTACATTACCAACATAGAAGCGCTGGTTGCTGTTCGTAGAAGTCAGGATCGCCTCAGTCAGTTGTTTAGTGACACCTTGAAGTACACAGTGCATGTACTCAACACTTAGACCGTTCACGAGATCCAAACATATAAAGAAAGTGTGCATTGTGCGAGTCAGGCCAGTTCCTAGCATTGTTAGATCAACGTAGCATACTGTGCAAAATACATGCAAATAAAATTTCAGAATATGAGCTGCAGGTATTGCATTCATCCAACTAACCAACTGCTAGCAGAAGTACAGGCATCTACTTGTTAAAATGGTGAAAGTTGGCCAGGTTGGGTTCGATTCAATGTGAAGCAGCAGCAACTTATGAAAACATTGAAATTTGAGTGAGGTATTTCCAATTCACTGTGAATTGATTCCACAAGCGATAATAGTCAAAAAGGGAAGTACTGTTTTCTCCTTATGTCTTTTGTCATTTTTAGCAGCAAAACTTTTCATTTCGCTTTAAAATTTAACGGTCAAAATATTATGAAGTTAAGAGCAGTGCATAGCGCTCATGCCACTGAGGTGCTGTCTAGCTCAACTGAAATTTTATTTTTACAGTATACACTAGAAACAAACACTTGACTAAAAGCAGCCACAAACAGCTTGACTGGTCCCACAAGGCACTCTTCATAACAGCGCAAGGACACTTCGTACTCCTTGAAGGGCACCTAATCAAGAATACTAACAAAATAATGCAACTGAAGACATACTAAACAAGGACAAAAAGAAATGTAAAAAGAAAAATGTAAACACTGTCATAGGACACACCAGTGACGGGATAACTAACATGAATTTAAAAGGGTCTGAACTAGAGCTTGTGGGTATGGCTTCATTACAGGGAAACAGCACCAAAAAATGGACAGCACTTGTCCTGTACGTCTTTGTTGTCTTGTTTCTTCGCACTTTTTCCCCGTAATGCAATATTCATATGACATAACAACACAATTGCTTGCTAAGAATAACAGAAACACATTAGACCTTTTTCACCTTGCATACAACCCACAAGAACATGTGACTGCACCAGAGGACACAATTTTATGAAAGTAAACAAACCGACACAAACACCTGGTGCAAACATTTGTTACACAATTTCATTTTGCCAAAATTAGGAGCCAATGAGAATTATGCATGTGCCAATGATAGCTCATGTTTAGCTAAATATATTGCCAACAACATGTCCTACTTCTGCTAACTTGTACTTCCTCAGCCTAAGCATACATACCATAATATTACAAGCAAGCACCCCTATCCATGCAAGTGACCGCCTCCACTTTTCCTGCGACTTAACTTGGTACCAACTACCAAGAAATGCCTCCTTCCTCTCTCCACCCTGTTCACTACTACACGAGGTTCATGTCCTCCTTTATTAAATATGATCTTTTTGTGAAATTAAAGAAAACTGTAATTTAATGAGGATCACAAAACGTATTGTTCATCCGCATGTCTGCTGCTGCCTGAAGTGGCACCAACTTAGCCACTTTTTGCATAACTTTGCACGGCCTTTTACAGTCATTAGTTATTTCAGAGGCATCAGTTGCAAGATGTCCCGGATCCCGATGTAGATTTGGTGTGGAGTGCTTTGGTAGGTGGTCTGTACTTGACAGCCAGGTAGCATGCCCTTCTATACAGTGAGGAAAATTTTTTAATGTTGAGGTTGTGGAGCGGCATCGGCGAACCAGGTGAATTGTGAACTGGTGCTGGTGTTTTACAGTCAGAAGATTGCACGCCCCTACAGCCCTAGTACAAGGAACCCAATTGTTGGATCCAACGCAAACGTTTCAGTCATTTGATGGGTTTGGGGACAATGACGCAGACTAAGAAAAGTAAATTCATGTTAACCAAAGCTCTTCAGTAAAGGAGGTACTGACAAAGAAAGACATACACCAATCAAGTAAAGCATTTTGTCTTAAGCCGTAAAGCCTTGCTTTAAAGAAAAATCTTCCGTATGGAAGGCGCAATGTATTGTTTTTTCTTTTTTTAAGTTTTACTTGGTCGGTATATGTCTTTGTCATGTTTCATCTCGACAAGATGGGCTCTTGCCAAACTCTCGATTGCAAAGGAAAGGTTGTGCTGTCTTTCTTTTTTATTATTTTCATCACAGGTGTTCCACCGCTTTTTTAAGTTTGATCGGTGACCAAGCGAATTGAGGGCTATGGTGCAATTTATTATGAATGAGCACAGTAATTACAATTACGCACTTGTGGTAAAACAGATAAGACAAAATTTTACGGTGAGATTCACTAGGACACTGCAGCCAAAAAGCATGCCCATAGTGGTAGTCGTTGGCAAGCTGAATGACAACTATAGTAAGAAGCATTTTGCATATGCTGCGTGACAAATTTACCCCTAGACATCAATAATCAGGGAAGCGAGAACAAAAATATTCTTCAATTGAAGTGGGGCAGAGCAGAAGCACTGCACTCTCCCAAATACCCACTGAACTGCACCAGGAAAATCCCCAATGGCTTTGCTCTCAGCATTCGCCTTAATGTTGCCTTGAACTTAAGTGTGTGAAAGCGCCAAGGATACTGTCATCGTGGTGCTTACAGGGCCCTGGTAAATGTGCTCTGAATGTGGTGAAATCAGTCTATGTGCTAAAACATAAAAGTAGCCACTGCGATCTACTCGCACATCTAGTTTGATGGACAGCTCTTATGACACCAGTCAAGAATGTCATATGCAATACCATGTTCCTTAGACAACACACAAACGAATAGCAAAATTAAGGCTGCGCATTTTTGTTTGCGACAAAGCCAGATCTCACTGCTTGACTGCAATTGATTCTTGCAGCCTATGCACAGGAGGCAATCACGATCAAGAAATTAGATGCCGAGTAGACTCAATTGCAATAAGAAATGCTCCGTGCAGCACCGTATCAGTTAAGCAATCAGTTAACAATGATAAGGAAATTGACAGGACAACAATTAGCTTTTGCTGCCTTTCAAGTTCATCAATGCTGATGGTCCTTTCACACCATTGATGACATCTTCGTAATCAAGTGCCATCTTCATATCTCTTCTGACGAGGTCCGATGTCCTTGCCTCAACTGGCTCATCTGTGAGGTATCTCATGCTCCCTAAAGAAAATAAGAAATGTGAAAATTGTATAAAACACCGCAAAGAGTGCATCTTTTCCGACACGCAGAACTCCTTTTTGCACTTAGTTGGTTCTAGAGAAGAGTGCAAGAAAGTGACATATACTACTCACCTTCCACATGCTCGCCCCTTATAAGGCACCAGGGGCATCCAAAGTAGCCGCTGAAAGGCACCATGTTTAGCACAGCTGCCCTTGCAGGTGCATCCACAGAACAACACAGCACGAAAGGCCTGGTAAGTCCATGTCACTGGTTTCGTGCTGTTCACTTCTTGCACAAACTTGTCAAGGAAGAGTTGCATGTTTGGATGCGACTTACCAAACCAAAGTCCTGCAACTACCGGGTGCTTGAACCGCAAGTGCGGTGGCAGTTCATTAACAATGAACCGAATAGGCCACACAGATGTTTTTGAGGACTTGAAGACTGGGCTGCCATCGGTGTTTATGGTCAGCGCCAAGTCATCATCTGCAAGGCTTCTTGCCTTCTTCAGTTTAGCATAGCACGGAGCATTTGTGATATCACTTATTTTCGATGCCGGCAGTCGTGCTTTTACCAAACTCTACTCTAACTCACATTTCGTTTTTTCTATCAAAAAGCTGAGCTGTTTGTGGAAGTCAAGGATGATAAAAAATGAGCCTTGCGCTTTCAGGGCCTGAAGTCTTTCAGTATGCTCGCAAATTTGGCACTGTGCCATTTTACCTTGTGGAGTCATTACTGTGCTGCATGTTTCGCATACACAATAGTACCGCAGCACTTCTTCTGCTTCATTCCTCCAAAGCTTGCGAATCATGTATTCGCGGCGCGGCAATACACTGGCACCAAAGAGAAAGGTAATAAGCTTTGAAAGATCACATAGTGCCGTTCAAGTGAGACCGTGGGCAATAGCGTATGCCATAACTGTTGCAATTGCGCCAGCTTTCGTGACTTGTGAGCCTGGCAGGGTTTCCTCGCTAAAGCCAGAAAACTGGCGATTGCCTCCGTCCTCAGACTGTGCCTCCTCAAAGCCGTCGCTCTCCTCACTACTATCTTCAGAGCTCCCTTGCTCGTCGTCACTTCGTGTGTGCGTGCTACTGGACGCAGAACGGCACGGAACTGTACCCGCACTGCCATTGGCACCATCGTAATCGTCGTCGTCGCTGTGTGCGAAACACAATGCGCTGGTTTCTGCCGAAGCCGGAGAGTCGTCTCCGTTGCTGCGACTTGTGCTCGCGACATTTGACGCTGCTGCGGCGTGGTCCTTTAGTCGCTTGTAAAGACTTGACACAGGCACCTGGAAGAACTTGTCACGATCCAGGTACTCCTTGCGCCGCTTCGAGGGGCGGGATGCCGACATATTTCCACGCTGCTGCACCGACTGGGCCGACTGAGCGAGCGTAAATAGTCGTACGATTATTGACAACGGTTAGCCTGGTCAATTGGCCAGGTTGCGCGCGCGGCCGGGTTAGCCACACTAAACATAGTGGATTGATGAATGGATGAATGTGCGTATGGATGTACTATATGAACATCTTCATTAAAAAGAGGGGGGGGGGTGGCGCTCGTTATTTAGAATCATATCAGTACTTATTACCGTCATTGAAGGCCTGCGGTTTCGGCCAACAAACCACCGAACACGATAAGCATCTATTACTACAAAATCAATTACGTTCCTTGTTTTTGCGCCACCACTATTCCAGATGTACACTGTATTCTCAAACGATCATCGAATCAAAATTCTTCCTCTACTTTTTTTCTAGTTGAACACAGCGCCATCCCTTGAGTAAAGAATACGCTACGGTTCCAAAGATTTTGCGCATAGTGGCAATCAAACACAGTGATTATTTCTGTCGAGGGGCGGCGCTGCCATCCCCTTTTTTGGGGGGATTGAAGCGGAATGTTTAGTGGAGGAATGGCAATACGCGACAGGAATAGCGGTGGTCACGGTTGATTGTATTAACTTTATGGCTAACTTTATTCTATGGTATTAATAGGTTGCTACCACGTCCTGTGTCTACTTAGTGCTCCTTTTGATAAGCTTGAAAATGTGTCAGCCTGCTCGATTTTCAACCCTTCATTAATTCTTTTGTATGCTGAAGTTTGCCACGAAACGCAAGAACTGACACCAAGGTCAACAAACACAAGAACGATGTATTTAACTTATTCAGCTAAGCTAGCAGCAAAAATCAGTGCACGTCGTTGAGATACTGTCCTCTTTTTATTTGTTTTATTTTTTTGGTGACTGGGATGTTTTTATTGTTCTACAGGCGCGTACATAGATTTTCACGTAGGTAGGCTGAGGTGTGGATTGAAAGGATTGCTCATGTGATGAAATTATCTATATATATGTAGCTTCTACCGCTAGGTGACGACATCGTGTGTGTTCGCGTACACCTTCGTTTAAACTGGGGAATGTACATGTGGCACTTTTAAAAAGCTTGCACCATTTGGTGATTTTATCTTGTCCCCTAACGATAATCGTCATCTGCCCCACTTGCAGTTCTTTTCTTGTAAACTCTGCGCTTGCTACTCTCCTGTCGAGAATCTCACACTGCATGAAAATGCGCATGTCCTTCGTGACCTGGAAGAACAGGGCGCGCAGTCTTAAAGGCAATGCGGGCTGTATAGATGTCGATTGTCGTTGTGGGACAAGACAATTAAGCAATGCGAGGGTGCAAACTTTTGGATAGCTTGCTGTGTGTTTAAATTGGTTAATGTGTCGAACGGCCACAGCTTGGTGAAGGCTCACTGCGTGACATTGCGCGATTGATTTACCAATTGTATATGTCGATTTCAACTGCTCTTGAACTTGAGTGTGTGTTCACTGGGACGCACTCAGCCCGCGGCGCTATAACAAGGCATTTTCACCTGTGCTCAAGATGAATGGCCGAAACTAACTCGAGCGATGGCAGCAAAAATTACAAAAGAATCGAAATAATTTATGTCAAGCGGAAAGCAAAAAGTCTAGCACGCACCGCTCTCAGCTCCCACTTACATCGAACGAATTCTTGGACGATACACCGAAATCGACACATACAAGAACCCGATACAGAGTATCAAACCAAAATGGTTTCACCAGCGAAACGAAACGCAAAAGAAGAAAATGACAGTGCAGCAATTGAACCGTACTTATTTGCAATGAACAAGCAACTCAGGAATGAGCAAATACTGTGCAGCAGCTGGCAGTGCTGGAGGAATTGAAGAATGGTCATTTGGGCGTGTATGTGCGCGGTTTCACGTTGTGCTAATTAACAACAATGGCCCCAACTATGATGACTTTCTCGACGGAAGAGGCACAGCGCATATCTGGGGCAGGAATTATTCGCCACTATATATATATGCACACACAAACTGACAAAACTGTACCAAGACATTAATTAAAATGTAACAACTCACTAAAACAAAACCAGAAAACAAACCGAGTGCAAAGATTACAGCTGTTGATGGGCGTTTATTTATTTCATTCGGCAAAACGTAAACGCGGTCGCTTTCCGAATAAAAACCCAGGAAAGAAGACACTGCAGAATTCTTGGTCAGGTTTGTTTATGCATAACACTCGCCTAAGCGCGCACTTTAGTCAATGCTTGCTACACTTTGATAATGTTTTGCGGCTATGTTAACATACTTGCAATTCGTTAAGCGATTGCGCTTATCATCGAATACACAACATTTGTACGGCACCTCCATATAGACATTTCGCTTGAAAATTATGTCTCTAGACAATATGTAGCCTGTGCCACCTAAATTTCGGTCGCCGTCAAAAAAAAAAATGAATTGATGACTTTGCTACTCGTTGAAGATCGGCAAGCGAACTTTCTTCCTGAAGGCACTTTCTCGCCACGGAGTTGTTTTCTTTCGTCCATACTCCATGACGAAGCCGGTTGTAACGTGGTGCTGTAGCCGAACGTAGCCGAACCAATCCGAGGCCACTGAGGTTGGTACAGTACGGTTGGGCCACACTACGCTACGATGCGAGTGTACGTGAAGTACCACGACAAATATCGGCCTCTTTTGCCCACCAGACTGATCAAAATTTTTTCCCCGAAATCTGAAGAAGATTTCGACAAAGCCAAAACCGACCAGGCGTTCTGGGGGAGCGAGGACGGTGACATTCAAGGCTACTACCCAGCCTTTGCTGTCGCTCTGGCAGGTGAGTGTGCCCTGCAAAATTTTCACCTCTCTTGATGGTTTTCTGTTGCGGATATGGTCAATTACATTTATTGCTGGCTGGATGCATGTGAAACGCAAATTTTCGCTCAGTCCGTCGCGAACTGACGTGTGCTATGTCGTGTTCCTTGCACGTGCCAGTATTGTTGATCTAGCCGGCGACGCATGCCATTTGTAATGCGGGTGTGACACGGGCACTTTCGGTCGCTATCGAGCCCGATCCGGGCCGAAAGTGGCCCGTGTGCAGCAAGTATAACATTCACAATTTATTGTTTGCACACGCAACTGTTCTTATACCAGCACGTGTGCATGCATGAAATACATGGCCGTGGGTCTCGACAACGTTGCACCAGCGTGCTTCTCTAAAGAAACGCTACCTGCGCTCATATTACTTTGTGTACCGTACAATTCTAGCAGTCTGTGAAGGCCACATTGCCAACTATACTTTAATTCTTTATGACAGTATTGCATGTTACTAAATTGGCCTTAACTGAATTCAGTTATTAACTAATAAGTCTCAGCATCACTGTAGTGTTCGCCGACGCCTGTGAATAACTTGTACTGTATTAAGTTGCTTTTCCGCGTGTGTTGGTGTCATTGTAGTACCGCTTCCAGCTGGTAGTAAGTATTTTAATTCTATACTTTAAGTTCGCTGCTAGTACTTGTTTCATAAGTTCCTTTCAAATTGATTTTTGTTTGGTAAAGAGCAATATGATCGAGATGAATGTCACAAACGCGCTTGCTGGTTCAAATATTTCATTTCTTTTGCCTCTGTGAAATGCCTTCGAGTGCCTTTGTGATGCAGCAGCATTTTCTCAATACTGCTACAGAATTTTAGTGTTCACTTTAGTTTTGCAAAAGCTGTTGCTTAGAAATGGACTTGAACAAAGTTGTGTTTAGGAGCAAACAGAAAAAAAGAAAACATTTTGGCCCAATTTTCTTACACTGGTACACCTGGTGGTCTTTGCTAAGCATAACCTACGTGATGTGTTTGTCATAGCTGCCCTTTCTTTTAGTGTCGTCACAGCCACTACAGTGCTCCGTACGTTTTCATCACTTGTGCACCACTACTTTGGAAGATCCATCGAGGTGGTGTAGTTGCTTCATCATTGGGATGCTGATCCCAAGGTCAAATGACATAATACTGGCAGTGACAGTTTCATGGGGGATGAAACGCAAAAATTCCCTTAAACTGTGCATTGTGTGGATGTTAAGAAAGCCAAAGTGGTCAAAATTAACCCAGAGTCCCCTACTATGGTGGGCCTCACAGTCACATCGTGGTTTTGGCACATAAAACACCAGAATTTCATTAAAGCGCCCCTGAAACGGTTTGGACAAATTTTGTAGATGCTTAGGGTACAGCTATAGTAAACCATTCGCACCACAGTTTGTGTGAAGCGTCTCATATTAAGGGAGCTACGGATGATTACATGTTACTCTCCTCCATGGCCATGCATTTTCTCCAACTTGTTTGCCGAGGCATCGGGGCTAAGCTCCACCTTCACTGGTGCTGTGTCATGATGGTACATTATGTCGTCTACTTCCAGTTGTCTAGGACCAAGTGCATGAAGCCTCTCCAATCTCTCCGCCAGCAGCTTGGCAGTCGACCCTAAGGGAGAGCTATCGAAGCAGCAAAGCATTGCGAGCATTCTGTCACAGCACCAAGTGTGTCCAGTATTCCGGTAACCACAGGCGTGATGGGCATTTCGACGGATCGGTGGAGGCGTACACTTAAGCTGATGACGAAACTTTAGTGTAGACGTACGTGAGCTGCCTGATCGGTCTGCATGGTCCAGCCACCTGGTGGCACAGAGCTTACAGCATACAAATAGCTAATATTTCTCTAAACAAGTGTAAAATATTTACACAAACAATGTGTTCACGATTACGCACCTGAGGAAATATTACATCAGCAGCAAAGTAGAATAGAGTTCATTACACCTACTGAGTTTGGTTGAGCTCATGCTACCAGGTGGCTGCACCGTGTAGAACATTCACGTTTGTGCCTCTGCTCATCCCGTAAAATGGCACGGTCAAACGGCCTGACCCAGTCTGCTTGTGCTTGCATTTACCCGAACACCGGACACGCTAAACACTATTAGCCCAGGGAACGATCTACAGGGGCTCTGCGAGCACCGCTCGTGTGACGTCAGGGCACGGACTCGCGCCTGTCGTCTGCTGTAGTTCGTGTAGTGTTCGGGTGCCTTCTGCGGTGGTTTTGTTTGTTGGCTGTCGTTCCTTCTGCTTGTATACTCATGGCGGTAGTCTCAAATATATTTTTATGGCATCTTGGTTTGCGAAAATTTACTTAAAGAGCTTATTTCTTAGATGACGGTACAGTTCTCAAAGCAACACTACAATGCCAGCCGAAGGAGCACATGCTAGCCTATTGCGGGTTTTTCATGCGCGGATTGACAACGGCAAGAACATAGCACATAAGAATCCAGTTATGATACCATACCTCAGCGGTTCAGCAGGTATGTCACAAACGCTGGCAATGTACGACTTCAACAACAGTTACCTTGATTTTATTTCGCTAAAACAGGTTTGCTCATGACGAGTAGTTCATGGTATAATATTGAATTTTTGCATTTCTTCATAGGAACACTTGGCAGTAACACGAGGACTTAAAAGTGCAGTTTAGATTCTACCAGCACCACTTTCTTCTTTAACTGCTTCTGAAAATTAGGCGGTTCTTCACACGTTCATTTTAAGGGGCAGTTTTTTGAAGTAAAGCTAATTAATTGAAGCTTACAGCTGTTTGCAGAATACGAAAGGGAATGCACGAATGTATATTTCCTTTTCCATGGTGCATGTTCAACTCCCTTGAGCAATTTACTGGTGTTTGCTGTTTGAGGAATATACACGACGAATCTGTTTGGCAAACTGAGACAGGGTGCTCAGTCCAAATTTTTTTAGTGAGATATGCTTTTCGGACCAAGTGGCTGCAGCTAGAAAGAAACTGAAGCGGCATTCATTAGTAATAGTGGACATAGTCAATTTAATTCCCCGGTGCAGGGTCAAAACTCAAGTGAGACGTGTAAGACTTGTGATGCCTTGCTTAAGAAGGTTTGCGAGATTTCTTTTTACGTACTGATGAAGCGAATAGTTCTCCAATTAAACGACACTCGATCGAGACATGGTGAGGTGGAAGGTGCTTGACTTTTGCTTTTCTAGGCAGCCTAAGCTGCACTTATGTACCTCGAGTATGCTTTAGGCATTAAAATTGACGCTGCAAAAAACTGCCTCATGGTTTCAGTTCGAGCTTGTAGTGAAATTATAAATTTCGTGAACGATGCGTGCTTCGCCATAACGACAGTGGGTTGCTGCTGTTGTGCGAGGGGTGTGCCATATTGTAGATAAAGGCCACTGAGGGCCACCATGAAACATTTCATCGCTTGCAATTGATTAGCTCTCGATCTTAACCACGAAAGTTTTCTTTCAAGTAATTGTACTATGGTTGTTTGTGAATTAACTGTACATAATGCCTTGGCAGCCATGAGCAATTCGTTTTATGGGGACTTGTTTCAGAGAGCGGCGAAAGTAGCAGCAAATGGTTCATACGAAATGAGCGCCTAGTTCTATCTTTTACACATTAATAAAGTGGCCATATTTGACTAGAACAACTCACCAGAGTAATAAGAATGATGACAGCTTCGCTGGGCAGTGTTTTTCTAACATGGATAACATGTCGCCAAATACCAAGCATTTTCTTCCATGTAAAATGCAGTATCTCTCGTAGCTGAGTACTGAGGCAATGGTAAATGTTCAGTGAAGCATCATAGACAACTTCGCATATTAAGTTCATAGACATTCTTCTTACGCAAAATTTATGAACAGAGATGGCGCATATATGCATTGCAAAACCAGTAGATCCCTTTAACGCTACATAGCTTGTGATATCCAAGCCGCAAAGTTTCTCGATTCACGCGTTTTAAAAGAAGGAACTGGGGTTCAGGCATGGCAGCAGAAAGAAGCCGACATATCCTTCGATAAGTACGGTTCGAGCCACTCATACCCCAAAAATACAGGAAGGGAACGAGCGCGCGTGGCAGCCGAGCGAGTCGGAGCGAGCGGCGTTCTGGCCGTGACGTCACTCGCAAGAGGGAGCCACTCCAAATTCTCGCCGCTAATTGTGGTAGTAATCCTCTGGCATAAAGTGATGGTCGCAAATGCGTAAATCCTTGCACCGATCGGTTGCCAACAGTATGATGCGCTGTAGCCACTCCGCTCATGTGCTGCCTTGCAGAGAGACGTGATGTCACAGCTTGACATATTGCCAGTTGCTACGTTTGCGGCCCACAATATAAAAAGTACGAACCATGGTGCTTGCAAAAATAAAGATCGAGATCAACCCTGACCTCGGAGCTCTTGTCCACGCAGAACACGTAACACAAGCAAATAAATCTTGCTTTATGCTGGAAGTGCTTAAATGTATTGAAAAATTGACTTTGTGCATTCTCTTTCTGTTACTTTCTTTTTATGGAAACAAGTTAACTAACATACCAACTATTGCAAACAACATTTTTTCACCATAAAGTTGGAAAAATTATCGATGACGCACCCTGGGCAGCCAATCGTATAGCTCGCCCTACTATCATCATTAGGGCAATTTACGTTAAATGGTTAGGGGCGGCTGCAAATTCAGCCGAGCGGTGTGCTGCGATCGACAGCAACTTACATTTATAAAATCTTATAATAAATTACGTGCTTTATGCAGAGCACTTAGATGCGTCATTTAAAGATAAAAAAGACCTACTCTAACGAGGCAGTACGTTTGTACAAAACCATGAAAATAGTTTCAGGGTCCCTTTAATTAGATCGTGTTAAATGTTGTACTCGCTGTTGAATAGGGAGGAAATGGCAAGGTAGCACTGAAATAGCAACGCAATCGGTGTTGGTGGTTGCTAAATTCTCCCCAGTAGGTTATGACGAATGAAGGGCCTTCATAGATTGCAACATGGCATCAGTTGTAGCTATGTATGCCGAACCAAAGGTCCGTATCATAAGAAGCCAACAAACACTGACACCAAGGACAACATAGGGCAAATGAGCTGTGCTTAATAAATGAAATAAAGAAACAATAAATTGATGGAATGAAAGCGGATGAAGAAACAATTTGCCGCAGGTGGGGAATGATCCCGCAACCTTCACATTTCATATGACATGCTCTACCGATTGAGCTACCGTGGCGCCATTTCCCCATCCACTTTGTTGGGTATTTGTTTCCTAGCAGAACCCTGGGAGTGTTAGCCAGCGCCAACACTCACAGACGGCGGCGGACGTGGAACGCCCGTTCTGCCGCAGGCTTCATTAGAACGTGGTCTTTTTGGGTGAAGGCAACCGGTCAATAAACCCACACATGCTACCTGAAGGCATCAATGTTGGTCAGTGTTACTCAATTGGTAAAACATCGCACGCGAAATGCGAAGGTTGTGGGATCGTTCCCCACCTGCGGCAAGTTGATTTTCCATCCACTTTCATTTCCATTAATTTATTGTTTCTTTATTTCATTTACTAAGCACAACTAATTTCCCCTATGTTGTCCTTGGTGTCAGCGTTTGTTGGCTTCTTGTGATATGAAAAATAAAAATCGGGCCCCTCGGTTAACCCCCTTTTGTCTTGTTTAACCAAATGTTCGGGCATACATAGCTGCAGTTGTATCCGCAGTGATGATACACAGGCACACATTAAAACAAATAAAGCTGCAGACACTGATTATGCGGCTATCTAATAGATGCACATCTGCCTCCTTGTCCTTAACCACTGGGTGTAGCCAATTGTTTGCGAGTAAGGTTCCTGTGCCTGTGCTTATTTGGAGCTGTTGTACGATGAGAACCGGGCGTTGTACAACAGCTGTAAACGAGCACAGGCAACAGAACCTTAAAGTCATCATACAATGATATACAATGGTTATTATACAGGTTGTGCTTTTAGTCTAGACTTTGCTGGGCACTTTATCATTTCATTTTTATATGTTCCAAAGATTCTGATACATGCCACTGGTAAAAGTTTATTGCTTTTTACCTAGGTGGTCTGGACTCCCTGCGACTCAAAATAAAAAGCATGCGGGAGCCATTTCCGAGGCTAATTGAGGCAGATGAAGAGGAGATATCATCGAGGAAGAAAGAAGTGGGTTTTACTATGTGCTAAAACTATAGATTAATTTATTGTAGTACACAATATGGTAGAAAATTTGGTGTAGCACGAATTCAATGGAAGACAGGAATTCAATGGGGACACAGACACTCCTTTGTTGCACTTCATTTTCTCTCGGGCGTTCATTGTAGAGCCAACAGTTTTGTAACTGCGCAAACAAACGACCACAAAGAGAGCACACAAGGACAGGCACCTGTCCTTGTGTACTCTCTCTGCTCTTGTGTGCTCTCTGTGGTCGTTTGTTTGCACAGTTACAAAACTGTTTGCTAATATGAACTAGCTCACCCAAAAAGTTCTTCTGAGCTACCATTGTAGAGCCAGTGAAATTCTGTTTTCTAACTTATTACATATGATTGTGCGAAGCTGACAGGCGATTGTCTCATGGAGCAGGCAGACATATTGCGACGGCAGTGGTCATTAAACCAATCACTCAAGCATTCTCGCATTGGTGTGTAATGTAAACAATATTATGACCAAAATATATTTATCTGTGGCAGCTTTCGACTGGATGGCTGGTTATTTGTGAGCCACATATTCTAATCGCACCACCATGGAAGTTTCATTGAAGTGACAAAATAGAAGCCTGTTATGCAGCTCAGTGAACATGTTTCAAGACAATGTCATCCTTTGCACGTCCGGAAGAACTAGACTTCATTGCGGAATGCTGCGTGAGACGGTGGAAACGGGGATTGGAATGATATGCACCACTTTTTGCAAGCTTCACAGAAGGCTACACTGGTACTGTAAGCTTTAATACGGTGCATGTGACAGTCAAAAGACAGGTTTCGTTTCATGAACACTAAGATTGTTCATGTGATAAATGTACTTGGAATGCTTGCCAGAGGGAATTTCAGTGAATGTACATGTTGCATGCGGTGTCAACACATTTTAAATTACATTGCATTGTGAATAGCTTGTGTGAGTGCATTAATCAGACTGCTTACTAGAATATATTTCTTATGTGAAAAGTCTTGCGTTATCACAAAAGGACGCTCTTTCCTGACAGCTACAGAAAGTAAGGTTTAAAGCTTGAAAAACAGCGCGAGGACAGCAGAGGGGACAGACGAGAGAACAGAGCGCTTACTTCCGACAGTTTATTTTCTTTTCAGAAAGCATAGCAAGTTTTATAGCCACACATTAGCACAACAACCGTGTGCAGAACACCGTGACAAAGCCATACAGAACTCAACATGGCATCTATAGCCCTAGGTATCTGGCCTTGGCAGTTAGTGCAACAGAGTGCTGATAATGAGTGCTGACGCACTCGTCTTTTTAACATCGAATTTTTCCTGCTTCGATTATTTCATGCGTGACACAATCACTGTGTTTTGAAATGGTGCTACATTTTCTGTATCTTTGCTTAAATCCATACATGCAGAAGTGGGCAGAAAGTCAACCCTGTTTACCACGGTCAACATTGTACATGTACTCTTTCAGTCTTTCATTAACGCAGCGGCACGTCTGTCCGATGTAATTTATACCACATTAAAGGGGGATCCTATACACTACGTTGTTTGTGAAATCAATGAATTTATTCGTGTGTGTGATAAGGCAACCTTGTTTGGGCCGAGATGCAACCTTGTTTGGGCCAAGTTGCCTAATTTTTCAGGGGTAGAGAAGACAACTTTGACGTTAACACACTGAGCTACCTTCTTTAATTTGTGCGTGATTTTATGCATGTATGGAATTACCACAATTTTTTGTCTATCCCGAGTTGCTCCATCTGAATTTCCATTCACCACGGATGAATAGCTGCGCAGCAGGCCTTCAGCAACAGACTTGTACAAGAGTTGGAAAACCTGCCGAAGTTCGATCATTGCATAAATAACGTGGTGTATTGGATCCCCCTTTCCTGTGGTAAATATTACATCGAACAGACGTGCCGCTGCCTTAATGAAAGACTGAAAGAGCACATGTAAAATGTTGACCGTGCTAAACAAGGTTGGCTTTCTGCCAACTGCTGCATGTGTGAATGTAAGCCAAGATACAAAATATGTAGCATCATTGCAAAACACAGTGATCGTGTCACGCGTGAAATAATCGAAGCGGGAAAAATTCTGTGTTTGAAAGATGAGTTCGTCAGCACCCCCTCTGTTGCGCTAACTGACAAGGAGGTCAGATACCTCGGGCTATCGATGCCACCTTGAAATTTGTGTGGCATTGTAGTGGTGTTCTGTGTGTGTTTGGTGTGCTAATATGTGGCTATAAAACTTGCTATACTTTCTGAAAAGAAAAGAAGCTGTTGGAAGTAAGCGCTCTGTTCTCTCATCTGTTCCCTCTGCTGCCCTTGAGCTGTTCTTCAAGCTTTAAAGTATGTACAAGTTGTGTTGCATGTTTATAGTTTCTATCAGCAGTTCTGAACAACTTGAAAAAGTGTGTTTCACATTCTGCATCGAAATGGCCCTCAGTCCCCAGTGGCTGCGCAGCACCTGACCAAGGCGGCGGTCAGACTTACAACGCAGGAGAGGGTGCTAAGAATACCTGGGTCCGGACAGGCCGCCAATGGAAACTGACCCTTGCAACGTTTAACCGAACCCTCTCGAGTGAGGCAAGCTTAGCAGGACTCTTCGAAGAACTATCGGACATTGTTTGGGATATTATCGGCCTTAGTGAGAGTAGAAGAACGGGTGAGGCTTACACATTGCTGAATAACGGCCATGTCCTCTGCTGTAGAGGTCTCCCGGATAAGGAGCAATACGGGTTAGGATTCCTAATTCATAAAGACATAGCGGGCAACATTAACGAATTCTACAGCATCAACGAGAGGGTAGCAGTAGTCGTAATCAAACTAAGTAAAAGGTATCGATTAAAGGTAGTACAAACATAAGCTCCAACATCCAGTCACGACGATGAGAAAGTAGATCAGTTTTATGAAGATGCTGCATTAGCGATGAGAAAAGTGCAAACGCACTATACAGTAGTAATAGGGGAGTTCAAAGCAAAAGTGGGGAAAAAGCAGGCGGATGAACAGGCAATTGGCAACTACGGTGTCCATTCTAGAAACGCTAGAGGTGAGATACTGGTAGAATTCGCAGAAAGGAATAAGCTGAGAATAATGAACACATTTTTTAGGAAACGTAGCAGCAGATAATGGACCTAGAAGAGTCCTAATGGTGAAACAAGAAAGGAAATTGATTTCATACTTTCTGTCGATCCCAGCATAGTGCAGGATGTTGAAGTAATAGGTAGGGTAAAATGTACTGATCATAGGTTAGTGAGGGCCAGTATCCACCTCAATTTAAACACAGAAAGAGTAAAATTGGTCAAGAAAAAACAGGTCAACTTAAAGGCAGTAAGCGTAAAAGCAGACAAATTTAGGCTCGTACTTGCAAACAAGTATGCAGCCTTAGAACAGAGAGATGATGACATAGAGGTAAAGAATGAAACCGTAATGAGGCTTGCTTCAGAGGCAGCAATTGAAGTGGGAAGCACGGCACCAAGGCACCCAGTAGGCAAGCTCCCCCAAGTAACAAAGGACCTAATAAAGAAACGACAAAGAATGAAACTGCCCAACTCAAGAGAGAAGATAGAATTCGCGGAACTGTCAAAAGTGATCAACACGGCGAAACTAAGTGATATTTGAAACTATAACGTGAGAAAGAATGAAGAAGCCATAAAAATGTACGCAGCCTGAAATTGGTGAGAAGGAAACTTGGCATAGGACAAACCACGATGTATGAACTGAAAGATAAGCAGGGTAATATCATCAGCAATCTCGAAGGTATGAAAAAGGAGCGGGAGAATTCTATACTGACCTGTACAGTACCCAGAGGATTCACGAAACCTCCAATAGAAACAGTAATGAACAGGATACAGAAACTCCTCCTATAGCTAGCGATGAGGTGAGAAGGGACTTGCATGACGTGAAACGGGGAAGAGCAGCAGGAGCAGATGGAATAACAGACGATTTAATCGTAGACGGAGGAGACAGAATGCTTGGAAAACTGGCGAATCCCTTTACGAAGTGTCTATCGACTTCGAGTCCCAGAAAACTGAAAGAATGCAAATATTATGTTTATTCACAAAAAGGGAGACGGTAAAGAATTGAAAATTTATACACCCATTAGCTTAATCCCAGTATCATATAAAATATTTACCAAATCATCTCCAGTAGAATAATGACAACACTGGACTTTAGTCAACCAAGGGAGCAGGCTGGCTTCAGGAAAGGTTACTCTACAATGGATCAAATACATGTTATTAACCAGATTATCGAGAAATCCGCAGAGTACAATAAACCTCTCTATATGGTTTTCGTAGATTACGACAAGGCATTTGATTCAGTATAGATACCAGCAGTTATAGGGGAATTGCGTAATCAAGGAGTACAGACTTCTTAGGCAAATACCCTGGAAAATATCCCCAGAGACTCCACAGCCACCTTAATTCTACAGAAGAAAAGTAGAAAGATACCTATAAAGAAAGGGGTCAGACAAGGAGTCACAATCTCTCCAATGCTATTCACTGCGTGCTTAGAAGTATTCAAGCTATTAAATTGGGAAGGCTTAGGAGTAAAGCTAGACGGCGAATACCTCAACAGCCTTCGGTTTGCCGATGACATTGTTCTATTCAGCAACAGTGCACACGAGTTACAACGAATGATTGAGGACCTTAACAGGGAGAGTGTAAGAGTGGGGCTGAAGATTAATATCCAGAAGACAAAGAATGATAAATAACCTGGCAAGGGAACAAGAGTTCAAGATCGCAAGTCAACCTCTAGAGTCTGTGGAGGAGTACGCATACCTAGGTCAACTAATCACAGGGAACCTGGACCATGAGAAAGATATTCACAGTAGAATAAAAATAGGTTGGATCGCATACGGCAGACATCGTGAGCTCCTGAATCGGAGGTTACCGTTGTCATTGAAAAGTAAAGTATACAATCAGTGCATTTTACTGGTGCTGACATACGGCGCAGAGACTTGGAGGCTGACAAAGAAGCTTGAGAACAAGTTAAGGACCGCGCAAAGCGCGATGGAAAGAAGAATGCTAGGCGTAACCTTAAGAGACAGAAAGAGCGCAGTATGGATCAGAGAGCAAACGGGTATAGACAATATTCTAATAGACATTAGGAGAAAAAAATGTCGCTGGGCAGGTCATGTAATGTGCAGACCAGATTACCGTTGGACCGTTAGGGTAACAGAACGGGTACCAAGATAAGGGAAGCGCAGTAGAGGACAGCAGAAGACTAGGTGGTGCGACAAAATTAGGAAATTTGTGGGTGCTGGTTGGAATCGGTTGGCGCAGGACAGGGGTAAATGGAGATCGCAGGTAGAGGCGTTCGTCCTGCAGTGGACATGAATAGGCTCATGATGATGATGACATTATACATCACCAAACCTTGACATAGCTTAGTGCACAAACACTGCACTTCACCTTTACATATGGTTTGTGATTCTTCAGTCTTTTAATGAGATTTGGTAGGATGCATTTCAAAATCAGTGGTTCAGTGGCATTAAAAGCGTAAAAAAAATTGCAACTGTTCATTACTGTTTGGTCAGCCTTACCCGAGATTACCCAAATATTCCACCATCAAGTTGCAGGAGCAGCCCACAAGCAGGATAACAAGAAGGAAGAGGCTGGAAGCCGCCAGCATTTTGCACGAGCGCATAATTGCTCAATCAGAAAATGGAGCAGAATCACAGGTTTGTACCTGTTGGGATCATTTTGTTGGCACTCAGCAGCAAAAGGGTCCAATCCGGTTAGCACAATATGTCTAAGGGGACATGCAGCATGGTTTAAAAAACTATTTTTTATACACAGATGTAAGTACTGGTTGGTTTTGCTTCAAGAAGTATCATTTGTTTTGTCTCAGGAATAACGTTCATGATTATTCAGCCAAGTTCCTAATTACTGGTTTTCTTATTTATATATAATTTCAGAAACCTTAGGTAACACTTGGAAAGGCAAGTTTCTATAAATTATAACACCTATTTTTTGTCCAGCATACTTGGAAAACAAGTCTGATGCAAAACAAGCCGAAAACTATGTAATTACTAAACGTGCATCATGACATACTCGCACTGACAGCAAGCTTTAAGACATCTGCTTCGCAACTCCTTTTACGAATGCAATGTGCACATTATTCGAAGAGTTGGCATATGTGCAATCAGAATATTTTTAAAATGCATGTGACATGTTATATTTTCTTTGTCTGCCATTGTTTTTTAGCACCGTCTTTATGTGCACCTGCAAGGTATACACATTGAAAATACACAGCTATTGTAAAGCAATCTAGGCAGGAACCTTCTATGTCAGTCCCATTGTGCTGAAATCAATGGCAGAAATGCACTTTAAATTTGGTTGACTTCAAATTTCTTCCATGGCCTCTGTGTTATTATAGCAAAAGCATTATGTATGTAACGATTCAGTGGAATTTTCATTTAGAACACTATGGAAAATCAATTTCTAAATATTGAACTATGGAATGTAAGCCAATTCTGCTGAACACAACATTACTTCTTCACATAATTTATAAAAGTGGCCACTTCAATTGCTTCGACGGTTTGTTTGCTGAACCTAACTGGGCACTTTCTTGAATATTGTGTTAATCATTCTGGGATAAATAATTTTCTTGGTGTTTCAGGAAAACGAGGAACCACAGTTCCAAGAAGAATTGGTTGCTCAACTGAGAAAGGCACCAGAAAAGAAAGAGCAAGAAAATAAAAGACTAAAAAAAGAACTTCGGGAGGCAGCATCCTTGAATCAAAGGCTGAGAAGTGCTCTGCTGCACAAAATTGGTGAGGATGGGCCCTTTGCTTTTTTTGTCTATAAAGATAACAGATTTGGTGGGTTCAGCTCAATAACATCCCAACACAGATGAGTACCCTGGATTACAGTAAGGCTAATTAGCTTATAAAAAATAAAAACGATATTGGCAGGTTTTTATTCAGTTTCGTGATGAAAATGTGTAGGATTGAAATACTATTCTAATGTTTCCTTGAAACTGACGCATATAGGTGTCTTTTTTTTTTCTTTTCGTGAGTAGGGTTAAACCAACTTATAATGGTGAATGAGCCGTACTTTGGAACATGAGTGATGTATTGGGGGCGGTGCGGCACGGCGGTGAGATGGCTGCAGCAGCAAAAATATCACTTGATCATATTTCTTTCACCAACAGGAAAATTTTGCAGTTGTGCGGGGTAGAGCTATTATGGTGCAGCGTGGACTCTAGTTCCCGGTAACTGCCATTTGTGGGCAGCCGGTGTGTGGAAAACTTCGCAGCAAGGTGCTGTGCCGCCACTTGTACGATTATGTGATATGTAATTTATGTATTTATTTATATAATTCAACATTTTTCATGTTCTTTGGGATAACAAAGAACAAACTCCTCTCTTCTTCAAGCTCCTTTCTCTTAAATTACACCACATCTTTTCCAAAAAGAAAGCAGCTCGATGTGGTCCATGGGGAGGTAATAAAGGAAGTGGCAAGTTCATTGCAGGTGTCAACTTTTGTTTCTTATTGAACTAATGTTATCTGTTTACTTGCCTTAATATGTAGAAATGTATATGTTGGCCAAAGCGGAAGCATATAAATGAAAGCCTGAAGAAGCATGCGCAGAATGTCAAATTAAGAGATGTCCAGTATATCAGGATTGTGTTAATTGAGGAAATAAATGTGTTCCAGAACAGTGATTGTGTTGAAAATAAAGGCACCTGTGTTGGATAGGGGCTTTCTACTTTGCGAAAATTGCAGGCAAATGTGTGTTTCAGAACACAATTATTGTTTCGAAAAATAAAGCCACTCGTTATGGATAGGGGCTTTCTAGATTGAGAGAATGTGAGACAAATGTGCCAGTAGGCCCTAGTTAAACATGCATGAGAAGGAATGTTTATACATTTATTGAAGCTCTCACTGACTTGAACAGTTAGATTCCAGCTGCGGTGGTTGTATAATGTCTTGCTTTTATTGTCTGATTAACCTTGGCCTGCAATTTTGAAACTCTTCAGCATGGATCATGTAGTATAAAGGTTGTAAACAAAGATAAAGTGCCTCAGAAAGGCTGGCCATTGTTTCGATAGGATGTATGTTCGTCAAAGATGGCCTCGTCATCCTAGGCAGGTAAGCTTTAATTGGGTAATGGAGTGACGGCATGTGCAGTCAGTAGCGGCTGGCTGGAAGAGAGAGACTGAAAAGAAAATGGGCGCTGTCATTTGACGTCTCTAGGCGTGGTTTCTAAGATGAGGGGACAAGAGTAAGAAAGTGGGAAGGCGGTAGAAAAAAAATGGAAGTGTTTAAGACAGTGCGGTGTTGGGGGAGTGAGACTTAGTGAGCCTTCAGAGGTGTCTTAGGTGGCATGCGTTTGTGGTTATAGAAGAGCCGGTCAGTGTGTGAGTAACAAAAAGACACGAGTTGAAAGAATGACTTTACTTGCATGGCAGCAATGTGTCAGGTAATTTTTAAACTGTTAAGATGGCGACACGAAGTTTCGGGCTATGAATTTCACTCTCCCACTCTTGTCCCCTCATCTTAGAAACTATGCCTAGAGACATCAAACGACCGCGCTCATTTTCTTCTCGATCTTGTCCTTTACAGCCAGCGGCCAACAAAAACGACCACACCTAATGTCACTCCACTAACCCGTTAAAACTAACTTGCCGAAGATAACGAGCGCACCTTTGATGAACATAGGTCCTCCTATTGAAAGGTCGACCAGCCTTTCTGAGGCACTTTATCCCTGTTTACAACCTTTATATCGCGTGTGCGCTGCTCCATCTGTCAGCCCTCTTTTTGATTCACCATGTAACTTTGCATGTATGTATTTAACCCTGAGAAGCCAAATGTATTATTTTTAATACTGAATTGGCTGCCTAAAAACTTATGCACTGGAAACTTAGTGTGGAGCCAAAACTAGTGTTTTTGATAAGCTGCAGGGAGTTTTCACTTTGGACAGTCTAGCAAATCAATTACTAATCAAGTAATTGTATAGTAAATAATTTTTACTGTAAATTGTTTCATGGTTTCTTTTGTACCAATTTATCATCCGCGTCCAGAAATGAATGTGATCAAGTTGTTTTGATTTTCTGTAATGTGGAATGGTGCTCAGGTCTTTTTGGAGTTCATCTTTTCTACCTCACCTTTAGTTGCAGGTTCAGTGAGATGTCATGTGTTCATCACATGGTTTCTGTCTCTTTGCACTGGTTTCCTACAATGCATACATACCAACTTGCCCAGATTACTGTTTTAGAATAAACTGGTATATAGAGTTCTTTCATGCTTGCATGTGCAGTAACATTTACGTGAATGGTCCCAAGAGGCTGGTTATAGAATAACAGCTAAACTATTTGATGGCTATCTCTCCATGAAGGCTTCGTCAAGGGACAGAAAAGCTTAGAATTATATTATTATAGAGGGCTGTGTTATCGTGAAATAGTAATGGGGTTCTTCCTTTTGGAATTTTTTCTTCAGAGGTAGCCCGAGCCACAGCAGAAAGGCTAGATGGTCAAGTCATCGCCGAGTATTTGATGCCCTGCTCTTTGGGTGCAGGTAATGCTTTCTTTCTGGCCTTGAATGTCCCGATTTCATAATATACTAGTCACTCAACTGTGTTTTGTGCCATTACAGGCACTGGGCTACCCAAAGAAATGGTGCCAGAGAGGGCAAGTGATGCAGGTATGTTTGTGTGTTCTGTTATTGGCTGCTACTTGGATAGCTATATCTAGTTGAGCTGTAGTCCACTATACTTGGAGATGGTGAACAGTATTTCTTTTTGCTTTGTATTTTCTACAAAAAAGTTACATTGCTCACTCGCATATTTATTTTTTATGCAGGCGTTGATGCCTTTGACATGCCTGAGTACTGCTGTAGTGAGCAGGATTTTTCTGCATCTTCTGGTGAGTATTGGCTGCATTCTTTTTCAGTGTTGCAAGGAAGGATGACATAATTAGTACTATCTTTGTTTTTCACATATTTGGATAACTATTTCATTTTTTGTGCAGGCATTGATGCCCCTGTGGAAGGTGGCCCCATCGCGGGACATTGTTCTGCATCCAGTGGTGAGCGTTGAGCGTGCTTTTTTGTGTTTTGAAAGTGGATGCTATTACTTAACACCACATCTTCGTTTAGTGCATGTACTTAGACAAAGCAGAATTGCAGTTATACTATTGCCTTTGTTCTATCCTATTGTTCTGGATCAACAATAACATTATGTGTGTGTAATTTAGCAACAAAACAGCAAATCAAAAGGCAAAATATAGCACACGTGGAGTTCACAATGTCTAGGATGCGCAATAACTACAACACATTGCACATCCTAGATGTTGGGCGAGTCTGATATGGGCCAATCTAAATATACTGGGCCTGTCTAATCTAAATTTACAGCTCAATTGACAAACTTAACAAAATACACCTGTTTTCAAAGGTTTTTGAAATGAAGGTTAAAGTAAATCAGATTGACGAAATCTCGTCTAGTCTGAAAGTAACCGCATAATAGGAATAAAAGCATAATGCCGACCGACATGGAGTTGTCTAAAAATTCTTATGCATTTCAGCTTCCACACGGAAGCCTTGTTCATTGAGCTGAGAGGCACAAAACCTTCAGCTTAAATCCACATCAACAATTGTTTCAGGCATCTTGCGTATGTTGGCGGGAAATTGCCATCATTTCGATTAAGCGTGTGTGCGGTTGTTTGCATTGTCAGGGATTCCAGATACTATCGCTTCGTCCAGTTTTTTTCTTGGGTGATGACTGAAGCTTGGCTCCAGTTGAAATCGTGTTACTTGGATTCTGCGTCTTCAGCAAGTGCGCTGGAAGGGCCTTTTTTTTTCACATCGTTCATGTGCTCCTTTAGGCTGTGCTAAAAATTTCCACTTTCACTAGTGTAGACATAATTGCAGACTGCGCACAGTATCTTATATATTGCAACTCCATTTTGGTTGTTCTGTTTTTATTCCTATTATAAAGGTTAAAGTACTTCTTAGTGCTTTTTGTGGCAAAGAATGGAATTATACTGCTTGACCAGGTGATGCAACAGGTGGCACTTATGTAACGCCTATCAATGAATAAAAATAAGGTCATCAATTAAAGTTTGGCACTTCTGCACTTACTTTTTGCCATTCTCCCCCCACACCTCCAGCTTTTTGCCTCTTTTGTTATCTTGTGACATTGTGCGGCTTTCATTTCATTGCTTCTTTGATCAGAAGTGTGTAATGTATAGACGACTCTCTGCCGCTACTTCTGTTACAGTTGCATGTATACTTAAAAGGGTAACTGGCAAAAAATTTGTGTGTCATAGCCACTCACTTTGTAATCAGTGGGTGTGACGCAGTTCTTTAAACGTGCAATTCGTAAATAACATATTTTAATTCGATGAATTAAAAGAACGCATGAAATGTTTTGCCGAAGCGTTCGCCTACAAGGGACCTTTGTATGTCATGAACATTGGGTGTGATCACAAGGTATCACTGATGCAGTAGTAACTTCTGAATTGTGATCATCCTTGTAAAAACCTTCAAACAGGATAATAGGAGAGAAAGGTGCTAAGGATAAAAGGCGCTGTGCATTTTGGCAGAATCAACAATAGGGGACCAAGCTCATCATTCCTTGTTTAAAGCCGGGAAGCGCAGAGTGAAAGAGGACAGTGGTTTATTCGCCACTTAAGCTTTCTGAAATACATGGTCATTGTGTAGCTTGCAATCAGTGCACTTGACTGATGAACATGTGAACCACCGTCTCTTAATTTCATGACATGCAAATATGCTTTGTAAGCAGACCTTCTTTGACAAGAAACTGCCCTCCATTTGTTGCACATCTTGAAATGGTCATCTTAAAAAAAGTTATAAAGGGCGATCTTTAGCTTAATCAAGAAATTATGCCATGCATAACTTTTTTGCATGAGTCGACAGCGTTCTAATAAACCAGCCATGGTTGCTTAGTGGCCATACTGTCGTGCTGCTAAGCCCAAGGTCAGGGGATCAAATCCTAGCTACGGCAGCCGCATTTTGATTGGGGTGAAATGCAAGAACACCCATTTACTTTGATTTAGGTGCACATTAAGGTACCCCGGATGGTCCAGATTAATGCAGACGCTGTCAGTATGGCGTGCCTCATAATCAGATGGCGGTCTTGGCACGTAAAACCTGAAAATTAAAAAAAAATTATCTATCTGATAGAGGAGGAAAAATCGGATCCACAGTTGTTTTCAGTACTCATTTACGTGAACCCGCAGCAGAAGTGTCGCATGCTAATAGAGCTCGCGAGGGCCACATTATTTCATCAGAAATTCTCTTAGCCACACAAACTAAATGTGGCAGCTGCTCTGAAAAATTAGCTACAATGATGTATAAGACATGTATCATTTCTTGTGTAACAGCTGTTTTCATCTTCTCAGTGCCTTGTGCAAACAGCGACAACATTGTAAACTAAGCTTGGGAACATCCCATTATGTTCTGTACGCTTTTAATGCTTGCATCAAAGCAGTCACACCTTAGCAGAGTTCTCTCAACGACTTTGAGGATGCTGGGATGTTGAAAAGCTAGTTAATGCATATAGTTGCATTCAAATGAAGCACAATATGCGTACAAGCACATAAACAAGAGGGGAAATACATGAAATTTGCCGACTAATGGAGTTCAGCATAATGCCGCAATTGGGCTATGCTTTTACACTGAAACCTCATTAAACCATTGTTGGTCGGAGCGTGGAAAAAGTATGTACTAAACAGTAGTACTGCTTAACGAAAATAGTATGCGATTGCCCCTTTAGCTGTCAAAAACGGAACTCAGAGAGCGTGTGTTGAAAGGACAAAAAGATGCAGTATTTATTCACTTCGCACGACAAAAGTCTGCTATTTTCATTTTCGTTTGATGACCTGGCCCAGCAGCGACGACAGCAGCCTCAAACTTGCTGAAGCTGCGAGCCACCTTTTCAGCCAGCCCCCTTTTTTCGGCAAACACTCACATGGCAGATTCCTCGTTGGCACTGCATCTTCTCCATGCATGGGCATGGCAGCACTGCAGAAGTGGCGGGGCATCTTTTTCATTCCGGGTGCTGTTCTTGTCGGTACGATTGCATTCATGACGCTGACATAACGTGCAGCTTCTGCTACTGGAAGGCCTGAATCGCTCATGCTGTCGTCCTCATCACTGTCGTTAGACGAAAAGCTGAACTTCGTAGCCGTCATCTTTTCGCAACTTCTTTGCATTCCAAATGCCACACACCGTAGTCAACCGTAGATGCCTGTTGCGTGCCAGCACCGACTTCGTGCCCCGTTTGATAGCACGATGTCCAATTTTTCTTCTATGCTGAGCACCCGGTATTTTTTATCCGTGCTTCGGCATGACGCGAGTCCTAGCTTGCACGATGCCGAAATTATGTTGATGTGGCTTCACGCACAAATACACAAAGTGCTTGGAGGCCGTTGTTCTGATCTCTGAGACTTGTTCTAACGGGCCGCCCAATGAGGACGACGCAGTGCCATTATTGCACGACGAGAAGTGGAAACACTACACACTAACCGATACGGTTCGTGCAGATACAAAACGCAATGTGTTTATGGCCGCTGAGTCAGGGATTTGATTTTACTCCTTTTAAAATGAAACTACTGCTTAGGCAGGTACAGTTTAACGAGGTTTTACTGTAATTGCATTTTTTCACAATGTAAGTGTATGCGATTTGATATGAGTGGGTTCAACTGTACTTGGTTCTAAGGGCATAATGCTCCCACACAGCGTCCTTTAGCATTGCACTTGAGCTCAAGAAACACAATGGGGACTATTCATTTTGATGTAATGTTAGCAATTTTGCAGAGAAACAACAGCCTGCACTTGCAGCGCCCCCACACTTCACGAGCGCAAGCCGGGCACCAGCAGCGCCCCCACACTTCACGAGCGCAAGCCGGGCACCAGCAGCGCCCCCCCAATTCACGAGCGTAAGCCAGCCACCAGCAGCGCCCCCACACTTCACGAGCGCAAGCCAGGCACCAGCAGTGCCCCCCCACTTCACGAGCGCAAGCCGGGCACCAGCAGCGCCCCCACACTTCACGAGCGCAAGTCAGGCACCAGCAGTGCCCCCACACTTCATGAGCGCAAGCCAGGCACCAGCAGTGCCCCCACACTTCACGAGCGCAAGCCAGCCACCAGCAGCGCCCCCACACTTCACGAGCGCAAGCCAGGCACCAGCAGTGCCCCCACACTTCACGAGCGCAAGCCAGGCACCAGCAGCGCCCCCACACTTCACGAGCGCAAGCCGGGCACCAGCAGCGCCCCCACACTTCACGAGCGCAAGCCAGGCACCAGCAGCGCCCCCACACTTCACGAGCGCAAGCCAGGCACCAGCAGCGCCCCTACACTTCACGAGCACAAGCCGGGCACCAGCAGCGCCCCCACACTTCACGAGCGCAAGCCGGGCACCAGCAGCGCCCCCACACTTCACGAGCGCAAGCCAGGCACCAGCAGTGCCCCCACACTTCACGAGCGCAAGCCAGCCACCAGCAGCGCCCCCACACTTCACGAGCGCAAGCCAGGCACCAGCAGTGCCCCCACACTTCACGAGCGCAAGCCAGGCACCAGCAGTGCCCCCACACTTCACGAGCGCAAGCCAGGCACCAGCAGCGCCCCCACACTTCACGAGCGCAAGCCGGGCACCAGCAGCGCCCCCACACTTCACGAGCGCAAGCCAGGCACCAGCAGCGCCCCCACACTTCACGAGCGCAAGCCAGGCACCAGCAGTGCCCCCACACTTCACGAGCGCAAGCCAGGCACCAGCAGCGCCCCCACACTTCACGAGCGCAAGCCGGGCACCAGCAGCGCCCCCACACTTCACGAGCGCAAGCCAGGCACCAGCAGTGCCCCCACACTTCACGAGCGCAAGCCAGGCACCAGCAGTGCCCCCACACTTCACGAGCGCAAGCCAGGCACCCGCAGCGCCCCCACACTTCACGAGCGCAAGCCGGGCACCAGCAGCGCCCCCACACTTCACGAGCGCAAGTCAGGCACCAGCAGTGCCCCCACACTTCACGAGCGCAAGCCAGCCACCAGCAGCGCCCCCACACTTCACGAGCGCAAGCCGGGCACCAGCAGTGCCCCCACACTTCACGAGCGCAAGCCAGGCACCAGCAGGCTTGTTTGAAGACGTCAATGGCCAGGTGACACTGCTTATGATTTATTGCGATTGTAATTATAGTGCGAACAGTTAAACTTCTTTTGCCAAAGATTAACTGCATGTTGTAAATATTGTCCAGTATTTGTTGTTTCGCTTATTTGGTCTGGTTTAATGATATTTCATAAGTTGTGGGAGTTCTGTGTTGTATACACACCACTGAAAATTTAGTAAACCTCAAAGTGGGAAAATCCAAAGCATGCTCTTTATGCACTTGCTTACATGTGGGCATAGTGCACAGTAGTACTGTGAACTTGTGTTACGTGATCAGACTTTGGTCAAATAATATTGCAGGGGCACATTCTTTTTTGTGTACACTAGACATTTAAAGATTGCTGCTTTATTGAATGACACTGCCGTTTGAATGTACCCATTATGATGTCATATTTCTGCTGATAATGATTTCTAGGATCAATTTAGCAGCAGAAAAACAGCAGACTGCTACAATTCCGCTTCGCTTTAGTATTAATTATCAAGGAACTGCAGAAGTGAAATCCTAAAGGTGCTACATATGGCATACAGGGAGTGATATCGCCTTTTTAAAGCAAAAAATTCTGTTTTTGATGGGTGTATGATGAGGATTGGTGTCCGTATACCTCCTCCTGAGGCTAAGAAGAAACGGGGTTAACTGAGAAGCCAGATTTTTACTAATCATATCATGAGAAGCCAACAAAGACACCAAGGAAAACATAAGGGAAATTACTTGTACTTACTAATTGAATTAAAGAAAAGTAATAATAATAATAATAATGTATGAGGTTTTACGTGCCAAAACCACTTTCTGATTATGAGGCACGCCGTAGTGGGGGACTCCGGAAATTTCGACCACCTGGGGTTCTTTAACGTGCACCTAAATCTAAGTACACGGGTGTTTTCGCATTTCGCCCCCATCGAAATGCGGCCGCCATGGCCGGGATTCGATCCCGCGAACTCGTGCTCAGCAGCCTAACACAATTAAAGAAAAGATAAATTAATGGCAATGAAAGTGGATGAAAAAAACAACTTGCCACAGCGGGGGAGCGTTCCCACGTCTTTGCATTATGCATGCAAGGCTCTAATCAATTGAGCTACTACGGCGCGCGCCATAGTAGGCCAGCGCCACCACTCACAAACCTTGGCAGCGGATGTGGAGCATCCTTTCTGCCACAGGCGTCACGAGTACGTGATCTTTCTGGGTGAAAGCAAATGGTCAAGAAACCCGCACATGCTATATGAAGGCATCAATGTTGCCGGATTTGAGACCATCGTTATGTAAGAACGAGAAGAAAGGGGGTTACCTGAGGGGCCCAGTTTCTATATTAATCATATCATGAGGAGCCAACAAAGAAAGAAAACATAGGGGAAATTACTTGCACTTACTAATTGAATTAAAGAAATTAAAAATAAATGAAAAAACAAATTGCCACAGGCGGGGAACGATCCCACGTCTTTGCATTCTCCCTGAGGCTGTTGCTTACAATGGTGTGTGCAAGTTTAATTTGCTGATGACTGTTTTACATTATTATGCAGCGAAATTTTTTTCTTCTCTTGTGGGATATCTACTTCACTCCACCTTTATAGATAGTTATATTTTAGCAAAAAGATAATTGTTACTTTTCATCACTATCTTTATGCAGGTAAAAGTTGGCGAAAACACCTTTATGTCATTGGACAAATGGCTGTTTGTCATGAAGAATGTGCCAAACATTTTTGGCTACTTTCTGAGACTGCCACACGCAGCCTTACAGGCCAGGCATGCCGCAGCATGGTCACAAACTCAACAAAGCTGCCGGCCACACCAGAGAAGGTGGAGATGGTAAAGAGTAAGTATATATACTACAGCAGACATTTCTTGCGCACTATTACACATATTTCCCTGCAGTGGCTATGGTATTAGGCTGCTGACCATGAAGGCTACAAGCTTGACTCCCACTCGCTTCCGATACGGGAAGAATTCAGGAACATCGGGTTCTTCAAGAATTCCTGAAGAACCCAATGTGGTCATAAAAATCGGGAGCCCTCCACTACAGCATTTCTTGTAGCTCAGCTATTTTTGCTATGTTAATTCTCATCAGTTAACCAATTGGTCTACTCCAATAAGTCTGTAGAACCAAAACGTATGCACTTGACTCCAGTAATAGAAAACTCACCTTAGTGGAACTACTGTATAAACTTAAATAGCGTTGCAACAGTGGCTGGCTGCCCATTGGAGTGATAATGATATAGTATATTTCCATTAACCAGTCCAGTTAATTCCATCATGTTCTAAAAGCTTCAGCTGGCACTCATACATTTCCATTGGCTCAAATGCATTATTTCTATCTGAAGTTGGCCTTCGCTAGATAATGCAAACTTAGGTAATCATAAACAGCATGCATGCTGTGACCCCCCGGAGAGTTGTTCAATAGCTGCTGCATTTGTCTTGGGTGTTACTTAAGGCACAGTGAATGCATTGAACATATATCTTCCTCAAAATACCTCATTTGTGGCTTGCCTGTTGACATATTAAGAAGTGAAAACAGTTTACAATGAATTATACACTATTTGCTTGAATTTAATGTGCATATTTTTTTTAATAGTAACATTAGTCTAAAAACTTCCTCCGCAGTACAGTCTAATGAAAAAGACGAGAAAACAGTGCCGTGCACGCCTAGCGAAGCTATGTGGGCTGAATGCAGTGCGAGGCCAGAGATGAGTTGGAGACTAGTGGCATAGACTATAAGAACAAGCTACTATAGTTCAAATTGTCTAGCATTACACAGAATATGATAGCCACACTTTTCTTCGGCAACCTTTTGTGCGCAGGTAGACATATTGTGCAAAAGAAGCAGCATACCCCTGATTGCGCGTCAATTTTTCTGACAAGAAAAGTGCGATCAATAGGCGAGTAAATACGGTACATATGCAGCCTATATCCTTCACTGAAATGTCCTAGCTCAATCCATGTCCTTCACTGAAATGTCCTCAATACATGTCCTTCACTTAAATGAAACTTCATTGAACCCTACACTTTTTCTTTCCCCTCTAGTTGTTTAAGTGGATACCACTGAGCATCACTTCTGCAATATTTTTCAGACTGCCTGGCAAAATACATTGACCTCCACCCTGCACCACAGCCACCTAGGGAGCATCGAGTCAATGCTGTGAGGAAGTACTTGCGTACTTTCTTTACCGAAGCAGCACGGCAGGGAAAGAGGGTGCGCAAGGCTCCAAAACATGCTGATATGCAATAAAAATGGATTATATATAAGCAATGGTGTTACACCACTTATTGCAAGCATGGTGTTATAGTGCCTGTTAGGCCTATTTTACATGTTTGACCTAACTTGCAAGTTTTTTTTTCTCCATGGGCAAGCTGCTTTTCATGTTTCTTGGCTCTGAAATTATACATGGTAAACATCAACATTATATGTCAGTTCGATTCACCTCAACCACTGAACCAGTTTACAGCAGGGCAAGTAGTTGAGAAATTATGCAGCTCATATTTATTGGCGCAAGCCCAACGCTCAAATGCGATACTGTCCAGACACGAGCGGACATAATGTTTTCTCTGCCTTAAGTGTGCCGTTCGCGTCGGTTTAAGAGATGATTTGCCATCCTTGCCACCGCCCACCATCTACCCTCCACACCATCCACCCATCATGCCCGCTGCCCACCATCCACCCATCATGCCCGCTGCCCACCATCCACCCAGTATGCCTGCTGCTCACTACATCGATCCACTATTATGATGGTTGCTGGATTCCGCTATGCCCATCATGTGTGTTTTTCCAATAGGGTTGTGAGCTGTACTACTTCAGGTTAGTCAGAAATTTGCTGCCCGTACGTAAAGCAACCATATGCGCTTGATCGTAGGGTCGCTTGACCAACGAGTGAGACTAAAAAAAAACTAAATTCTATGTAGTACTTCATATCAAATCGGTTCTTGTTACTTCTGCTCAGGATATGCAGCCTAAATTTATGCTGCTATGGTACGTTGGAATTAAAACATTCTCTAATTTACAAAAATAGCCGTTCACGATGACTGTCGCAAGGGTATCATATATCGCATATACTCATACAATCCGAAGTTATCGACATTTTTACACAAACATTCCGAAATGAATGCAAAAAGATCACGTGCCCACTAGACTCTAACGGCAGCGTCAGATCTTTCTGCAACTTTCTTTGGCGGGAACTTAGCTTCCCATTCTGCCAGGTCGTAGTCACCTTCAAGCTTTGCACTGAATGGGTAGATGAAACGGCGAAATTGCATTAGAACTGAAATGTTGCATTTTCTTGTTCGCCTTCTTAGTGGCGTCTACGGGCATTTAAATTTTGTAATCGTTAGTTTCGGAACAGCTATCCACGGTTACTCTCCAGAGGTTAAAAAAATTGCAACAAGTTGTCACTTAAGGCTAAAAATTCCTTTCCGTTGACTAGTTTCTGTGCCGTGCACTGAGTCTGAAATAAAGTATGTCAATGAAGGGTAAACCGGTATTTAAAATCTGGAGCAAAAGTTTATCACTTTAGGTACATTGTACGGTCAAAAAGCTGTTCTACATATCAAAAACATTTACCTCGTTTTTTTTATACCTGGCTCAGGCACATCGTATTATCATACGAACTGAGTTGGTATCGCCTAGAAGTGGTTAAATGGGAAGACATGCAATGTTTTACTCTAAAATTTATGTCCATTTAACAAGGCCACCGTTAGCAAACTAGCGAGTTGACTCGACTAATGGTGGCTTTGAGAAATGGACTACAAATTTCGGACTACAACACTGCATGTAGTCTCACTGGGAAAACATTAAGCTAGCTCTCCCCTTAGATCCGGTGGCGCAGTTCTCTGTGCGGTCATGATCGCATGTTTTTATTGAATTATGCAAGCGCGAACAGAGCAAGCGTCTTTGTTTGCTCACACGCAGCTTTGGTAGTTTCATTGCGGTAACAATACACGGGCCCTTGAGGCGCGTTCCAACGGTCAGCGATGTATCCGTGCTGTTATGTTGTCAACGCGCCTGAGCTACCCACGCATCGATAGGCCTCCTAAGAAACGCAGTGCACCTCGCTAGAAAAGCGCCGAAGTGGACAAATCGTCACGCTCCTCTGAATTGATATTTGCCGAAGCCAGGAGCTTCTGCTGCTTGCAAGAGTCCTTTCGGTGCACACAGTGGCACTACCGCTCAGCAGTTGTGTATATGCCCCATCGTGATGCACACACCATAGTGTGAGCTGAAGAGACAGTAAACGACAAGCTAAATTTATTCTAATTTTTTATTGGCAGCTTAGAAACGGTGAGGGTTTCCAACTTTCTGATCTGGTGCACCATCAAGGTACCACGCCAGTAACGCCGCTGCCGCCGTTGCTCACCGAGTCAGCATTCTTGCGCGCTTGAGATGAGCCTGCGGCGCAGGAGTGCTTTTCTGGCGTGGTGCTTCCCTCCGTAGGTTCGAGCGCAAATACAAGTCTTGTTGTTATATTCAATGCTTTGTTTATGGCCGAAGTTTACAATAACATGTTGCGTTGCGTCGCATCCATGCACTCGAGTAGGATACAGGCTGAATAGATGGGGTGACGATGTGGGCGAAACCGCTGCGGAAGGGGCGCTGATACTTGAGCACCTCTTTTATTTCAACTGTTTGTATTTAGCCTTGGTAACCAGTCAGTACCTGATCTTGCAAGGTAAATGAAGTGCACGGTTGATGGTTGAAATGTTGCGGAAGTCACCTCGAATGTTGTAACGTAGTAGTTCAAACTGTTTCGGGAGGCTAAATCATGTGTTGCGTGTTGTCTGACTTCTTGGTGCCTGACTCCTTGCATCGCACAGCGGTCCTTAACTGTTTCTCACGTCTTCGATAGAGTTTGTCTTTAAGGAACCATTGGACTGCAGTCATGGCTATGTAACAATGAGCTGTTACTCATATGGCGACATTTTGTGACATGGACCACAAACCGAGCTCTGCCGGCAACTAATTCGACGGAATTTCCTCTCCACCTGGGGGTATCACTTACTATTTATGCCCTGCTATGTTGAAATGGGACGAAAATGTTATGTGTATCATTAAGAGACAGGAAGAGAGCGGTGTGGATCAGAGTGCAAAATGGGATAGCCGATATAGTAGATGACATTAGGAGAAAAAAAAATGGAGCTGGTCTTTGAATGTAAATGACAGAGTTGATAATCGGTGTCTTGGAGGATGGGTGCCAAGGGAAGAGAAGCGCCTTCAAGGACGGCAGAAAAATAGGTGGTGGGGTAATATAACGAAATTTGCAGGTGCAAGTTGGAATCAGCCAAAGACCGCGGTAATGTGATGGCTGGGAGATGCCTTGGCCTTGCAGTGGACATAAAAATAACTGCTGATGATGAAGATGCTAATGGTGTTTGTGGGGGTCCTGAAATGAGTGGTAATCAGAGTTTTCAGGTGTTTTCATGTTCTTTCAAAGAGAGTCGCTGACTAGTTGCACCAGTAAGCGACTACATTTTCAGCGGAACTGGTGGTCACCAGGTCAGCCCCTTTAAATATATCATTCTCAGCTTCAGAGAAGCTGTGAAACCCGGGTGATGTTCATGAACAATACATGAAAGTCTGTTGTTTTCACCGTCTGGCGCGTCTATTGTCATGCATGCAACGACATTCGCGCACCATGCGGCGAATGACGCATGCGGGAGGCTGCTGCGCCCCTGGTGCGTTTTCACAAAACCGCTGTTGTAGAAAACGCGCTTAGCTGGTAGTCCTAGCTGGTTAGCATAAACTAAATCGTCCAAGTTATAGCTTATTGACTTCTTTAATCAGGTGGCAAACACGCCGAATAAAGTGAGGCAGACGACAGTGCTGTGTGGCATCTACCTTTGTAGTCCGTGCTCTTATAGTGCCTAGCGAAACAGACAATAAACGCAGCGGTTACAAAACACAAAACACATCTTTTGAATGACGTTGCGCGATTCTCAAGCAGCACATACTTGACAGAAGTGTGAACTACGGCTCTAACTATGTGGGCAATGATGCAGGTGCCAGAGCAAGCTTTACCACAAGTTGAGTAGAGCACATTCCACCTGAATAAGGGACGGTCTGCTTAGACTGCGAACTATTAAAGCATCCAAGCTTTGCACACAAAAAAAATAACTCTAGAAGCGATCTGGAAATGCGAGCTGGATGTTAGGCGTGGCTTTCACACATATTAGAGATACATTAAGCAACCATTGTTTATTCTCGTATATTTTTATCCTAAAACGCTCGGCTGGCTTACGCCAAATAAACCGTATGTTGAAGATCGCTTGCTAAAAGTTTCTGACCTTTATTATCATAAAAAAATTAAAACATCATCTCAAGATAATCTTGTATGCTGAGTTACAGGGACGAAATTGGGGCAACGGGGGTGAATCTGCACCAAGAAGGTTGCATTTATACAATACATCCTGTATTCATTTTGACAGTCTGTATAGTTGCGATGTTGTTCATATATTTGTCGTATTTTATTGTTCCACACAACAAGCTCGCAATGACTTCTGCCTGCAGAACAACATAGATCACATAGATATTAGAGAAAAAATACTTCTAAAAGCGAAAAACTTCAAACAGCTTACATAGTAATTCACTTGAATTGCAATATCTCAACCATCTTTTGAAACGCCTTTATAGAGACGCAATACTACTGCGTTTATTTATCATTCATCTTGACGCAAAGCGTCATTACCACAAAACATAATTGTGATGACGTTAGAATACCATAAAACTGAAAAATTTAATCACTCAGAATTGCCAGTGTAAGTATATTTTTCTTCTTAAACATCAGAATTCAAATGAAATCTTTACGAGCGCACATCACACAACAATTAGGATTATGTACAGCACTTCCAAGGAAAAGAGTACACAGCATTAAAAAAAACTGTAAAATTGCGTATCCTACGAACATTGGTACTCGGCTTAAGTAAAGCTTTCATTGGACTTCGGCAAGAACGCTGATTAAAAAAAAAATATGGGGATTTACGTGCCAAAACCACTTTTTGATGATGATAACTAAGTTATCATCATGATAACTAAGATGATGATAACTAAGCGCAGTGCGGCAGCGCATCTGCGCTGCCGCACTGCACCCGTACGTGATTACACACCAAGCGAACAATGAAACCCATTGTGTATGGATTCGTTAGAAATCGCTAATTCCTTTTCTGATGCCGTATGCCGGAAAAACTGAAGAAGGTGGGGCATATAGAGCTTCCGCTGTAAAAAAATAGCCGGAATATGTCCAAGCGACGGCAAAGAAAACTATCTTGGTTCTGTCCAGCCACATTGCATTTCCATACCTTTAGTTTGGGAAATGTTACTTGGCATACCATGTAGAACACATCCAGAGGTGCTATAACGTAAAACAATTCCAAACTTTTCTATTCCAATTCTGCAATCAGCCCTCCACGATTGGTCATTTGCATTGTATACGCGTGACAAGAACATTTAACTGTTACATACTCTTTTTTCTTTGTTATTGTTCTCTTTTGTCAATTTATTCTTGCTCTTTGACCTTGATTTTGCTCCCTCCTTATGTAATGCCTTCGGGCCTTTAAGGGAAAAAATAAATGAAATGAAATGAAAAACATTTCTAAACCACCCTTACTTCCCCTGTCTCGTCACGCGACGTCACGAAAACCTCCATAGCTCCTCATCTGATATGACGAGTACACAGTGATTATGCGCAACTAGACCGAAAAAAGAAAAATTATTATTTGTGATTCGGGCTGCACCCACCTCACCTGCCTGTCATGCGACGTCACAAAACTGCGAAAACTCACCGCGTCAAAGTGACGTGTACGCGCTAAAGATGCATTAATATGCGGAATAGAACTAAAGTTTCTTCTGAATAGCCGCAGGCCACCCCCTTCCGAATGGAAGGAAAAATAGCTGCCGCCGATCGCTCAGGCACTGGCAACTCGCAGCTGCCGGAGAGCTTGTGTTTATTTGCGTACAATAAAATTTTTTGCGTGGCTGTGTAACGTTTTCGAGCACTTTCGACACGTTTACGACCTTCCGTTCGATGCCGCTGCAATTTTCGACCAGCCACGGCAAGCTAAGTAACGGAAGACGGACCAATCGTAGACACCGGCAGCACGCTCTTCATTCGGTTGTCGATTTTCATTTCACTGGCTCGGCCCCATTAAATCCCTCTGCCTTAGAGCGTGGTCCGCGCCGGTTATCAGCCAATTAGACAAGACAAGCCGCTCAGTGTAGGCAATTTTATTCGTTTTTAAAGCCAACAAAAGGGACCTCCTATACACAAGGAGAGCGTTTGATTGGTCTGTTCAGCCAACCCTGCGGGTCAGCGCCCTGATGCTTGCGTGGGCGGTTACGCAAATATGACGTCAGGAGATTGAAATAAAAACATATTGGAATAGTTTCACGTTATAGGGGCCCAGTTCTACAAACGTATGTACTGTCATTCAATTTATTGGCGCCACGTCATCTTACTTATGACATGAATGTTGTGTTGTGTTACCCATGTCACGAAATCATTCTCATTGATGTCAGGTGCATTATTAAAACGACACCATATCAGGATATCCCTCGTACGAAAGAAATGAGATGGCATGCATCACATCAATAATGTAATAATCATGTCATGACGTGTTTGTCATGAAAAGAATAAATCACATTGTTTGATGGCTCAGTGATTGTTTCTTTAACTCATATGTGTCAGAATATCAGGGACAAGACAGGCGTGAATGACATGAGAAGAATGACATGGCATGACATGTGCATGCATGTCTTTTAAATAATGTGATGTCATGACGTACACGACATGTGATGTAATTCTTCGCATTCATGTCCTGACAAGCAGTATAGTCATGTGATCACATTTAGGTCATATCATTATTGCCAGATCATGCACGTATGTCATGTCATTCATGTCCTGATATATTTCGAATAACATGATGAACATGATGAACATGATGGCATGCCACGATGATAAATGAACATGATGGCATGCCATTCATGTGATGACATGCATAGTTTGAGATGCTTGTGATATCATTCATGTGATGACATAACATAGGCCTGCATGTCATGTCATTCATTGCAAAGCACGGATGTCGTTTATGCTTTTTTATTAAATGCATTTAAGAGGAAGCTTTAACTCGGGTGCTCCTATACATGTAAAAGGAGTATTCGTTTTTCTCGGTAACCACTGCACCAAATTTGACGAGGTTTGTTGATTTTAAAAGAAAAACTTAAAATCTAGTGACAGTTGGTTTCGAATTTTTGATTTAGGTCCTTAATTTTTTATAAAAATTGACAAATATTGCAAATAAAAAAAAGAAACTATCAAGTTTACAACTCTGTAACTCTAAAACTAAAAACGATAATACAATTCTTTGAATTGCATCTAATAGTACATCTAAAGCGGACAAAGTTGATATGGTATACATGAATCTAAAAAAATTTAGTAATATGGAAATACAGCTTTTGCAGAACCTTTGTAAACAACGTAACAAATTCACGTAAGATATAAAATGACATATCAGATTTGTCCGCTTTGAATTGTCTAATGGATGCCGTTTACAAAACCGCGATGTCTGTTTTTGATGCAGAGTTATGAATTCGTAAACTTCGTTCTTCTATTTTTTTCGAACTTCCGAATTTTTGAAAATTCTTTTAACAAGATCCAGGACCTAAATCGAAATTCCGCTTCCAACAGTCACTAGAATTTAACTTTCTCTCTCAAATGCAACAACCTTCATTAAAATCGGTTCAAAGGTTATCTCATAAAAACGTTTTTGCGTTTTACATGTATTTGAATAGGCTGCGTCGGAGTTGGGCTTGAGCTAAAGCTTCCTCTTAAGGCGAGGTTGGTCCCTATGTGTGACGCCGGTTACCCCTCTTCTTTTAAGGATGGTTGCCGTCGAAAAGTTGCCAGCAATCACAAAACTAAACTAATAAACACATGAACGAACATTCGCGTACTAAGCATCCGAATTGCTGTATCCATAAATGATCGCCCGACAGATTAGAAAGTGTTCACATGGAACGCAGGAGTTCAGCAAGAATAAATATTCACAAAACCAACATATTCACACCAAAGGTGTTGGGCACTTGCAAATTAGGTCCTTCTTGAACGCCGCACTCTTAATACAACAAATGCAAAGCCTACATGAACACGAATACACCACGAAGACGCAATTAAGGGTGCCTGTTAATAATCACAATACAAACAATGACTGTTGTATGACTTAATATTTTTATGACATTTTTTATTCCTCCGAAAATCGCACTAAGGCCCGCGTAGCGATGTATTCAAGTTTTTCTGTTGTAGATGAACCTAAAGTTTTTCCAAGTATAGAGGCCGTCTATACAAGACATGTAATTTTCCCGAAGGGTTCTTGCGGGGAGCATCCAGATTTTTACAGTGTAAAGAAGGTGTCCTATGGCTTCTTCAACCTCGCTGCATAGTATGTAGCACTGTTAGTTTTTCTTATCCCTTACGGGAAGCTTTCAGTATAGGCAGCGCCTAGCCGAAGCCTAAGAACTGTTCTTTCGACAGATCGACTAATTTTAAATTGATTATTGAATTCTATTGTAGGATCTATATTGTACAGTGGAGAGTTCTGCGCATAGTTTAATAACCGGATTGCCTCGGGCAGTCTACCACATAATTTGTTCAGTAGGCATCGCGCATCACTAGCCTCTAGAGGAAGTAGTGATAATTCATTCTCTTGATCTGCTACACGTGCCATATGATCAGCTGTTACATTTCCTATGATTTCAAAGTTACTTGCAATCCACTGGAAAGTTACGTCGTGTTGTAGACCTTTCGCTATGGCGTATGCGTTGTGTATTCCGTATGTAATGTGCTGCTTGCTTTTCTTAAGCTGATTTCATTTAAGCACATCAATGAGGCTTGTGAGTAATCAGAATTATCCATTGAATTGGTTCTGATGGCCGACATATATAACGTCAAACAGAAAGTATTGTTTAAAGTTCGGTCGTTCTGCACGCTGTAAATTGTCTATAAAATGTATATAAAATGCAGATGTCAAGGTTTGTATCCATCATGATTCATCCGTATACACGTGAATGCGATCTACATACTTATGCCATCTTCGGCTGGTCGTTTCTTAGCGCTCTGGAGCGCTCTCGCGAGCGGCGTTGTCTTTGGCTGGTTGAAACAGGGTGAGCGCCCTGCGTTCGGCTGCTTCTCGATTGCTCTCCTCCATCTTCGAGCGCTCTGAGGCGCTCCAAGCCCTGTCGGCGGAGCTGTCGTCGAGATTGAAACGTCATCGCAGCGCCGCGTTGCTGCTGTTGGTGACGGCCCACCGTAACCTAAGTAACCTATGCCCCTGCATGCTGGCGTCTCGACGAAAGCTGGTCTCACCAACGCGTCCGCCGGTTTTCCCGACAGCACCGGGAGCTTTGGGGATGTATTCTCTAGGAGTCCACCTATTCGACTGTCCATTTCAGCCGCTGCTGATTGGCTGAGGCAGCTCGGCTCCTCCTCGTTCGTACAGCTGCATCCAATCAGCAGCGGCCGAAATAGACAGTCCACTAGGTGGACTCTTACAGAATACCCTCCTTGGATAGACGAAACATCGGACGTTGGTAGTAGTCACGTGGTTTCGCATTTGCCATTTTCTCCTCCGAGAGCGAGTCGCACTCGGCTTGCGCACTTGTTGTCCTCTACCTCCGAGCTCGGGGAATGCCGGATCTGCCCTACTCTGCTTCGGGAGATGGAGGCGACCAGTCGAAGACACCATCAGTGTAAAGATGTGATAAAGTTAATTCTTTTATCGCAAGTACAAGCATATCACATCTGCGACCATTTGCAAAGTGCCACACGGACAATGCATCTCGTGGGGCATGTTGCGAACGAGCGAAGTGAGGCGGGACTGCCTCGATAAACGGGAGATTGCTTGAGGCAGCGTGCGGATGACGCGTCAGCGCGATTCATAACAGTAGCCGGAGACCGACCTCCACCCATGCAGCGCTTTGTTTGGCACGGTCACCGAATGCCTTGTCAATGACGTCATCGGTGGACAGACGACGAACGCTACTCTGGCGTTTTCTCGGAGCGATCGTTGAAGCAGAAAGCACCCTATTGTTAAAACGCGCGTGAAGCGCCGCTGGCGTTAAAACACAGCTGTGATAGAGCGGCCACACCAACCCTACCAACTTTCGGGAAGCGCGGCGGCAGCCCTGAGAAAGCATGAAAATCTCGCCGCCTCTCTGTAGGTGCTAGATGTCGCCTACTAATTCCTTCGTCTGCCGGCAGGTCGGCGCTGTGTTTACCTTCTTCGTCCGTCATTCTTAACGCGAGTGATGTCTTATGAAGATGATGACGTAGTTGCCAGTGATAATAATTATTTTGGTTTGCTCCCTTCTGTTGCCGCATTGCTGCATTGCAACGTAAAGGAGAGCGATCGCACAGAATCGGGTATGGCGCACCGTCTGCAAAAACCTTTTCATCAGGACGGCTTGGTTTAGACTCATCATTGTAAACAACAGAAAGAAATCATGACAATCAAAACAAGCTCGAACGAGGGCGAACGAAGCAACAGAGAGAGAGAGACAAAAGGGAAGAAAAGACAGGGAGGTTAGCCAGTGTAAATACCGGCTGGCTACCCTGTGCTGGGGAAAGGGGTAAAGGGAATAAAAGGAGAAGGAAGAGAGAAAAAAAACAAGAAAAATGCACACAGTAACGCGATGTTACACGCAACAATAGCAAACCAAACAATAGGGACTAAGAGCTGATGCTAGCAGACAATAGCACGAAACGGGCGGTCCGGCTAAGTGCAGATACAAGTACGCAACGAGTGGTCGGGTTTGTCCGCATGACACCAGATTCCTGCGCACACGTCATTGAATAGACCGCACTCATTGGCCTCCACCGTTCACGGTTCGCGCCTCTCATATTCCACCCTGCACTCGCCTTTTCATCCTTCTCTGCTATGCTCGTTCGCTCGGTTACGCCGAGCTCGCCGCAAGAACGGGCGCATGAGAGCTGCACTCTAAAGATAACAAAAAAATAAAGAAACAAAGTCCGACATGTTGGTATCGTCGGTAGAAGGGCTTAAGGTGCACATTATGGTCTACTTCAGGTCGCGAGCGGCGCTGTTGTGATTGCTTAATGGCGTCTGCCACGAGCCTCATAGTCCACTGCACCGATATCGTGGATGTTCTTATAGGTTCCGAAATATTGGCTCAAAAGTCCCTCAATGGCTCTTGGCCAGCGTATCGTGGTCAAAAACCAAAACGCGGTCGCCGGGCTGGTATTGGAGGTAGCATCGTCGAAGTTTGTAGTGTGGGCTGTCCGTCGTTCGCTGGTTCTTTATGCGCAAGTGGAGAAGTTGACAGGTTTTATCGCACTCCGGAGATAGACGGCGGTGTCGAGGTAGTCTTCGTCGGGGATGTTCTGCAGCCTAGGGTCCAGCGCTGTCACGGGATTGTTTCCGTAAAGCAGCTTGAACGGCGATATCTGGGCTATCTCTTACCCTGCCGTGCTTTAAGCAAACGCCACATACGGAAGCATAGAATGCCACGTCTTGTGTTGGACGTCGACTTAAATTACTAACATGCCGGCGAGCGTCTTGTTTAGACGTTCCGTTAGATATTTCGTCTGCGGGTAGTAGGCGCTTCTCCTCCAATGTCTTGTCTGACTAAATTTCAAGCTTGCCTGAATAAACTCAGCTGTAAAAGCCGTTGCTTTGTTGATGATTAGGATTTGTGGCGCACTATGTTCCAGCAGGATGTTCTCAACGAAGAATTTCGCTACTTCCGCCGAACTACCTTTGGGCAGGACTTTCATTTCGGGTAGCGGGCCAGGTAGTCGGTGGCCACGACGATACACATGTTTCCGGATGTTGTCTTCGGAGAGAGCCCCAACAGATTCATCCCGATCTGCTAAAACGGTAGACGAGTGGGCTAGATCTGCTGTAGCAATCCTGCTGGCTTGTCGGTGGTGTCTTGTGCCACTGGCATTCTCGGCGGGTCTTGTGGTAATAGGCAACGTCGGCGTTCAGGTTTGGACAGTGATACTAATACTGAATCCTCGCCAGCGCACGCGAGAAACCGAGGCGCTCTGCCATTGGGTCATCATGAAGGACGTTCTACTGCAAAACCCCGTATCTATTGTCCAGTGCAATGCAGAACTATGGGCCTAGTGTCGCGCGCTGGGTGCTGGGGTGCTGGGCAGGCTCGGCTCACTGGGAGGCGCTGAACGCTATAGCAAAAATCACTCTGGAGCGATAAATGCGTGCTGCCTGGCTGTCGCACATGTTCGTTTGAATACATAAATGAACCAACAGCGTTTAAGAGCAATATAAGAAAAGGAAAAAAACAAGACTGCCAATTTACTATATGAAGACCCAGAAGTTTCTGACAGACATGTCTCGTACAAATATGGTTGATGCAGTACCATCCCGCAACTAAAAGTTACGCCTCTATCAGAAAGAAAAGGTTGTCCGTTTCAATGGTATTTCCTGCAAGTGTCACCACACTGACTTTTCTGCGGCTAGTATTTTAACTTCGACAAAAAAAAACCTAAGTTAACCAAAGACTATGGAGGCAGTATGAGCTGTTACTGCCGATTGTGATAGACGTTTTGTGTTCTTCGCGAAAGCGTTATGCACACTTTTCTTAGTTCAACGATGTAAGTCAATTGACGCGTCTGTGTAGTGAGGCTGGCACTATACAGGCACAGTAGTGCGGCTGGCAGCCTACGGCGACAGCACATGTACGTAAGTTTAGAACGCGTCCCATCGGCACTCATTGATTCTTGTGTTGGCACTGTAGAGATGAAAAAAATAGTTTACTTAAGAACATCAATACGAACGCTGATATAGAGAGTGTTGTATCCTTGTTAGACTTATTGATTCCGTAGCCCACACAGGCCCATAGCCTGTAGAAGGACTCGGTGGGTTCACGGGGCCTAAGCTTGGGTTTAATGAAACCATCTCTACGCAGCTATCTGGCCAATCCTAACATGTGTGTTTTTGAGCCTTAGAACCTGTTACATATTACTTTTTCGGTACACTAGGGAAAGTGGAGGCACGCGAATCAGCGGCAAGCTTCCTATGGTGCGCATGAACGCGACTTCTTCGTTTCGTCTCAACTCCACAACACTGACTCGCAGAGGTCGCTTGCGTACAAACTACTAAAAAGCGAGGCGTTATTGGCGGTTCTCTAATTTCATTCAAGAATATAGCTTTCCGCCCACTCAAAATGGTATTGCAAGAAACGAAAGTTATCTTCAGTGTCACATATGCATGCATGAGCGGGCCAGCTCGCGCACCATTATTCCGAGCTGCGACACAAAATAGACATTTATGAACTCATGACATAGCGTTATTTACGACAAGATAAAAGTACCAACTGATGAAACTGGATCAAGCGTTTAATATTCAACAGCTCATGTATTACTTGCGCACTGAAACCAGTGAGGCAAATACACAACCAGTGATGTTTGCAGTACGAGCCAATGAACTCCAGCGAGAACCAGCGCTTGTACAACGCAGATCAGGGGGGCCCAGCGCCATAACAGTGAAACGAGCATCTCGTCGAGTGTGATCCAGCTGCTATCCAGCGTTCTCCCTGATGTCCCAGTCACTCTCAGCGAGTGCCAGCGCCGCCGTGCGATCCAGTGGCAAAAAAGCGCTGGTGTTACACTGAAAGCCACTGGAAGACGCTGGTTTTCCCCACAATGGCGTGTAGAACTTTCTGACCGCAGTACTGAAGGTACAACCACAAAGTAGTTGGCGCGGACTGGCGAGAATTTTTTCTTTACGAGGGCGTCATTTTCCAACAAAAACTAAGACAATCTGCGCCTTAATGCCCTCGGGACAAAGTCGATCTTCCCGTGCAATGTGTACACAAGGATTCTTAGCTCCTGGTCCGCTCACTGCTGTTCGGCGAAGTCGTCGGCACCTATTCTCGCTAGGAAAGAATCGTCGTCCTGGTCACCTTGCGGTGGCGGCGCATCAGGAGCCCATCATCAGTCGGCACCAGAGTGTTCTCGTCCGTACTTTATGCGACCGCGATGACAAATTGTCGCACTCTAAGGCTGCACTATTCTAGGCCTCCTGAAGTGTAATTTAATGTGGCTAGCCAACACATTGCATGATCGTGAATTCCACTTTGAACGGCTTTCCATATAGGTAATGCCGAAATTTAGTCGTAGCCTAAATTCTGGCAAGCTATACCTTTTCCATCGTTGAGTAATTTGCTTCCGCTTTCCAGAGCGACCAGCGAGCCTAATATATGGCCCTTTCAAGTCTTTGTTTTTGCTCCACTAGGATAACGCTGAGGCCTGCATTGTTTGCGTCGGTGTGGATTTCATTTTCGGCGTCTTCATCCAAGTGCGGGAGAAGTGGTGGTGACAGCAGGAGTCGTTTTAGTTCATCTCAATCCCTCAATTTTGGGTTTTTTTTCGTTTTAAACTCGAAGTAGGACTTCTTTAGAAAAGAGAGAGGCGAAGCGAGAGAAATTCTTTGTACAGGACCTATTGTGGGCACACCAGCCAACAAACCTGCACGCTGCCCTCTTATCGACGAGCTGCGAAACGTCTTCTATGGCAGCACTTTTCTGCGGTTCAGGAAAGATTGCAAATTTACTGATGACCTGATGTAGGAAAAGAAGGTTTTTGTAAGCAAAACGACATTTCTCTGGCTTATGCGGCAGCCCAGATGACTTCTTTAGTACTGTTCTAGATGTTGTCTAGTACTGTTGCAAGATGCTTGAGGTGTTGATCGAACTTTAAGGCAAAAACAACGACAGCATCAAGCTCGAATCAACAGGTCCGCCATTTCAATTCAGGAAATAACGTTCTCTTTATACGTCGAATATTGCGGCAGCTGAGCAAAGGACCATTGGCGTGACCCCATTCATAGAGGCCGTCTGGCGGGATAAAGGCGGTCTTATCTCTATCTCTCTCGTCTACTTTGATTTGTCAGTAGGCCACCTTGTGGTCCACCGACGAAAAATACTTTGCTCTCCAGAGTCGGTCGATTGCGTTGTCTATCGATGGGAGCGGGCACACGTCCTTTGTGACTTTCTTCAGGTAACGGTAATCAACGCGAAACCACACAATTCCATCTTTATTCTTTACTATGAGCACAGGAGACATTCATGCGCTGTTCGACGGCTGCATGGTTTCGTCACGCAGCATTTCAGCAACTTGTTCTTTATTGTCTCTCACTGTCTTGTGGAAACTTGGCACGGGCGTTGAAGGAATAGTCCAGTGGACTCTTCAGGTATTAAGCGATGCTTATCAACTGGTATTTGTGAAATTCTTTATGGCAGCGAAACGCAGGGCTTCCATTGCTGGAGGAGTCTCTGGAGTTCTTGCTGGTAACTGGGAAGACACAGAATAATTTCAAGAAGTCGTTATAGCTTTGGCGGAATCCGAAAGGACAAATGCATTGCTGATCTGTAACATCGGTCATCTGTGCGATCTCCGTGCCATTGTACAGGTGTTTATATTCCTGCCTGGAGTTCGTTACCAATTCTAGTGCTTATCGGCGTAACTGCACGGTCCCTTCACGAACGCCCGTCTCACGATCAGGCAGCACCTGTTGATCGTTCTCTACGATGGCTTCGATGTCTCCGGCTGCTTCCGTAGTTGATGAAATCATGATGCTGGCGCGAAACTGAATATTGACTTGACCTTCAAGTACACTTAAGTCAAGAGTAATGAGAGTGCTTTCCGGCGGTATCGCTTGATCTGTGGCTAGAGTTATCGATTTGTAATTTACGTCTGTTACTGCGCCGCGTTGGCTCAGCAAATATGTACCAAGAATGACGTTCCGTGAGCATTGTTATAGGATAATGAAGGTCGCATGGTCATAGCGGCTATGAACAGTAATTCTTGCCGTGCAAGAATTGAGTCAGCGGCAGACCGTGACCAGCAAGTGACTGTTTTTACCTTGCTGTCGGCAGGTTACGTGGCGGCATCCCTGTCAGCTTGTGGGAGGATCTTCTATCTGCAAAGGCTGCTTCGTCTTGGAATACACATCGGCGCATGCGGAATGCTGACCTGCTGCCTGGGACGCTTCTAGTCGGCTCTTTGCCGCCACCGATGTCGCTGAAGTCAACGCCCCTGACGTCACGTCCATCTGCGGTTATTTAAACCTCGCTTCCACCGGCCTACTCTGCAGTCTGCGGCAGACCGTGACCAGCAAGTGACTGTTTTTACCTTGCTGTCGGCAGGTTACGTGGCGGCATCCCTGTCAGCTTGTGGGAGGATCTTCTATCTGCAAAGGCTGCTTCGTCTTGGAATACACATCTGCGCATGCGGAATGCTGACCTGCTGCCTGGGACGCTTCTAGTCGGCTCTTTGCCGCCACCGATGTCGCTGAAGTCAACGCCCCTGACGTCACGTCCATCTGCGGTTATTTAAACCTCGCTTCCACCGGCCTACTCTGCAGTCAGCGGCAGACCGTGACCAGCAAGTGACTGTTTTTACCTTGCTGTCGGCAGGTGAGTCATTGTATCAACCTGCTTTTGTAATTTTCTCACGTGTCCTCGTTTGCCGCTGACTGCAACAAGATGCCGAATATTTGTGCTGTTTGCCCCCAGGTGTTACCTGCGGATGGTAAATGTTTAACGTGCTCTTTGTGCAAGCGGGGTTATCATCTTGGCAAAAGTTGTTCGGGGGTTACCGAGGGTACCTACACTAAAATGACGTCCGAAAAACGCGAAGCCTGGTCCTGCCAGACATGTAGGCAATCTGGATCCACGAATAGCGATGTTTCGTTCTCACATCAGTTAACAGACGTCAAGAACAAACTGGATCAGCTTACAACAATTGTAGAAGCACTTGTGGTTAAGATGGAAGAACTTCTGGAATTCAAAACCTCGGGAGAAAAGCTGAATGAGTCTGTTGGGGTAATACAGAAGTCTATTGAGTTTCTGTCCTCAAAATACGATTCCGTACATTCGGCGGTGTCGGATAGCCAAGCTGAACTTGGCCAGCTTCGTGCCCAGTGCGAGACGTTGTCATCGACAGTCTCTTCTCAGGCTGCAGCCCTCCACAGTATGACCACTGAATTCAATGCCCTCGAGCAGTACACCAGAAGGTGTAATTTTGAGATACACGGTTTCCCCGTTCAGCATAACGAGGACCTGATATCTGTACTGGGTCAAGTGGCGGAAAAGCTTGATATAGAGTTTCAGCCTTCAGAAGTTTCTGCTGCACACAGGCTACCAGCTCGCAAGGATTCCATCCCGGCCATTCTTGTGCAAGCACAAACTGTAGCGATCAAGCAAAAGTGGCTCGATTCTCGCAGTTGTCTCCCAAGTCTTGTCTTTAATGGAATGGCTCCAAATCCTCGGCTATATTTCAACGACAATCTCACACGCGCTAACCGAGATTTATTTCGTCAGGCTCGCCTAAGAGGGAAGCAAAAGGACTACAAGTTTGTCTGGACACGCAACGGAAGGGTGCTGGCCAGAAAGGCTGAGGGTGCTCCTGTCATTCGCATTGATACTTCCATTGACCTCGAAAAGCTCGTATAAATATGGTTGTAGCTAGACCACTCTCGTTTTATACCTTCTCAGACGTTCATAACTTTTTTATTGCTAACACCGGTAATGCCTTCACTGCCACCCATGTTAATATCCGCAGCATCCGTAAACACTGGAATCATTTTTGCGCTTTAACTTCGCCTTTCCTGTCTATCTGTGACGTCTTTGTTTTGACAGAAATTAATGTTCCTGCGGACGCTATGTCTTCTTATTCTATACCAGGTTATAAGTTGTTTTCATACACTCGCACGTTGCGTAAAGGTGGGGGCGTGGCGGTATTTGCGAAAGACAAATGGTCTGTATCAGAAATACCGCTTTCCTTTTCGCAAGCTGAAGTTGTTGCCCTGCGACTATGCTCATCTGGGACTTCATTGCTTCTTTTGTCTATGTACCGGCCGCCTTGTTGCAATGTTCGCTTATTCTTATCAGAGCTTGACACAGCCCTATCATCCCTATCTCTTGACGAAAACGTGTGTGTGCTAGGCGATATAAACATCGACACCCTCCGCCCCACTCTGCCACCGGTCGCCGATTATCTCGATCTATTATCTAAATGGGGATTAGAAGGCATTATACATCAAGCAACGCGTGAAGAATTTCTTTGTGGAAAGTTGGTTCAATCCTGCATTGACCATATTAATGTTCGGTGCTCCAATTATGTGATGCAGGCAGCTGTTGTTGAAACTAAGGTCGCTGATCATTACTTCGTCTGTTGTCGTCTTGTAGAAGATGCCACGCCTTCGAAAGTCACCAGCACGAAAAAGGAAATTTGCATTGTTGATCCTAAGCTCTTTGACGAATGCGTCACAAAGCATGACTGGCAGTCCATGTTATATACACTCTCTCCAGCTGATCTATACGACCGTTTCGTTCAGATTCTCCACAATTACAGAAACAAATGCACCCGGTTTGTAAAAGTGAGATTACGTCGAGAAGAGAACAAATGGCTATCGCCACAAATTTTAGCGGCAATTAAGGAAAAAGACCTTATGTGGGCCCAAGCTAAAAGGGCTCCAAATTGTCCGGAGCTACTACTGAAATTTAAAACATGTAGAAATCGAGTGAATTCCATGACTCGGCTAGCAAAGCGAAATCATATGCGCCAAAAATTCAAAGAAGCTCGTTCGGACGTGAAAAAGACGTGGTCTCTTGCAAATGAATTAAGAGGTAAATTCAAACATGATGGTCGCCTGTTCCCACTTGAGTCCCATTTTTCTGCAGATGGAGCAACTGTTTCAAATGGATTTAATACATACTTCTCGCAGGTTTCTGGTACTGCTAAACCACACCCTGATCACTGTACTTTAAGGAACAGCGTATACAAATCTGCACACCTTCCTCCTCTATCAGAACTTGATCTCAGATCAATTCTTTTTAATCTAAAGACTGGTAAATCACCGGGCGTTGATGGCATTACTGTGGACGAATTACGCAGAAATTTCGACGCTGTTAAGTATGTGCTGTTATCACTGCTGAATCACATTCTAACCAATGGTATTGTACCTACAGAAATGAAAAAGGCCATAGTCATACCGCTCTTCAAGAGTGGTGCACGAAATAGATACGAAAATTATCGCCCAATTTCAATTTTGCCGTGTATCTCTGAAATATTAGAAAAACACCTTCTGCAAGTCATGTCATCGTACCTCGACACCAGTAGCATTATTTCAAGTACGCAGTACGGTTTTGTTCCAGGCAGAGGCACACAGGCTCTCCTTGAGGATATTTCAGACATTATAAATTCAGCTTTTGATGCTAACCAGGTCGTATGTGCTCTTTTTCTTGATGTTAGCAAAGCTTTCGACAGTGTTTGCCATAGTCTTTTGTTATATAAACTTTCCTTGATGGGATTTCGTGGGCCTTTCCTAAAACTACTCTCTAACCTTTTGGAGGATAGAACGCAGTTAGTCTCCATTGGTCAGTACCGGAGTAATACAACTTCAATAAAAGCCGGAGTACCTCAGGGATCTATATTAAGTCCACTTCTTTTCAATCTATATGTGAATGACCTTGCCGCTGCTACCCCTATTTTTACATTTCAGTACGCAGACGACACAGTTATCTTGTCTCAAGCTCCCCGTTTTTCAGATGCAATCTCCCTTTTACAAGATGCAACGATCAGCGTTATGAACTGGTTTAATAACAATGTCATTAAAGTAAACGTCTCGAAAACACAGCTTATATGTTTTCATAATCCTTTGAAGAAGGTCAGTTTAAACTTTCCATTACTGGCACACTCTTCATCTTGCTCCCCCTGCACCTGCTCACCCGTTCCATATGTTTCAACAGTGAAATACCTCGGCGTTTTTCTCGACAGTGACTTCACATGGAATACGCATCTGGCCCATATATGCTCAAGATTACGTGCAGTTTCAGGTACATTATACCATATCAGATATTACATGCCACTCTCAGTTCGTAAAATGGTTTTGCAAGCTTTGGGTTACGGCATGCTTCGCTATGGGATTACGGTGTACGGTCACTGCGCGATTCGATGGAAAAATAGAGTCAACTCTATCCTTCGATCAATTCTGAAAATTATTAGTTATGATTTAGGTTTAACCACCGGCATCGACCTTTTCAAAGCCTTAAGGTTGCCAGATTTTAACGCCCTTCTAGCGGAGACGGCCATCCTGAGGCATTTCTGGTCGCACAAATACAAGGTTGAATATGTTCCTGCTCGTTGTCTCCGGCCGAAAGACCGTTTTCGGGTGCCTCGCTGTTCTACCAAGTACGGTCAGCGCACTCGTCATTACTTCATCCCTTCCTCTCTCAATAAACTACCAGCAAGCGCCTTTCGCGCGAAATCAAAGTATAAATTAAAACAAATTCTTCGTCGCATTAACCTCTAATCCATTATGCGGTTGGTTTCTTTCATTTGTATTAAAACCCTACATAAATTTAGGGTCAATTTATTTGTTTCATTTTACGCCTACTGATGTGTGTGAATAGAGCCTGGAAAGAATACTTTCGTTTTGTTTCAATGCCCTGCTCCCTGCTGACCTCATATGTATATTCCTGTCTCTTTTTGGTTCCTATTTTCATTTTGTCTTTTTTGGCTGTTGTCAATAGGATAATTGACGGATTTTAAGTGACATACAAATGCCTGATGTATGTTTTCTTGCTCTGTTTAAGTATTGTGGGTTATGTTACTTTTCATCGCAGGATACGTGGTTTGTGTGCAATTTTTTTGCCTCCTCATTGCTGTTTGTGTATATCCCTTGTGTCCGTGCCTGTTAACAATGCTTCTGCATATCTTGCGTTATCCGCGATATTACATCGTGTTAAACGCTGTCTGTCGGCTCTGCCCTTCAAGCCCAATGCGGCTTTGGCAGGCCTATTATGTATTAGTGTTAGCGGAATTCTGTGTCAATAAAGTATTATTATTATTATTATTAGTCGGCTTCACGAGGTCCCCAGCTGCCCGAATTTGAGGGCCTCCCCAAGCAGCCTTCACTTTCTTCACCTTGGTGGCCAAATCTGTACGGACGATAGAGTAGGCGGCTCCTGTGCCTACCAGAGCAATAACATTTTCGCCATTATTCAGACGATCAAGGTGGGTAGCTCTTGTCCATCCGTTGCAGGTCGGTCTTGGCGTCGTATCACGGTTGCGTCGTATTGACCTGTGGCTGGTGCGTTGTGTTGGTAGGTCTACTTTTATGGGTGTATTCTTGGCTTCGAGGCTTCATCTTCATGGCGGCATGTCTTTGCTAGGTCGCCGAGATAATTTGCGGCGTCGTCGTCGTCTGGGGAGGATCTTCGACATTTTGGCTTACAGCAACCAACCATCCATCAGTTGCTGATTTGAGTTTTCTGACTAGGCTCTTAAACAAAATTATAGCCTTTGGGTGGTATCTTGCCAAACAACAACAATCGTCATCCGTCTTGTCCGCATTTCCTTTCTTTAACGCTGCGAGCCCGGTACTTTAATGTCACAAACTGCATGCGCTTTATCAGCATGACAGAACAGTCTCTCAGCGAGCGCAGTGTTTGGAAGAAAGCAAACGCGAGCACGACAGATGACCGTTATTGTTGTGTGGCAAATATACACCTAAAGGGGTGTTAATTTGTTGAAGAGTGTAGGCCTTTGCTTGCATACGACACTAGCGAACGTCTTCAGCAAGTTCTCACGAAATCAGTCTCATGTCGGTAGAGTTGTCGCTTTGTTCTCTAATCGAATTCGAGCAGCGTCCTGCAAAGAAAAATAGACATGAAAGAACTTTTCCTCGCCGGTCCAGTTCTTGAACGTCTGGGTCCTCTCGTGTGTCCCCAGCCAGGCTTGATGGTTTTCAATTGTCGATTCTAGTGAATCCGCTGGCTGCCTTTGTTGCCGAAGTACGATGGCTACTGACGATGCTGATTCCGATAACAGTTGCTTTCGACTTGGCGGTGGTTTCGCTGGTCGTCATGGGTAGAAGTCCATACTTCGGGGGCAGGTCTTGTAGCCTGAGGCTGACTTCATTGTCCGGGGCGACGCTCGTGTTCTCTTCGAGATTAGGGCTTGGATCACGGATATTCAAGGACGTCCGTTACATGAACACAAAACCTCCTTCACAATATAGCAGTTTGTAGAGACAGTAAAGAACGAAAGCGTCAAAACTGTCAGTTGCGCACATATGTCTTTTTTTTGCGAACTTGTGCCGAGCAAAACAAGTAATACTAAAGCACAGCGATAGCGGCGAGAAAAGTCAGTAATCGTCGAAAATCTCATCAGTGGGTCAAGGAAATTGGATTTTATAAATGACTCGTGGAATATTCCAGCGTAATCGCTGGTGCTCAATTGCTTGCCAGACAGTAATACATAATTCATGTCGTGCACACGTTCTGATTCCACAGGGCTCGGCGAGAATATACACATCATCTTCATCATCATCATCAGCCTATTTTATGGCCGCTGTAAGACGAAGGCCTCTCCCTGCGATCTCAAATTACCCCTGTCCTGGGCCAACCGATTCCAACTACCATCCGCAAATTTCCTGATTTCGTCGCACCACCTAGCCTTGTGCCGTCCTCTACTGTGCTTCCCTTTTCTTGGTACCCATTCTGTCACCCTAATGGTCCAACAGTTATCTGCGCGTTACGTGACCTACCCAGCGCCATTTCTTTCTCTTATTGTCAATTAGAATAACGTCTACACCCGTTTGATGTCTGATCGAAAGCGCTCTCTTTCTCTCTCTTACAGTTATGTCTAGCATTCTTTGTTCCATCACTCTTTGCGCGGTTCTTAACGAAAGTGCACGTGCAGGGAGCCGAATGGCGAGGCTAGAAATGAAATTGACTTCATACTCTGGGCTAACCCTGGCATCACACAAGATGTGGACGTGCTCGGCAAGGTGCGCTGCAGTGACCATAGGATGGGAAGATTTCGAATTAGCCTAGACTTGAGGAGGGAACGGAAGAAACTGGTACAAAAGAAGCCGATCAATGAGTTAGCGGTAAGAGGGAAAATAGAGGAACTCTGGATCTAGCTACAGAACAGGTATTCGGCTTTAACTCAGGAGGAGGGTCTTAGTGTTGAAGCAATGAACGACAATCTTATGGGCATCATTAAGGAGTGTGCAACAGAAGTCGGTGGTACCTTCGTTAGACAGAATACCGGTAAGCTATCGAAGGAGACGAAATGTCTGATTAAGAAACGCCACTGCATAATAGCCTCTAACCCTACAGCTAGAAAAGAACTGGCAGAACTTTCCAAGTTAATCAACAAGCGTAAAATAGCTGACATAAGAAAGTATAATAAGGACGAAATTGAGCATGCTCTCAGGAACGCAGGAAGCCTAGAAGCAGTGAAGAAGCAACTAGGAATAGGGAAGAATCAGATGCATGCGTTAAGAGACAAAGCCGGCAATATCATTACTAATATACATAAAACAGTTCAAGTAGCTGAGGAGCTCTATAGAGATTTCTACAGTACCAGTGGTGTCCACGACGATAATGGAAGAGGGAAGAGACTAGAGGAATTTGAAATCTCACAAGTAACGCCGGAAAAAGCAAAGAAAGCCTTGGAAGCTATGCAAATGAGGAAGGCAGCTGGGGAGGACCAGGTAACAGCAGGTTTGTTGAAGGATGGTGGGCAGATCATTCAAGAAAAACTGGCCACCCTGTATACGAATGCCTCATGACTTCGAGCGTACCGGAATCTTGAAAGAACGCTAATCTAATCCTAATCCATAAGAAAGAGGACACCAAAGACTTGAAAAATTATAGACCGATCAGCTTACTGTCCGTTACCCACAAAGTATTTACTAAAGTAATCGCAAATAGAATCACGAGCAGCTTAGAGTTCTGTCAACCAAAGGACCAGGCAGGATTCCGCAAAGGCTACTCAACAGTAGACCATATTCACACTATCAATGAGGTGATAGAGAAATGTGCGGAATATAACCAGCCCTTATATATTTATACCTTTCATTGATCACGAGAGAGCGCTTGATTCAGTCGAAACCTCAGCAGTCATGCAGGCATTACGGAATCAGGGCGTAGACGAACCGTATGAAAAAATAATGAGATATCTATAGCGGCTCCACAGCCACCGTTGTCCTCCATAAATAAAGCAACGAAATTCCAATAAATAAGGGCATCAGGCAGGACGGTACGATCTCTCCACTGCTATTCGCAGCGTGTTTACAGGAGGTGTTCAAAGACCTGGATGGTGAAGAATTGGGGATAAGAGTTAATGGAGAATACCTTAGTAACTTGCGATTCGCTGATGATATTGCCTTGCTTAGTAACTAAGGGAATCAATTGCAATGCATGCTCACTGACCTTGACAGGCAAAGCAGAAAGGTGGGTCTAAAATTATTCTAGAAAAAACTAAAGTAATGTTTGACAGTCTCGAAAGAGAACAGCAGTTTACGGTGGGTAGTGATGCACTGCAAGTGGTAAGGGTATCTGCTTAGGGCAGGTAGTGACCGTGGATCCAGATCATGAGATAGAAATAATCAGAAGAATAAGAATGGGCTGGGGTGCGTTTGGCAGGCATTCCCAGATCATGAACAGCAGGGTGCCATTATCGTTCAAGAGAAAAGTGTCGAACGGCTGTGTCTTACCAGTACTGACCTACGTGCAGAAAACAGGAGCCTTACGAAAACGGTTGTACTTAAATTGAGGACGACGCAATGAGGTATGGAGAGAATGATGGGGGTAACGTTGAGGGGGATACGAAGAGATACGAAGAGATACGAAGGATACGCGCCCCAAATGCGCGTACTACATGGGAGTAGAGATGCGGTGTTCGGAGCACAGTCCAACAATCCAAATGTGCCTGGAGTGCATGGAAGATGGACACCGCTCGGACGTTTGTCCGAACCCCAAGAACATATGCTGTGGCTACGGACTCGAATTTCCACTCCCACAAGGACACGAATGTGAACTGAAGTGCGCCGTGTGCAGGGCGGCGGGGCACGGGACGCGTCGGTGCCCGAACAAACTGATTACCGCCAAGCGCGTGAGGACGACTCGCCAGTCTCGATCGCGGGAGCGGTCGGGACAGAACGCCAAAATGGGACCGGTGCGCTGGTTCGAGTCGACAGAAGAGGAGGACTTCTACCGGCACCGATCGAGATCCAGATCTCCACACGGAAGCAGAGCGAAGAGCAATACCCCCTCGCGGGACCCCTCCAGCTCCAGGGTTTCGCAGCGGTCGGATTCGCCACTGCCTAAAAAACAGCAGGTGAGTTGGGCGAGGGTTGTTTCTTCCATTGCTCCAAAACAGAATACTTGTAAAAATGATAAATGCATTCAGAAATTGGAAAAGAAAATGCGCAACTAAGAGAACAGCTCTCAGGAGAAGAACGCCAATGACAATCACTTGAGAAACAAATGTCAGAGTTAGAGGCGCGCTTCAATAGCACCATACAACAGCTGGAAACGCCGCGTCATTCTGAAGAAATAGCCAAAACGAAAACGGCGGCAGATATAAACTCTGTCTGCGCGCAGTCTCCGACAAGCCAAATCTCAAATAACGCACAGATAACGCAGCGCGGATCCAGACCATGATCGCGGAAAACTTAAATATATTTATCCATGAAGTGATGACGTTAGTTACCCAAATGTTAACGGGATTTCAACAACTATGCGCGAACGACTTCGAGAAACACAAGGTATTCGTGGCGGAACAGCTTTAGGCAGTCTTGAAGGCTGTTCCCACCAAAAAACACAATTGCGATAGGGGCGGCTTCGGCAAAAACTAATATAAGCCACTGCGTGACAGAATCCGACGGCTCGGACACGGAAACGTCATGGACTCAAAATAGGAGTGGGCAACATTGCTAATCACGCTAAGAAATCACAACGAATACAAAATTCATAACAATTAGAGATATGGCAATGGAATTGCCGCTCCTTCTCCAGAAAAGCGGCAGTATTCCACCAGTTTATCAAAAACTCCGGAATCGCTCCGGACGTGATATGACTGCAGCAGGTCGGGGCCAAGCCGGCCAAACTGCAGGGATTCTACACTCTGAGCGATCCTCAAAATTCTAAAGTCGCCACGCTGGTGAGCAAGTCGATAAACGCTCAATTATTAACACTTCCGCAAACTGAGGGAGAGACGAATTCCATAGTTATCAGTGTGATGCCAAAGAAACGAAGTAAAGCACTCACACTAATCACAAATCTGTACAGTCCTCCCACAAGCAAAGGGGACGACCTACCCCACATTCCCTCAGCAATAAAACATTTAGCGCGCACCATGGATAAGGCGGTGATAGTAGGTGACTTTCATGCACCCCACATACTATGGGGATACGCGCAAACGTCGCCCAAAGGGTTCCTACTCGAGCGCACCGCAACGGCCTTGGGCTTAAGGGCAATTAATCAGATCGGCAAACCGACGCGCACGGGTAACAGCGTCAGCAGAGACACGGCGCCCGACCGTGCCTTTACAATTAACATCAGAGACGCACAATGGGTTTCCTTTGACGAAAACCTGGGAACCGATCACGACATAATCCGAGTAGCGCTCTCCACGCCCAACATACAGAGAACAATAGGAATGACTAAATTAACTGACTGGCCTCGTTATAGAGAACTCCAGAGAGCGCTGGAGGAGTCGGATGCAGCCCCGACCAACATGAGAGAATGGACTGAATCCCTTTGACGAGCATACGGAGACACCACTAAAGCAATTGAGCGTACAGCGGACGTGCCGGTGATAGACTCTCACCTGGTCAGCCTATGGGAAGAGAGGCGGAAACTGGCCAAGAGGTGGAAAATAGAACGTCTAAACAAACACCTGAGACAACACATCGCTCAATTGGCAGAGCAGGCCCAAGCCCACGCCAACGAGCTCGCTGAAAACGAGTGGGCGACGTTCTGTGGAACCCTATCAGGAACTCTGGGAACGACCAGTACGTGGCGAATACTACGAAGCATGCTAGGCCCAATGGGCACGCGTACTGAGAATAACCAGAAGCTCCAAATTATAACAGACAACTTCGAGGGTACAGACGAAGTTGTAGTCCACGCTCTTCAGAAAAAGTACATAGTACCCTCACCTGCCACGGGATCGTCGTACGTGAGGAGGCAATACGCTGGGGAGGCGAACCGTAAATTAGACGAAGGAATAACGTACGCGGAAGTGTATGACGGGGCACAATCCGCAGTTAAAAACTCGGCACCGGGCCCAGACTCGATCACAAATGCAATGTTTTGAAACATGGATTCCGTAGCCCTAGCGAAAATAACAAACATTTTCAATAGCGAGTGCTGGGCCAAGGGAGACTTGCCTCAAGAGTGGAAATTGGCTAAAATAATCATGATCCCCAAACCAAAAAAGAATCCCTCAAATGATGCACTACGGCCGGTGTCACTCACGTCCTGCCTGGGTAAGCTCAATGAAAGGGTTATCCATAGCAGATTGCAGCGATACCTGGAAGAGCGGAGCTGGTTCCCGGACTCCATGATAGGATTTTGCAAGAGTTTATCTTGCCAGGAAGCGTTCCTCCTAATTAGAGACGAAATTCTAACTAATATACCGTACGGCGACGAGAGAGTAGTCCTAGCACTGGACCTCAAAGGAGCCTTCGACAACGTCTCTCATGACGCAATATTGGAGGAACTCGAACTCGCGGGTTGTGGCGAGCGCACATACAATTACTTAAGAGCGTTTATTTCCAACCGCGAAGCGAGCATCAGTATTGACCAAATCACTTCGGATTTATTTAAAATGCCTGACAAAGGAACACCTCAAGGAGCTATATTATCTCCTATTCTCTTCAACATGGCGATGTGTCGCCTCGCGCGCGATCTGGATCGGATACCTGACCTAGGTTAAACGCTCTATGCGGACGACATCACGCTGTGGACGAGCAGTGGTTCACTAGGGCATAAGGAATATGCGCTCCAAAGCGCAGTATTAGCGGTGGAGGAATTTTCTACATGGAGCGGCCTGAAGTGCGCACCCGAAAGCTCTGAGGTCATCCAGATACACGCGAAAGGCTACAAATCCAGAGGATCGATTAACATTGTGGTTGAGGGCCAATCAGTCCGAGAGGTACCTACAATGGGAGTGCTGGGTTTGTGGCTTCAGAGCCACGGGAGAGCAGTACAGACACTCAAGACCCTCAATTCCACAGCCCACAAGATAGCCCAAATGATACGTCGCGTGACGTATCGAAAAGTGGGAATGCAAAAAGACGATACCCTAAGGCTCGTATAGGCCTTAGTGGTTAGTCGAATTACGTACGGCTTACCGTACCAAATTCTGAACAGGGAGGAGGAAAAGCAGGCTAACACAATAATGCGAACCGCTTTCATGGCTGCTCTGGGCCTGCCTAAATGTACTTCAACGGAGCTCATGTTAGCTTTGGGAGTGCACAATACTTTCGATGAACTTAGGCAGCCAACCTGATGCGACAGAGGGAGCGCCTCAGCTTCACAAAAACTGGTAGGGCAATATTGGCCAGACTCAATATCCCAGCGTACCCCATTTATCTCACAGAGCAGGCCGTACCTCTCCCTCCTTCGATGAGGTCGAAGATTACAGTAGCCCCAATTCCAAAGAATATGCATCCCGAGTACAACAAAGAAACGCGCAGAGCACGCGCACAACACATTCAATCAGGGTACTCTAATAACCATAGGTACAACACGCATTACACGGAGGCAGCTGTGTATGCAGAGGCGACCGGGCAGCGCTACCAAAGGAGGTACGCCTGGCAGTCGTGAACGCCATCAGCCAACAGCAAATTACCGCGTCGGCCACGGCGGGATCTCCCACCTCGGCTGAAATATTAGCAGTGACGATCGCACTCGCTCACGCGGAGCGTTCGCAAAGGCACTCGGTTGTGGTCACGAACTCCCCCGAGACATGTCGCATGTTTCTCAAGGGGCATGTGACTGCGGCTAGCCTCGCGATAATCCCCAAATCCTTCAACCACCATCATCGCCTACTCTGGTGCCCGGGCCACGCGGGGGTACAGGGGAACGAAAAGGCTAACGCGTTAGCTCGAGTGTTCACTAACCGAGCGACGGCGTCCTCTTCTAACCCTAACCACCCACACTATCCCTCCACCAATTTAAATGCCAAAGACATCCTTGCTAATCAGCGCGTAGTCTGCAGAAAATACCCGCCGCCTCACCCACAACTTAACGGGGAAGAGGCCGCCGATTGGCGTAAAATACAGACCGGGGTATTCCCCCATTTAAAATTGCTAAACGTGATGTATCCCACTTGTTATAGGGCAAACTGTCCTTGGTGCGGTGGTATACCTACCCTAATACGTATAACCTGGGAGTGCACTAAGCACCCTCATAGGCCAAATACCAGTAACACAATGGAGCAGTGGGAGGCACAGCTCGCCCGCTCCGACCTGGCAGGACAAAAGTTCTTAATTAGCCAGGTCAGGCAGGCGGCACACGCCAGTGGGGTCCTGGACGGAGAGGCTCCGACCACACCTCCTTCAAATCTTTTCCATTGCAATAAAGTTTCTATCTATCTGTCCCAGTTTAATAGCTTGAATACTTCTTCCAAGCAAGCAGTGCACTGAAGAAATTGTGTCTGCTTGTCCTGACCCGTTTCTTTATAGCTATCTTCTAACGTAGCTTGTGTAGAATTAAGGTGGCTGTGGAATTTCTGTAGATATTTTCGAGGGTATTTACGTAAGCGGTCTGTACTCCTTGATTGTACAATGCTTCTGTGACTATGATATCTGTGCTGAATCAAATGCTTTTTCGTAATCTATGAAAGCCATATAGACAGGCTTATAGTACTCTGCGGATTTCTCGATAATCAGAATAATGGCAAGCATGTGATCCATTGTAGAGTATCCCTTCGTGAAGCCAGCCTGTTCTCTTGGTTGACTAACGTCCAGTGTTGCCCTTATTCTATTGGAGCATATTTTGGTAAATATTTTATATAATACTGAGATTGAGCTAATGGGCCTACAATTTTTCAGTTCTTTAGCGTCTCCCTTTTCGTCGCTTAATATAATGTTTGCATTCTTCCCCTTTTCTGGCACCCTTGCAGTCGGTAAACACATCGTATACAGAGCCGCCTGTTTTCCTAGCAATTTGACTCCTCCATCTTTGATTAAGTCGACTACTATTCCATCCTCTCCTGCCACTTTTCCCCGTTCCATGCATTGCAAGGCCCTTCTGACGTAATCTCTAGTTATGGGAGGAGTTTCTTTGTACTGTTCATTATTGTTTAAAATGGAGTACTCCTGAGTCCTCCTGATACTGTACAAGTCAGTACAGAATTCTTCCGCTGCTTTTATTACACCTTCGAGATTGCTGATGATATTACCCTGCTTATCTTTCAGTGCTTACATCTTGGTGGGTCCTATGCCAAGTTTGTTTCTCACTTATTTCAGGCTGCGTCCGTCTTTTACGGCTTCTTCAGTCTTTCTCACGTTATAATTTCGAATGTCACTTATTTTTGTTTTTGTTGATCAGTTTTGACACTTCCGCGAATTCTATCTTATTTCCTGACTTCGACACTTTCATTCTTTGTCGTTTCTCTATTAGGTCCTTTGTTGCTTGGGAAAGTTTCCCTATTGGCTGCCTTGGTGCCTGGCCTCCCACTTCTGAAGTCCACTCCCACCTCTGAAGCCAGCCTGGTTACTGTTTCATTCATTACCTCTATGTCATTATCATCATCATCATATTTCTGTTCGAAGGATGCACATTTGCTTGCAAGTACCAGCCTAAATTTGCTACTATTTACCCTTACTACCTCTAAGTTGATCTCTCTTTCTTGACCAATTTTACTCTTTCTCTGTTCAAATTGAGGTGAATTCTAGCCAGCACTTTACCTTACCTATCACTTCTACATCGTGCACTATACTGGGATCGGCAGAAATTATGAAATCAATTTCGTTTCTTCTTTCACTATTAGGGCTTTTTCACGTCCACTTTCTGTTGCTACGATTCCTGAAAAAGATGTTCATTAATCTAAGCTCATTCCTTTCTTTTTCTTAAATTGAGGAGGACACAACGAGCTATGGAAAGAAGAATGGTAGGTGTAACGTTAAGGGATAAGAAAAGAGCAGATTGGGTGAGGGAACAAACGCGAGTTAATGACATCTTAGTTGAAATCAAGACAAAGAAATGGGCATGGGCAGGACATGTAATGAAGAGGGAAGATAACCGATGGTCATTAAGGGTTACGGACTGGATTCCAAGGGAAGGGAAGCGTAGCAGGGGGGCGGCAGAAAGTTAGGTGGGCGGACGAGATTAAGAAGTTTGCAGGGACGACATGGCCACAATGAGTACATGACCGGGGTAGTTGGAGAAGCATGGGAGAGGCCTTTGCCCTGCAGTGGGCGCAACCAGGCTGATGATGATGATGATGATGATGATTCCTTTTTGCGAATTCTACCAGTATCTGTCCTTTAGCATTTCTAGAATCGACGCCGTAGTTGGCAGTTTCCTGTTCCCCGCCTGCTTTTTCCTCATTTTTGCATCGAAGTCACCCATTACTACTGTATACCGAGTTTGCACTTTTCTCATTGCTAATTCAACACTTCCATAAAACTGATCTGCTTCCTCATCCTCGTGTCTGGAGGTTGGAGCGTAGGCTTGTACTACCGTTATTCTAACCTCTTATTACGTTTAATTACTACTGCTACCCTCTCATTCATGCGGTAGAATTGGTCAATGTTTCCCGCTGTGTCCGTATGAATTAAGAATCGTACCCCGTATTGCTCATTATCAGGGAGGCCTCTATAGCAGAGGACATGGCCGATATTTAGTGATGTGTAAGCCTCACCAGTTCTTCTAATGTCATCAAGGCCGATAATAACCAAAATAATGGCTGATAGTTCCTCAAAGAGTCCTGCTCAGCTAGCCTCACTGGACAGGGTTCGGGTGTTAAACGTTGCAAGGATAAGTTTCCATTGGCAACATAACACAACCGATAGGAACACCGGTACCGTTCGAGTAAGTTTGAAGTAATACCGCGAGTCTTGCGTTGAGCGATAATATTAACTTGTTAGCAGGTGAAATGCAGTCCTTGAAAAAAAAAAAAGGTCCATAAGTGAACTTGTTACTACGGCTGACTGCCGTTAAGACTAACTTTAGCGATACTGCAAATCTGTTTGTGGAAACAGAAATCCCTATTAAGTGATATGAAAATCCCAATTATTTCTAGTGTGTTTAATATTAATGACACAAATACATAAAGAAAACACAATTGAAACAAAAAAGGCCGTAGTGAAAAGTCACCCATTTATTGAATGTGCTTAATGCTCGAGTGAATAAGAGGTTGAACCCAGTGGGCGAATTCAGCCTATCGGGTGAATTTTGTACATTGGCTTATGTACTCTTCAGCTGTCGAAGAATTTTTGGCAGCCAGTGCTATGCGAAGCTCCGAGCTTTCGCTAATGCTGAGATATTGAATACCTTGGTAAAAAGTGTGTCAGTTTCGTCATAAAGGCGAAGAAATGAATGCGGTAGCAACATGCCAGAATATTATACGAAATGCAAGGCTCGTACTTATTGTGGCAGTATGAATTTAAGTAAAGGTAATCGAAGTAAAAAAAACGAGCTGTTCTACTTTGAGTTCTGCCATCAGATAACTTCAATAAAGTTTACCAATTAAAGCCTACGTCTTAGCAATTTTACCAGCACTTTTTCATATCGGGTATGTTTTCCACCTCTTTCCTTGGTCGATCCCCGACATAGTGCACAATTGCGCTAAAAAAATTACATGATTTTCAGGTTCGAGCTGTGATAATGTTCCGCACGTTTAGTACTAAGTCTGAGAAGATAAGGTAAAATGCGAGCGCTGTGAGTCCTTTCTTTTCTTCCATTTGTTTGGGGGTTCTGTGCTCAAAGTTTTGAGGAACAAGTTGTCAAGAATATAAGAACTGCTTTGGACAACCTTACTTACAGAAAGTTGTGGAAATATGACATGGCTATATCACATGGTATATAGCGTTGCATTGCATGTGGCGTGCATATTGATCATTTTGACGAAGCAGCTTGCTCTAGAGAAACGAGATAGCGTTTTCTGTAGTGCACCGCACGTTGCCTTAACGAAAGCGCCTGAATACAAAAGCATTACCTCTTCTGCCCTGCTTCGGTGCAATCAACTGTCGGAACTGCAACTGGATTTTGGCTAACGCAATTTACTGCATTGTGCTGCCAAATATGAAGCGGTGGAGTGAAGAAGTGTGCAGTAGTTCGCTGCAAAAATTGTGGTTTGCATATTAAAGAATAGAAAGAACCTGTGTGTGCAAGTTAACTGACCGCTGCTACATAAGAACTGCCTGTGTTCCCGGCTCATCCCGATGCACAGCTTCTCTCGAGGATAAACGAAATTAACGCATCCGCCAGCGTTGTAGCCCTGACCTCTAACAAAAGGACGTCAAACCCGGATCTTATGCACAAGTGAGTACTGCTCGTTACACGATGACAAAGAGAATAGCGTCGCTTCTTGACAAGTAGAAGGTTTCTCGCATGGGCTCTACTCACATCCACCCCAAGTCAAACGTAAACTTATGCCCAATCTATTGCCAACGTATTACGAATAAGTGAACGGACGTATGGTCAAATAAATGCGCCGAACCATCTATGACGGCGAAAAACAGCAGCAGCATACTACTTTTGGAAGTTGAACGTTTCGTAATGGTTCACACTGTTAGCGAGTGACAAGCGATAATACATATTTTCCACAAGCTATTGAAATGTACAGAACATCTCAGTTACAGGCCTTGTGCCCAGCAAGAACAAATCGATCGCCATTGAGCCCACCTGCGAGTGTTCAAACTTAAATAAACAATCGAATAGTGACCACCCGGGCAATTTTATTGATTCGGAAACGTAATAAGTGGTTGCTTAAATGTATTTTGTAAATAAATAAAGAAAGAAGAGCTAAACACACTGATATTGATTAAATTCATCAGCGGAAAGCCAGAATAGCTGGCAATACATTTTTAGAGACGGTTTTATTACAACCACCATATACGCTACTCACGACGTTTGGACAAAGCCTAATGAGATCCGAAAGCGCTTACATGTCTTTTGAAGCTATTGCGAAAGCTTCACGTGTCATCCACCCAATCACCGTCCACGATACCAGCCGAAAGGTTTCCTCAGCCGTACCAGTGTCATGTACATACATTCTAAACACAGAGGCAGCGGAGGCAGCAGAGGCAAGCAATGGACGCGCCACCGCCTAATCAAACATGGCAGCGTAATTTACATTGCCATGGAAAGGGTCAATAGATCAGTATACACGGAACCTCACGGCAACGTCGACAGTGACAACGATGGCAGAGAATTCACTTGGAGTGTCCGCATATTTCCTACCACATTAAAATTCTTTAGTGCCTTATTTTCTGAACAAAAACCTAGAAAAGCCTTCATGACATTAACGGATGCATAATGTGTGAGCACTGCCAATTCCCGCGGTTTCTAGGCGCCATTATAACGATAATAGAGAAGCCTGCATGCGTTTCGCTGAATGTTCGATCAATATCATCGATATATATGCACTCCAAAATCAGGTGTGACAAATGATATTTTCTCGTTGTGTTGAAGATATTAATGCACATTTCAGTGAAATGAGTCACGGATAGCTGTTTGGTGCTGCCGCGCATGCTGGCGCACACAACTCTAAACCTATACATAAACTTGGCAGCGGTAGCGGCAGTGAAGTTCACGGGACTCAAACGCTGCACACCTTTTCACGCAGGGCTACTGGAATCTTTCGTTTCCGGCTTGGTGTGGCGGCTCCGATGCCCTGATATCGGTCAAGCAATCTTCAACTGCATCGAGCAAGGCCACCATACGTCAGCCCTCGTATGATTGTGACGCTGCCTGGATCATCGCCTCGCATTGGTCCAGCCCCGCAACCTGTGTCTACAAAATGACCGAACAACGTCTCCGTTCTTCACTTGGCAGCGGTAGCGGCAGCGAAATTCACGGGACTCAAACGCTGCACACCTTTTCACGCAGGTTCGTGCCCAATTCCTACATGTTTTCTGGATTTTTTGCCTTTTTGCTGCTGCTGTTGCTACCACAAGTGTGTTATTGCCTATTTCTGTTGAAGTATGGCGAAAGAGATCAGAGCCCTTTTTGATGAACTAAGGCGTGAAATCCGGGCTGAATTCAAAGACTTCAGAGACACAATCGAGCGGAATATTCGAAAAGAACTGAGGGAAATTATAGGCCGCTTTGGTTTCCATAAATGCTGATTGTGAAAAAATGAAGGCTGCCAACAAGGAACTTAAGGCGACGAATGCTAAACTAGAGACACAGTGCGCTGTTCTTGTTCAACAGGTGAAAAATCACGAGAGCAGAATGCTACACCTTGAACAATACTCCCGCAATAGAAATGTAGAGCTCAAAGGCATCCCGTACAACGACAGCGAAAACCTCGCTGAAACAGTAATCAAAATTGGAGAAAAAATACGCTTTGCGCTTGTTGCGGCTGATATCGAGTGTGTGCACAGAGTCCCGACTGCCAACGATCCAAGAACAAAGAATGTAGTAGTCCAGTTCGTGCGGAGGTACAAACGGGATTGCTTTCTCGAGAAAGCGCGTGCTGCTCGGCTGAAGTGTTCTGACCTAGGTTTGGACTCGCAGGCACCATTCTTTGTTAACGAACATTTGTGCCCAGAGCTGAAACGTCTGCTAGGCCAGGCTACCGCATGAAAGCGCGACACCGGTTGGAAATGCGTATGGGTACAAAATGGCAAGGTTTTCGCCCGGCGGATGGACAACGCACCAAAAATAAAAATTTCATGCAGTGAGGATGTTGATAAAATGCGCAACCCATTATGAAGGCAGCAAGATCAGACCACTGTTCTGCGCATTGAGAGAACTGTTAGGGGTGGTACTACGCCACATCTTATCAGGCCGGTGAAATGTGTCAAGGGGACACATAGCTGATCATTTTCTGATAGTCTAGCGGGAGTAAAAGCAAAATGCGCATGCGTTGCTCGCCATGCATTTGATCTCTTCGCAGAAGTTGCTGTCTACTTCTTTTACTTCTTTATGTTCTATGTTCTAACTTTTGAACTACTATTCTTTAGTTGGCCCGTTTTCTTTTGTCTGGATGCTTTGTGTGTCTACTTGTATCGTGACATGCGTCAGGATAGATCATGGTTTCATTGTCTGTCACTACTGATGAAACCAGTTGTAAAAGCCATATCCTTCGTTTGTCTGTTGCCAACTTCGTAGTATGTTACTTATAAATACAGGCCTTGATTGCAGCGTAATGTATACATAATATTGCGTGTAAATCAAACTATATGTACTTATATGCTGACCCATACAAATCATCAATGAGTGTATCCTGTATCAGTCCGACCACTCTGATGTCCGATATTGTGAAAAGATGTAAATCGCCTTTAACTTTTATGCATTTGAATATGCAGTCAGCACGTCGAAAATATGACGACTTTTGTATGTTTTTACACGAATTTGGGTTTTCTTTTTCAGTTATAATGCTAACTGAGACATGGTATAATGATCATGATACTATACATTTGGACGGATACAGGGCTGTTTATTTAATAAAAAATCAAAAAGGGGTGGCGGCGTTTGCATGTTTGTAAACTTGTGTATTAGCTGCGACTACCTAGATGATCTGTCATGGTCCACAGCTGATATAGAAATTATTTGTTTAAAATGCGACAAATTTCGTTTGCTGTGGTGTACAGACCACCTGATGGTAATTTGAGCGAGTTTTTCAAGTGTATAGATGCTGTTTTTTTCGTATGTTAATGCAAATCAATACGCTTTAATTTTAGGAGGTCACTTAAACATCGACATCTTGGTTAAATCTACTAAGCAAAGTGAATTATCTGCAATCCTTGATTATCATTTTTTGTCTAATATAATAACCGCCCCTACACGTATTACTGCAAACAGCGCAACACTTATAAACCTTTTCATTACCAACCTATCACTTGATGCCCTATTTTCTGGTACCATTAATGTGACCCTTAGTGATCATTTGCCCATTTACTTAGTCACTGACACATCTCATACGGCAGAAGGCATCACTGCGAAAATAATATATCCGGACATCAACACGGTTGCACTGTCTCAGTTCCGAGATGAACTCATCATGACTAATTGGAACGAGGTTCTTGCGTGCTCTTCGGCTGATACCGCATATGAGCGTTTCATTGAAATTTTTTCCTCTCTCTATAAACGAAGCTTTCCTTACAAAGAAATAGCGAAGCCAAAACGTGCACGTAGACCTTGGATAACAATAAGTCACTTAAAAATGATACGTACGAAAACAATCTGTACCAGGTGTTCTTGAAAAATCGCGATTTAGATGTACTAAAAATGTTTAAAACTTACAGAAACAATCTTGCGAAAATATTAAGGCAAGCCAAATGTAATTATTACTTTACTATTTTAGATGGCATCATAGACAGCAAACAAATGTGGAAAACCCTAAACACAATTATATTTTCACGTAAACAAGCGCCCCGCGTCAACGAACTTGAAATTGACAAACATGTATTTAAGGGAAAAGCGTTGGCCAATAAATTTAATGACCACTTTAGTTCTTTATCGGACAGTACTCACGATGGGAATGCGTCAAGTTATTTACCCACGCCAATAACAGCCTCGATATTTATTTGCCCCACAGAACAATCTGAGGTAACTAATATTTTTATGAAACTTTAAAAAGAAGTAAAAGCGAAGACATTGACGGCAGAAAAACGGAACCGGTTATTTTTGTCCTCGATTCATTAGTACCTTGTTTGACCCACATAAATAATCTTGTTTTAAAACAGGTCTGTTCCCTCAGCGTATGAAAAAAGGCAAGGTCGCGGTACTTTACAAAAGTGGCGACAAAAACGAAATGAGTAACTACAGACCAATATCGGTATTGCCAGTATTTTCAAAGGCTCTGGAAAAAAATTATTTTCACGAGACTTTCAAAAATTTTGGACATGCATTCTGTGATTACAGCGGCACAATACGGTTTCAGGACAGGTGTATCGACAGAGACATAACTTCTACATCAGAAAGAGGTTATACTAGGCAACATTGATGCAAGAAAGCTCACACTAGGCGTATTCGTAGATTTTACAAAAGCGTTTGATAGGATTGATCACCAGACATTGTTAGCAAAATTGCGCTATTATGGCATCAGAGGCGTTACACTTCACTTAATAAGGAGCTATCTTAGCGATCGGTACCAGTGTGTGTCAATAAACATTGAAATATCTATGCCCGAAAAAATCAAACGTGGTCTACCGCAGGGAAGTATATTAGGCCCTCTTCTATTTAACCTTTATATTAATGATATTGTAAACATAGATCGATCAATACCATACATTATTTATGCAGATCACACGAGCTTATTTTTTACAGGAGCAAACCTAGGTGAGTTGATTCAAGCGGCTAATGAAACCTTACATAAGTTATCCGAATGTTCTTGTCGTAATTCATTACAAATCAACAGCCCTAAAACCAAGGCCATTCTTTTCCGCGCGGAAAGAATGGCTTGCAAGTACTCACATAAACTGCTACTAAATAATTTTGAACTTGAACTTTCAGAGACTGTCAAAACATTAGGTATTATCTTTCATCAACATATGCTGTGGGATTCTCACATTGAAGAATTAGGTATTAAACTAAGAAAAGCCCTAGGTATGCTAAGGAGGTGTCAGTCGTTTCTGCTGGTTCCCCAGAAACTTCATATTTTTAATGCACTTTTTAGTTCCCACCTACGCTACTGCCAGTTGGTATGGGCATCTGGAACTCAAACATTAAAGAAAATGATATATACACTTCAGAAGTGTGCTTTGCGGGCTGTTGCAAATTTAGGCTATAAAGATAATACATATCATTTATTTACGAAGTTTAAGGTGTTGAAATTCAGTGTTGCCTATGAACATCAATTGTTGTTGTCGTTAAGGTCTGAAATTCGTAGAAATAGCCTAAACTTAAGAGGTTTAGCGCATTTACAGCCGAACATTTCATTGCGTCCCATCAGAAATTCTGAACACTGGCACATTCCCCGAACACGAACGAACTATGGTCTCCAAATGTTAAAATTCACCATTCCACACGTACTCAATACGTTCAAGCTTACAGAAGATCACTTGCATGTCCTTTCAGGCAGGGAGCTATTCAACATGTTTACATAATCCGCTACAAGCCTAGAAAAATTCTGTCTAAATAAAGCACTCCTTTCTGTTTACAGTATGTCTTACTGTTATGTTACTTTGCAATAATTTTCTTGTCGTTGGTTTTGGTGTTTTGTACGTGAATGATTGATGCACTTTTAGGTACCCAAGGGCGCATATAATTATGTATACTTGACAATTATTGTACACGTTTTATTTATTTCTTTTATTTTTCTATGATGAAACTGTATGAAGTTTGCTGTGCTGTCGTTCTGCTGCCTTGTACGGATGGGAGGTGGGGCTAGTCAAGCTGCATCAGCGCAGCTTTCTTCCCACTTTCCACGCCACAACTGTTCTGTGTAAAACACACTGTACTGTTGGTGGTGAACATAAACTTCAACTTCAACTTAAAGCTTCTACGAACAGCGTTGTCGTAAGTTGTTCTGCTTACCCTGGCGCCGCAGTGCTAGAATTCCACAACGTTTCGTGTTGTTCCAGTACTTCAGTGTCTTCGTAATTCCTCCGGCACCTGAATAAAATTTGTAATGTAAGTTTAGTTGTGATTCTTTATTGAACCGGCAGATGGCTATGCAAAATATATTTTACTCTTTTCTAAAATGAAGTGAAAACAGAGAAGGAGGGACTTTGAGGTAGCGATGTTGCTTTTGTTTTCGGAGTAAATGTTATCTGCGTTTTGATGTAACAGCACGCGAGAAAGATTGCCAATATTGTTCTACAGCCTAAGCATTAAAAATACCCAAATTGAAATTAGTCGGTGCTCTAGGCGAAGTAAAACAAAATAGGGGAACGTCGCAGGTCATTACTAATACTAAGACTCGCAAATTTTGTCAATAATCGTGCACTGACGCTAGTACTCGTAACTTCCGTGAGAAGGCGCATGAAGCAATTCGTTCAGGCTGTCCCTTAGAATTACAGGTCACGTGGTTGTAGCCAAAGATACGTGGACACGTTCATGGCGTTATTTTCTTTATGGTGAATCTAACAAGCTACGTTTTCGGAAGGGCCTAAGCGGCTGAACGAACGGAGTCTTCAAAATTCAGGTGCTGTTTAATGAATTTTAAGCACTTGCATACGCCTGTTAGGACGTGATTATTGTTATTGTCAGCCAGTTTTATGTCCACTGCAGCAACGAGGCGTCTGACAGCAATATCCACTTGCGTCTGCCTTGCGTCAAAGGACGACATCGTACGCCTTCCAAGTTTGTAAATTTATAATATTGACCCGTGTACTTGTTTCTCTGTCATCGGTTGGCAGCATTTAACCGTCCAACAAATGCTGTCGCTCAGCGCAGGAAGCGCCCGCATATATCGGAGATTTGATATCGATGGTTTTGTCCGCTGCCTGTTGTCACCGAACTTCGTGTAAGCCAATTAGCATGTATGCGCGACGTAAATTTTGTTGTATTTTCTGGAAGGCACGTGGGCACCAGCGCCTTCTCTGGAACCTTGGATGACTAGTGTTTAAAAGCCGACGCGCTTGACCCACTGTCCAGATTTCCGATGATCACCGACTGTTTTCGCCGCTTTCGTTGTGGTTTCATTGTCACTTGCTTTTGTGGGCACAAATTCCGCTAATAGAAGTTAGTTTCGCCGCTCACAATTTTGCTATTGCATTCATGACGGTTCATTCATTCATTCATTCATCTCTGCCGCCGACGACTGCTCTACCCTTCTCTTGGGACTCCTTCTGTAGCTGCATTTAACCACCTGCTGTGTGCCCTACATTTTCCCTTGTAGCGGCAGCAGCATCGTTGTCGTATAAGAATTACGCAGACGCTCGCGTCTATACGAGGCACTAGCGGGTGGCACGCTCTGGCTAGGGCTAACGTTCCGAAAGGAATAAAAAAATGCTACGCTAAGAGATCGAGTGTCAGTTTTTCCTCTCCCGCGAGAGTCCGAGACTTTACCGGTCTACATGGTTGCTTGTCACCTCAGTTTGGTGACCGCGGACGTGATACTGCCATACGCTCCTGTGGAAGAGACGACCATGGACCAGACCAGCTCTACGAGAGCTCAAGGCCAGAACCCTTCCGAGGAACGCGGTGAGCCCTCCTGTTCGGCCATAGCTGTCCGCCCTCCACAGTACTGGGACCAGCGTCCCCTGGCATGGGTTCTTCAGGCCGAATCGCAATTTCAAGTCCCTGTTATCCGCTATCAAGCCTCAAATTTTCATTACGTCGTGGCAGCGCTCTCGCCCGCCGCCATTGACGAGGTAGCAGATTTGTTTAACTCCCCATTGTCCACCGCCGCCCATGAGAATCTCAAGGAAGCTCTGCTACAGGGCACAGCAGCTTCACAGCGTTCTCGCATCCAGTAGCTTATATCCGCAGAAAAACTCGGCCACCGACGCCCTAGTTGACTTCTTCGCCGAATGAGGCGGCTGCTCGGAAACAACGCGAGATCCATCGACGACACGCTGTTGCGCGAATTATTTTTGCAATGACTCCCGGCTAACGTGCAGATGGATCTGGCGAAAGCCTCTACCATTGATCTTACCGGACTTGCCGCTTTACCCGACAGAGTCATGGAAGTAGAAACCCCAACCATCCCACCCACGTCATCGTCTCCGGGGGACAATTAAAGCGCCTTGCAAATCCTTTCCTACTCGTCAGCAGCGCAATCTCTGCTCGACTCCTTGTGTGAGCACCTGGAAGACATTATTTGTGGAGCGAAACATCGCCGCATATCATCTCGTCGCCCACCCAGCCGTAGTTCCAGCAAATCAAGATGCACGGGCACCCGCAATGAAACATCAGCTACAACGTCTGGCGGTTGCTACTACCACCGCCGTTTCGGAAATGACGCTCGTCACTGCCGGCATCCCTGCGCTTGGCAGGCAAACAGGCCGGCCAACCTCTAACGGCGACGAGTACTGCGGCCCAACACACAAGTCACGTTTTCTACATGGCGGGCAGAGTCACGGGACCATGGTTCTTAGTCATCACAGGAGCTGACGTCAGAATACTCCCCGTCCACCACTCCGACGGAAAAGCGACACCTGTGTCATTTTTACAAGCCGTCAACAGCACCAGGATTCCAGTTGTCTCGTCACGCACCGTGGTGCTAAACTTTTGCCTTTGACGAGCGTTCTGCTGGATTTTCCTGGTTGCAGACGTCCGTCGTGCCGTCATTGGAGCTGATTTATTGCACAAGTACGGACTCCTTGTTGACGTCCAACGACGCCGTCTCATCGACGCCGTGTCACAGCTATCCGTTTCCGGCGTTCCATCATCAGGCACATCGCCTATCACGCCTATTTCTGAAATGTTGGACGAACCTTTCGCTTCGCTCCTACGCGAGTTTCCCACTTTGACGCGCCTTCCGGACTGGACGCAACCAGTGCAACATGACGTGCGCTGTCACATTGCCACCTCCCACCCACTAGTCTATTTAGACTCCATCGCTTGTCCCTGGAGAAACTCAAGATCGCTCGCGCGGAGTTCGAACACATGCTGCAACTTGGCATCATCCACCCTTCCTTCAGTAATTGAGCATCACCACATCACACGGCGCCTAAGAAGACGGAAGACTGGTGCCCATGCGGCCATTACCTGGCTCTAAACAAGGTTACAGTTCCTGGTCGCTAGCCTCTACTGAACATTCAGGACTTCACGGTAGCGTTACACGGTGCGGCGACGATTTTATCCGAGATCGATCTCCTTCGCGCCTATAATCAACTGCCGGTCGCTGAAGAAGATATTCCCAAGACCAACATCACTACACCCTTCGGTGTCTGAATTTCTACGCATGCCTTTCGGCTTGCGGAACGTGGGCCAATCCTTTCAGCGTTTCATCGATTGCGTCACCCGAGGCGTGCCTTTCGTTTTTGCATACTTTGACAACCCTCTCGTCGCACGTTCTTCCGCAGAATAACATCTTTACCACTTGCGGTTGTTGTTTTCGCGCCTTGCCAGTAAAGGAATTGTCGTCAACGCCGACAAGAACGAATTCGGCCAGCGCGCACTCGATTTCCTCGGTCATATCGTCGACGCTACGGGCATTAGACCGCCGCCGTCCTAAATTCGCGTCATCGAAAACCTTCCCAGACCAACCACACTCGCCAAGCTTCGCTAGTTTCTCAGATTTGTCAATTTCTACCGCCGACCCATTCCCTATTGCGCACACCTTATGGCTCCGACAGACGCTCTTCTAGTAAACAAACGTAAACATAGCTTCAGTGGACTGAAGAGGCCAACAACGCTTTCACATGAGTGAAGTCTGCCCTCGCCAACACCTGGCTGCTTAGACACCCAAAGCCAGACGCGCCCACTGCCATTATGACCGACGCTTCAAACACCGCCGTTGGTGCCGTTCTGTAGCAATTGATCGACAATGCGTGGCATCCACTCGCCTTTTTTTCCAAGAAACAGAAGCCTGAGCAGTCCCGCAACAGCTTGTTCGGCCGTGAATTGCACGCTGTTTATCTGGCTATCAGGCATTTTCGCCATTTCCTAGAAGGCCGTCAATTTACTGCCTTGACTTACCACAAGCCTATTGTGCGCGCAATGCATTGTAAGGCGTCCTGTTACTCCCCCCTGAGAGTCGACACCTTTCCTACATCTCCGAGTTTACCATAATGTTCCGCCACATCAAGGGCACCGACAACGTTCCAGCCGACGTTCTGAGTCGCATCAATGCCGTTTCCACGTTGACGTCGGAGCCTTTCATAATTGATGTCGATTTACTCACCAGTCAACAGCGTGACGACACCGAACTTCATACATTCCGGAATTCTTCAACGTCGCTGAAATTGGAAGACGTCGTTCAGACGTACCAGATGGTACGTCTGTCGTCCGCAGCACTTCAACCGACGCACCTAGACCATTCATTCCAGCATCCCTTCGCAGACGTATATTCGAAACCATGCATAACCTGTCCCATCCTGGCATACGCGCCACACAGAAGCTTCTTTCCAGTCGTTTCGCTTGGCCTCGGCTAAACGCGCATGTTCACGATTGGATTTGCTGCTGTTTGCCGTGTCAACTCTCTAAGATCCAGCTTCACCCCATTCCACCTACCAAGTCATTTCTTCGTCTGGATGCTCGTTTTGACACCTTACACCTAGACCTCGTCAGCCCTCTCGCACCTTCGAAAGGTTACTGATACATACTCACATACATCGACTACTATACACGGTGGCCAGAACTTACATTTATATCTGACAACTCAGCGCCCACAGTTGCAGCAGGTTTCGTGTCTACATCGACGACACAGTTCGGCTGCCCATCCACAATAGTCACCAATCGAGGTCGGCAGTTTGACTCCGCACTCTTGAACGAAGTACTGATACTGCTCTGAACGACACGTTTTCGCAGTCCAATGGACTAGTTTGAACGTTTTCACCGGTATCTCACGGCCCACCTTATGTCGCATGAATCGCCGGAGAAGTGGGTTCAACATTTGCCTCTCGTCTTACTTGCCATCAGAGGAGAAGAAAAGGGGTTAACCGAGGAATCACAAGCCCACTCAAGAGCGACCTAGTCTACGGCACTCACCTACGCCTTGCGATTTCTTTGACACCACCACAAAACCACCTATGTCATCCCCTGCCGACTACGTTGCCGAACTGCAAGCTTTCTTCGGACACATACGCGCCGTGCCTACACGTTCGCAAGAAGCAAGGTCTCCGTACGTTTCTGCTGCCCACGTCTTCGTGCATAACTGTGCCGTGCGGAAGCCTTCGCAGCCACACTACTTCGGACCATATTTGACGTAGTACTGCGGAAACCCGCAAGGTGGAGAGAAGTAATTAATAAAGGGGAAATGAGACATCCACCCGTTCATAGCAATTGCTACAAAGGAAGATGGCTATGCAAACACTTCCCTTTGCTTCGTGTGTTGTCGACAAATTCGACATCGCCCTGCCATCTGCTAGCCGCTTGGTTAGTTCAGGTGGTAGAGCGGCTGCCCCGGAAAGGCGGTGGTCCCGGGTTCGCGTACCGGACCAGGACGAATTTTTCTTCAACTATGAGGCTTTTCTTTCGACGAACCCGTATGGGTTTCCTTTGTAGCAATTGCTACGAACGGGTGGATGTCTGATTTTTCCTTTATTAATTCGGACCATATTGTGTTCTCGAGTGTCGTCCGACGACTTTTGTCGTGAATGTCAATGGCCGCTCAGACACACATGCTTTGGAACGTCTCAAACCCGCAAACATTGAAGCACCCGAGCCATCGGCCCGCCAATGTGCGACGCAACCCTGCTGCTTCCTTGGACGCCGCCTCCGTACGTGACACCCAAGCCGAACGCCAAGACACGCCGCGTCACGTGGACTTTCCATCGTTCGTCGAATTTTCCTCCTCCCTAGGGGGGGGGGGGGGACCCTCTGTAGAGGCAGCAGCATCGGTGTCGCATGAGAATTAAGTAGACACTCGCGTCTAGACGAGGCACGAGCTGCTGGCACGCAGTGGCAAGGACTGACGTTCCTAAAGGTATTTAAAAAAATGCTACGCTAAGAGATCGAGTGTCGGTTTTCGCTCTCCCGTGGTGGTGGTACAAACTTTATTTAGTGAATGCCAAAAAATGAAAAGAAAATTAAGATGTCACTGTTCCGTGGGTGGCCTTCAGGCGGCCGGTCGTAGCCACCACATCATGCCTGGCAGCGACTTCCGCTGCGCAGATTGTTAGCCGTAGTTGGACATCCGGCTGCGAGCTGGCCAAAGCAGCCTCCCACAGCTGCGGACTATATACATGCCAAGAGGCAGGGGGAGAGTGTTTCGGGCGTGAATAGAGAATATGAGCATAGTCTGCTCGTGGGTGTCTGCAGAGCGTGCATTCGGGTGAGAAGGCACCGGTGTGAATAAGGGCAAGTCGGGCAGGAGAGAGGAAAGCGTGGGCTTGTAAATGGTGCCACGTGCTCTGTAGAAGCTTCGACAGGGATTTGTGCGGGGGGGGGGGGGGGGTGGATGGGCGAGAGTTGCGGTAATGAGGGGTGATGTTATGGAAGGTGAGGAGTGAGAGCCAGACCCTTTACCGGTCTACATGGTCACTCATCACCAGACCCTTTATCCCTCCTAACAACAGCTAAACTATGGCTACCCATGTTTGCTCACTGTTCTACACCACCGTATTCTTGTGGTTTAGTGTCACGCTTCACAATTTTGTTTCATCGCTTGTTATGGAGTCTTTAACTTCTCAAGCGTCTTGGTTAATCACCGAGTTTCTCCCTGCCCCCCCCCCCCCCCCATGAGAGCAATTGAATGTAATTGCAATTTTTTTCCCATGATGGTGGTAATATACACATCATGATATTGCAAAGCGTGCCGTTCGCGCTGTAGTCCAATTTTACTCATCTTTATTTGTTAATTCATGATTGGAGTTCTCTGCAAGTCCTCAAAGATTAGCTGAAATGAATATCTCGGGCTGCTGAGTGGGATATCGTCATCGCCAAACCAGGATCTGCTAAGATATTCACTTTGTTCGCTTATTTCATTTCCTCGGACTCTTCCCCCAGTGCAGCGTAACAGTCCAGAATCTCTTCCGGTTTACTTCCCTGTCTTCAGCACCCCATTTCATGTCACTGTCTTTGCATGTTCACTGGTCACCCACTGAACTGATTCATTGCAGCCCTATCGTCCGAATGTCTCTAATATTGCAATTAGCTGCATATTACAGAGTCACATGGTTTTCGTGCCTTTTGTTGTATTGTAGCGGGGACGCCAGGTGGTACTGTGTTTCTAGAAAAGAAGTGGAAGAGAGCAGCCCGGCTCCAAGCATGGTGCCCTGCATGGTGCATTCCGGCAGTAGTACTATGGTGGGTCGCCTTTAACCCTTTGAGTCACGGCGTCTACATTCAAGGACGTGTCCTATTTTTGACAATTATTTGCAGTCGTAGCAATGAACAGCGCAGAAACATGAAGCTTAGGGTAAACTGAACATTCTGCTAGCCTAAATTATTTCTACTTTGCTTTTGAGTCATAGGTATTGTTACACAGTACTGCTTTGGTGAAGGCACTACCGAGTTTTACGTGATGTTTGACGTGGGGAATGTGGGTGGCAAGCTTGAAATATTTTTTTTCTTTATTCAAATGCTTGCAGCCAATAAGTAACTTGCGCATGTAATTCGAGCGGGTTAGCCAGTCCTTTATTTCGAAGAAATGTAGCGTGACTGACATTACAATATTCGAATACTTAGTTACTGTGTAATAGAGATGACTCATCATAAAATTCACGAGTAGTCATTCTAAAACGTTGATTTGCTTTCAGTGATGTCTAGCACATTGGCATAAAATTATCTACGTTTCACGCCTGTATCGACAGTCGGTCATAATTCATGACTTAATGGGTCAGTGTTGCAATATTAATGGTATTAAAGTGGACATTCATCGTGAGATGCATTCTACGGGAATTTTGATTTATTTTCTCATTGAAGAGTGGTATATACCTCGTAGCGCATAGAGTCTCCCAAGTTGGCGTCAAGGAGGCTCTTTGAAGAACGGCTCATACCCAGTGTTACATGCCTAGTAACGCAATTTTACTTCAAAGAAGTTCATGAAAGAGCGGCCCATACCCAGTGACACACATAGGCGAATATGTCGCGAAGCGAGCTATTGCAGCGGAGCGCGATAACCAGAGGATCATTGCAGCAGGCTCTAATAATGAACATCGCGTGCCGCACCTGCGCTGTAAGCGCGCGCTGCCCGATTTTTTTTCCTCGTCGTTTGCAGCGCCGACCAAGAATGCTGACATTTAGGGACCGCCCCGAAGGAGCGGCGAAATGTATTCATGGCCGAAGTGGAGTAGGTGCTGTCTTGGTTAGACGCAGATGCACGGATACGCCAGCTAAATCCGCGCTTAGCTCCGTGGCAAGTGTCTACGGGTAGGCCAGTTCAATGCGGTCTAATGAAACTAACCACTCGTGGCCATTCAATGGGATTGCGGCGCTCTTCCGCGTCTTGCGGATGACACGGTACGGCCCATCGTAGGAGGGTGTAACAGGTGCCCTTACAGCGTCTAATCTGAGAAAAACCTGGTTCGAAGGCACAAGGTGAGGATGCACAAAGATGCTTTGGTGCGCAAATTGAGGCAGAGGCAAGATGTAGCGCAGTTGCTGCATGCAGTGCTATAGGCATTGAAGGTACCGCCTCGGCAGGGGCCAGGGGTCCGAAGGACGGAACATGTCTCCAGGAAGCCGCAGGGGTGCACATAGAGGAGTTCGGTCAAAAAATATCCAAGCTCGCTACGAAGGACAATGCGTAGGCCGAGAAGCACCGTAGGAAGCTCGTGGACCCATTGCTCCCCATCCAGGCGCGCTTTGAGGGCAGCCTTGAACTTGCGATGGAGCCATTATACCATACTGTTGGCATAGAAATGATATTAAGTGGTACGACAGTGTTCAGAGCCAAGCAGGCAGTGGAGGGAAGTGAGGAGGGCACAGTGAAATTGCCGGCCGCGATCAGTGGTTAGAATATGGGGGCAGCTGAAGCGGCAGATGCGTGCTGAAGCGAGCGCTTTGGCGACAGTTTCAGCAGTGATGTCAGGAATGGGCACAGCGTTCGGTCAACGGGTGAAGTGGTGAATCATTCGTATAACGTACCAGCAGTTATGAGAGGGACGAAGTGTAACGACCAAATCAAGACGGACGTGGTTTAAGCGACAGCCAGGTGGAAAGAAAGACTCAGCGGAAGTCTTTGTGTGGTGGGTAACTTTGGCGGTTGGGAACGCGAGGCACGAACCTGCCTACTGGCGAACATGTGTTAATGCTTGGCTGGACATGGCGCTATTTAACGAGGCGCTGCGTGGCTCGCATGTTGGGATGGTAGATGTTGTGAAGGGACTAGAATGCGACACGACGAAAGGCAGTCTGAATGAAGGGGACGAGGTGCAGCCGCTGACATGTCACACCTCAGTGAGCCAAGCACAAATGGGTGAGGAACGGGTTGTGACGGAGGGAACGATGATGGTCACTCCCGAGCTAGATGTTCCCAGTCCACAGTTGATGTAGAAGTCCCGAATTTCCAACGCCGAGATGTGCTTAACAACGTAATCGAGCTCGAAAGACCTAAAGACACATTTCTGGGGGTGAACAAACAGGCCAAATTGTTGAAGGCGTTGAAAGAGTTCCTCGACGTGACGCTCATTATCTTGTGGATTGGGATTCCCGATGAGTATGTCATCGATAATAATAATAATAATAATAATATTACATTTATTGCCAATAATCAAATCAGTACATTCATTGAGTTCTCCCAAAGCCTTTGAAGGCTTGAGCGGCAGTGCCTGGCAGGCATCAAACCAATACACGGTACATTTATAAACCCATTATATCCAGCGAACTCAAGTATAGCATGTAGGCAAATGCAGCCGGGAGCCCGCGCGTTACCTCGGCAATAAATCTTTGAAACGTTTCAGCTGCGTCACGAAGCCCAAAGAGCATGCGCACTACCTCAAACAGGCCGAAGGGTGTAGTAATGACTGCGTTCGGGATATGCGCATGCTCACCGGTGATGGGTCTTGACAAAGTCCACCTTGCTAAAAATTTTGCAGCCTTCCAAGGGGCTTGTGAAATTTTGACTGTGTTGAAGGGGGTAGTGTTTGTGGATCCTGTGAGCATTGAGCAACCGGTAGTCACCGTACAGACACCGGTAACTCGGTTCTTTTTCGGAAACCGATGAAGTGTGGAGGCCCAACTGCTGGAAGAAGGGTGAGTAACACCCACCTAGAACATGTGCTTGAATTTCTATTTAGCAATGGCCAGACACTCACCGAAGAGGTGGGCCGGACAATCTGTGACCTGTGGACCACGCGTGACAATGTGAGGAGTAAACTGTACTTGCATGGCGGATTTTATTTGCAACGCGACGTCACTTCAGGCAAGTCTTCGAGCATGCTAGTGTACCAGCATGGTGGGATCAGCGTGAGGGGGCCAGTGGGAGTGATAGACATCAGAACTCTAGGGATAGAGAGCCATTTCTTGGTGTTAATCTGGCGACAACGGCCATCGCTTACGTCGAGGTCTAAATGCGTTCGGAAGTCCTAGCCAAGGATAGCCTTATTGACGTCGGCTACTGTGAAGATCCACCGGAAGATGCGCCGCCGGCCGAAATCGAGAGTGATGGACCGTAGAACATACGTGGTGATAGAGGTGGAGCTCGCCGTGCACAGTGCAGGGCCAAGTGACCCTTAGTGCAGTCACTCTTAGATGACGGCAGTGCGCTGACCTCGGCACTAGTCTCTACAAAGAAGCCCAAACCGGAATTGCAATCCATGATGATGAAAAGGCTGCCGGGTTGTAAGTAAAGATCCCATGCTGCAATCAGTGATCTCGCAGTGCATTTCCCAACCACTGGTATGGGAACTGGCCGGTGCGGTGCAGGAAAGTACGATGGTACTTGAAAATAGGCGTGTTTCGAGGAATTCCCGGGCATGTACTGCTCGGCGAAGAGGAACGGTGGCTTAAGCGGGAAGAGGAGCCGTGCTTCTCATGAGAGGACGTCCGATAGACTTCGATGAAGACGATCTGGTCGCTCCGGGACTCTAAGTGGGACGTCATAGAAGACTGCGGTGCTGAAGAGAGAACGGCGACAGAAGGAGAACTTGCGTTGCTATCGGAGACTCAAACAACAAGTTGGGCGAGGCGGTCGAGGGTCATGTCTCATGCGATGGCAAAGACAAGGCGGATCACCTGCGGCAAACACTGTAGGAAGAGCTCCTTCTGCCGCGCACCGTTCGCATCGAAATTTCTTCAGCCAAGGAGCCGTCGCATGCTGTGCAGCAGCTGGAAAGGGCGGCAATCTCCAAGCTCCTTGGAGGTGAGCATGTGCTGGAGGGGCGTGCTCCCAGACACCGTGGTGTGGTCCAAAATACTCAGCTTGAGTTGCTGGTACGGGGCCTCACACAAAGGGGCAGCGACGACGTCCGCCACCTGGTGAGCAACCGATCCATCTGGTGAGTTCCGAGGTGATGTGGTTTAGACCGAAAGAGGCTTCGGCTTGGGTGAAACAAACCTGTGTGTCCTTGCGCTTGAACGCTGGAAGCAGAAGCTACACAGCAGCGACGTCCTGTGGGCGCGAGGTAGGATCAGGCGGAAGGTCGCCTGAGCGTGATAGGTTGCTGGGGTCGGTCATCTCGTAGTTCGGTGTCACCAATATCGCGAACCGAGGGTTTGAGAGGAGCACCACAACCAGAGGCCCAGTGTAGCATGCTCTTATAACGGCCTAGAGCGAATCCTGCTTCCGCCACGCACGTGCAGCCCAACTTTGTTTCCCCAATCTTTTGCTGTGTTGATCGAAAGCGCTGACCTTTAGCGTCCGCGCATAGTGGCGCCGGTGGGCGTTGCAACGTCAACGTTGTCTTCATCGCTGAAGCTGAGAAGCAAAGGTGGCAGTGGGGTAACACACGTAAACCAGCTTGAATGACATCATCTGTGTTGTTTTCTTTACTGTTGTGCTCTAGGTAAATGTTTTACACTGGAAAATAGAAGGCCTCCACACTCACAACTATGTAGATCTCAAGTGATCACGAGGTCATACCCACCGCGAGGTTTCCTAAGCAGGATTAACACAGAACTGATCCACAGTGCTCAGATTGTGGGGAGGAGTTTAGCACTCTGGCTCATGTGCTCTGGCAGTGTCCTGCTTCGCGGGAAACGACACTCACCAGCCGACAGCGCTGGGAAGAGGCCATGTCATAAACCGAAGTCAACATCCCGCGCACGCCCGTCCAGAGGGTCGCTGAAAGAGCGTAGAAACTTGGCCTCCTAAATCCGACATCGGTGCAGCCAGAGGCGAGCCGAGGATTCCAACAGGTCTGTGCCGGGTGGTCCCTCAGGACTTCAATAAAGTTTTTTGTCTGTCTGCCTATCTGTCTGTCGGTCTGTCTGTCTGTCTGTCTGTCTGTCTGTCTGTCTGTCTGTCCGTCTTTCTGTCTGTCTGTCTGTCTGTCTGTCTGTCTGTCTGTCTGTCTGTCTGTCTGTCTGTCTGTCTGTCTGTCTGTCTGTCTGTCTGTCTGTCTGTCTGTCTGTCTGTCTGTCTGTCTGTCTGTCTGTCTGTCTGTCTGTCTGTCTGTCTGTCTGTCTGTCTGTCGGTCTGTCTGTCTGTCTGGGATCCCAGTTCTCATGCTCAACTTCCGCATACATTGAGCCCATCAAGTGGCCACCTTTGCACACCTAACAAATGTAATGGCACTGTGCATGCCTGTGGTGTGTGGTGCGCGACATGGTGCGCTGATCGGGACGGTCAGGAGCAGACGACAAGGAGTGCGCGCGCCGAGGGAAATTCCGTGCTGGAGACAACGCAGAAGAGCGTCCGGCACGTGAACGCGCGGTGCAAGAAAAACAACTAAAAGAAGAAAAGCAAACCAATTAGGAAAGACCACGGGGCGTCAGGCAGCCAATCGGAGAATGCCTAATCGGCTAGAGGGAAGAAAAAATGGCTGTGGCTTAGCTAAGGTTAAGCCCAGGATGCGAAGCAAACTAGCCTTTATTTTAGTTGTTGAACCACTGTTTAGCCTTGTGAACTGCTGTTGCTTGGCTATATTTGGTTCGGCTAGTAGAAGAAACAACTCATGCGTTACTCTGCTTCGCCTTCAAGAGTGGAACGCGACAGCGTTCCCGTCGACCCGCCAAGGGGTGTAAGACAATGGGCTACGGCGCAGCGACTACGCGCCCCGCATTGGACGCGGTGAGCGTCGAGCAACGCAGCGTTCGGCGCGGCAACGAAATGTGCGCCTGAGCAAGCGACGCACGCCTGAGCCTTAGAAACAGCTCGTTTCTAAGGCAACACCGCATTCACTAGAGACGCTTTTGTACCGCTTCGAAGCATCGTACTCGTGGCTCAGTGGTAGCGTCTCCGTCTCACACTCCGGAGACCCTGGTTCGATTCCCACCCAGCCCATCTTGGAAGAGTTGAGCCAAAGCCACCTAGAAAGCTCTAGTAATGTGCTTCGCATAAAAGCGCAGCGGCTTATATACCGCCGCGACGCCGCGAGCGACGGCGCGAGTTGGAGCCCCGTTTCTCCTCTGTCGTGACGTCACGGTGTCACGTGGTATTGAAGGCGCGTCGCCCGTCTACCCGAGCGTGCCGCCAGCTCCTCGAGGCCGGCGTTCGAGCTCCTGTGCCCGTGGGCAGGACGAGAACAGTTGGGCTACGGGCCCGAGTTCTACGCCAGATGCCCGGCCGGAAGGCCGCCCGCGTCTCTCGTGCTGCCTGCTGCCCGACGCCGGCGGTGGTGGTGGTGGTAAAAACGTTTATTTCCTCTGAAAAGAGGGAGTTACATGGAGGGTGCTCTGGAGTCAGGCTTAGTGCCCTTCTCCTCACAAACACTAGGTGGAGTCCCTAGTACGGGACCCCAGTGGCTTCCGCTGCCGCCATAGCTCGTTCGACCATCGCCTTTTGGGCTTTCAGGTCGCAACAGGCGAGTAGGGTCGCCTCCCAGTCCTCCCGGGTGGGGTTTGGGTGTGGAGTAAAAGCAGGGTTGGAGGGGCACGCCCACACCATGTGGTAGAGGTCCGAGGACCTCTCCCCACAGTGCGGGCACTCCCCGGAGAAGGCAGGGTCAAAGTGCGTTAGCGAGGCCGGGCACATCATGGTGTTCGTGACAAGGCGGAGGAACAGGCGTTCCTCCGCTCTCGTTAATCCTTTACACGGGTGGGGGTACAGTTTATGTCTATCTTTGTATAATTGTGTTATTTCCTTGTAAGTGTAGGTCGGCGTGGCTTCCGCTACTTCTTCAGAGGAGGCGGGGGACGAGGTTGCCCGGTTAGAGAGCGCGCGGGCGGCTGCATCTGCTGCCTCGTTTCCTCCTAGCCCCGAGTGGGCCGGAGCCCAGACTATGAAGCGGTGGGATGGACCTCCTACGTACGAGCTATTTTGCAGTAGCCGGTAGGCCAGGTACGGGACCCAGCCCTGTTGGACGTTCCGACACGCCCCTCGCGAGTCGGTTATGATTGTCTTGGAATCGGAGTGTGTTGCCGCTAAAGCGATGGCGACTTCCTCTGCTTGAGTGACGCTTCGGGCTTTGAAGGTGAGCCCGTTCACCGTTTTGGACTCGTGGATCACTGCCGCCGTGTACCACCCGCCATGGTGCGGGCCGGATGCGTCCACATAGTATACCCCGGGTTTCCTTCCGTAGTGGTGAGCTAAGGCCTCTGCCCTGGCCCTGCGTCTACCCTCGTGGTCGTCCCTGGACATCTTAATTGGGAGTGGTCTTACGTGCAGGGCGTAACGCCAATCCTGAGAGAGTCTTACTCTCTCCTCGGTGAGAGTCGTGTGTTCTATGTGCAGACGGGCCAAAAGGCGGCGTCCTGACGGCGTCTGCGATAATCGCGTGTATTGACCTGTGAGGTGGGCTTCTCTAAGTTCATCGAAGGAGTTTGTCATACCCAGACCTTGGAGTCTCAGGTTAGACGTGGTTATCGGGAGGTCGAGGGCCTTCTTCGCCATTTTGCGTATTATCACCTCGATGATGTTCTGGTCGTGTTTGTTCAGGCGGAGATAGGGGGTCGAGTACAGGATTCTGCTTGTTACAAAGGCATTGGCCAGCCGCAAGGCGTCTTTGCTTCGCAGTCCCCCTTTCTTGTTCGAGACTCTGCGGACCATTCGGCCCACCTGATCTCCCACCTTCTTTAGTTTGTCGAGCGTGGTCGTCGCCAGCCGACGCTGGTGGATGAAAAGACCTAGGACTCTAATTTCTTTTCTTTCGGGTATCGGTTCCGATCCAAGTCTCAATTCTATCTTGTTTGTGCATTTTTTGTTGGGGCGAATGTGCACGAATTCGGATTTTTGAGGGGAGCAATGAAGGCCACATCTTTTCGCGTACTCGTTCGCCGCGGTGGCCGCCTCCTGCAGGCTGGCCTCCATTTCACCGAGAGAGCCCTGCGTGGCCCAAATGGAGATGTCGTCCGCGTACAGCGCGTGTTGCACACCCGGGACTTTCTCCAAGTGGACCGGCAGGTTCTTCATTGCCAAGTTGAAAAGCAAGGGGGATAGCACCGCTCCCTGTGGCGCCCCTCTCGTGCCTAATAGAAAGGGGCCGTGTTCCGCGTTCTGGATCTTCACGTAGGCCTGTCTGTCCGTGAGGAAGCGTTTTATATACTCGAAAGCGTTCCTGCCGCATCCCGTCTCTGATAGGTGTGTGAGGATCGCCTCGTGTGTCACATTATCGAAGGCTCCCTTCAGATCTAGGGCCAGCACTATCTTATCCCCGTTCGGATGTTCGATCGGGTTTAGTACCTCCCTGTTGAGCTGCAGCAGGATGTCCTGAGCCGATTTATTTGGCCTGAAGCCGTACATCGAGTCGGCGAAGACTCGCTTGTTTTCTAGGTACTCAGATAGTCTGTCTCTGACCATAGCTTCCATCAGTTTGCCCACGCACGAGGTGAGAGAAATAGGTCTTAGGTTATCCGTATCTATGGCCTTGCCCGCCTTGGGGATGAAAGTTATCAGCGCCGTCTTCCACTCCGTGGGAAATGGAGCTTCGCCCACCCAAATCGAATTAAAGTGTTCTAGGAGGGATTCGTATGTGCGGTCCGGCAGATTGGCTAGGAGTTTTACCGAGATCCCGTCCCTTCCTGGCGCGGTCCCGCGTTTCATCCTCGCTAGAGCGGCCTTGAGTTCGTATATTTTGAAAGGTTCGTCCAGCTCAGCATTTTGGGCTCCATTGTATCTGTAAGCGTCTCCCCTTGGATCTTGGGTTGTGGTCAGGTACTGGTCCCGAAGCTTCAGTGCAAGCTGGGCCGTATTTCCTTGAAATGCATGTACCGCTCTCTGCAGGTGCTTGTGCGTCTCGGTGCGCGTCTGGTTGGGATCTATGAGTGCCCGGAAGAGGCGCCATGTGTTCTTGCTAGACATCTGCCCAGCGGCCGCGTTGCACCTATCTACCCAGTTCGCGTCCGCGAGTTGCGCCGCGTACTCCGCCGCTTCTTTAGTGATTGCCGCGATCCGAGCTCTTAGCTTTCGGTTATGCTTCTGTCTACGCCATCTTTTGACCATGCTGCGTCTGGCTGCCCAGAGGTGGAGGAGGTGGGTGTCCACGTCCGTCACCGCCTCTGAGAGCTTTACCTGCGTTTCCGTCGAACGCAGGTTGATCAGCAGCTGTTTTGTCCAGGCTTGATATCCCTGCTCCTGGATGGAGCTTACCTCGTATTCCTTTCTAAATTTCGTCCAGTCCGGCAGCATAGTGTGCCCCGTAGGCCTGGTAAGGGGTTTCGTACGGATCGTTATGGTGATCAGGCAGTGGTCACTACCGAGAGTTTCCTCCGTATTCGTCCACTCCACTCGCCTCGCGTTTTTCGTGAAGGTTAAGTCGGGACACGTGTCCCTCTGCACCGAGTTCCCTATCCGCGTGGGGCACGCCGGGTCAGTGTGTAGGGTTAGACCTAACGCGGACGCCGCCTCCGCTAGCTTCCGTCCTCGTATGTCCTCTCGATGATAGCCCCATGAGGGACTCTGCGCGTTGAAATCTCCCATTACTAGTAACGGGTCTCGTCCTGCTTCCCTGATAGCTCTGCTCAGGAGTGTGGAGAAGGTTACGTTTTTTGCTTTAGGTGGGCAGTACACGTTCAGGATGTGTAGCGGCGAATCCTCCTTTTTCAGTGGCAGAAGAGTCACCATCACGTGCGAAAAGCTGGTTTGTAATTCTAGATCTACCAAATTTGCAGTGTAGTTTTTGTGCACAAAGATGCACGTTAGGGGGTCGAGTTGGAACGTTTTGTAGTTTGTGAGGCTCACGTTCCCGCCAGGTTCCTGTACGGCCACTACTGCCGGAGTATGCTCGTACGTAGACAGGTGCATCCTAAGATCCGCTCTCTTAGTCCTCGATTTCAAGCCTCGACTATTCCACTGCGTTAATGTTATGGGACTCTTTTTAGTTTGTCTCGCCATGTTGTATCTGGAGATTGTTGTTATTCTGGAGGGGAAATTGCTCCTGGTGGTCTTCCTCCTCGTCCTCGCTTATCACCCTACGCATCCTGTAGGCTCGGGGAGTCTGGAGTCTCCTCGTGTTAGCGTATTTGCGAACCGTCATCGCTTTCGCTATCTGTTGTGAGACTATGGTGGGAATGGATTCTTGGACCCTTCTCATCATAGCTTCTAGTTTATTTTCAAGACTAGGTTCTGTGTCGCTTTCCATCGTCTCCTCTTGCTGAGGTGGCTGGGGTTTAGCTAGCGCACTTTCTAGTTTGCTCGTTAGCACCGCGATCTGCGCTTTTAGGGCTGCTATCTGGTTTCGTAACTCTGTTTCTACTGGGTTGGGTGTGGGTGGAGAGGAAGGTTTGGGAGGAGGAGGAGGAGAGGCGGTCCCACTCACCTGCCGCATCCCGTTCTGGACTATGCTGGCCCAGGTCTTCTTTTGCTTGGGTTGATCAGAAGTCGACTCCCTGCTAGGTGGAGGGGGCGGGCGATTCCCGCTTCCTCCCTTCTTCGTCTTCTTGTTTTTTTTCTTCTTTTTCCTCCTCTTTTTCTCCTGATTGCTGGGTTGTTGCAGCGCGTTCGTGCGAAATTTCGCCGTGCAGTCTCTGGAGTTCGTGGCGTGTTCGCCGCCACACACCGCACATTTTGGGTTGCACAGGTGAGGGGACCGCACCCCCTCCACAAACGGGGCTAGCGTTCCGCAGAGTCCGCAGTTTTCTTGTCTCGGTGTCGGGCAGGTATCTGGCCTATGCCCCACCGTGCCGCACAAGTTACACGCTGGTATGCTGCGGCGGTACCTTGCTACCGGTATGACTTGCGCGTTGTACAGTACAGCTCTGGGCTTGTACTTGCCTTCGAAGGTGATTCTGGCTTTGTTAGAAGTTCCGAACTTTCGGATCTCCAGGATGGTGCTTTCTCCGTGAAAGCTTTTCACCTTCCCTCGCAGGGACTCGGTGGTTTCCAGATTGGCCACTGTGATGACTCCGTGAATCACGTTGTCTTCGCTCTGTTTTACGTGCCCGTGCAAATGGAGGTCTGCTCCTTCTTGGATTTTTATCGCAAAGTCCCCGACCAGTTTGTCTGCCGCGTGGATGCTCGACGTGCCCACGATGATCAGGTTTTGGTCCGGGGATATTGTGAAGTAAAAGTTGTCCGCTTCGGCCTCCCCGACTCGCTGTCGTAGGGCTAGGCCTAGCTCACCGTGTTGTAAGTTCTTCAAGCTTGTCGCCGTTAATGGTTTGATGATTAGCACCACATCGTCTGGTCTAAATCTGCAGAGAAACTTGGGTTTCCATGCAGCTTTGACTTGCCTTGGCCGGCGTTCGAGCCTCTGTGCCCGTGGGCAGCACAAGAGCAGTCGGGCTACGGGCCCGAGCTCTACACCCAGCTACCCGGCCAGAACGCCGCCGCCGTCTACTCGTGCCACCAAGCCGCCTGCTTTACCTCTCCAAGCCAGAGCTGGCGCGCTCCGGTCGCCCGGTCAGTCAACTTACACGACGACCTTTGGTGAGACCGGCGCAACTCCTTGCGCCAACTTGTCGCCGCGTCTCCGCATCGAGACTGTTATGCGCCCGTGCCGTCGTGGCAAGCCCGGACTCGTGCACCATTGAGCTTGAGCTTCACACAAGCCCCAAATGTGCCTTACTGCCGTGATGTCTATTTGAGTGTTTATTTTATTCTTTCTATTTATTTCTATCATTTATTTTAAGCTTTTTTTAATTCCATTAAAAGTTTGTATGTGTGTTCGAAAATAACGACTCTGTCCTCAATTGGGTTCTCGGAGGCTCCGCCTAAGAGAACCGTTAAAACCTTTGAGTACACGAACCGTTGTTCCCATATTTGGGCATCACAATGCCGCGCCTGCATGTATCGGAAGTTTCTCGAAAGTTATTGACGGTTCTATCCACTGTCTGCGGTCAGCGAACCTTGTGTAATCTGATTTCATGTATGCGCGACGCGAATGGCGTAGAACTTTCTGGAAGGCACGGGGAACCAACGATCGCTCTGGAACCTTCGATGACTAATGTATAAAAGCCGACGTGCTTGACCCGCTGATCAGATTTGCGACCATCGTCGACTGCGTTCGCCGTTGTCGCCGTTCTGTGAGTTTAGCTTGTTTTTGAAGGCACAAGTTCTCTCAATAAAGCGCTAGTTTTATTTTCAGTTTTGCTGCCTTCTTCACCGTCACTACTACGTGACATCTGGTGGAGGTGCCAGTGCGTTCATGTACCGAGCACTCCTGCAAAGCCGCGATTCAAGCCTGAAACCCGACGACAACACCAACGTCGCCGAAGACCAGCGAGCAAGCTTCAGACTGCAAGGACTGCTCCCGGAGCAAGGACTTCTGCCTGACACAACGAGGAAGACCGTGGCCAGCTCAACAACCACAATGGCAGCCCTAGCGTATCCCATCGTATTAAACAAGCCAGGGAGCCCCCTACCTTCCGTGGAGCTACCTCGGCGAATCCGGAAACCAGACTTGAAGCCTTCGAAAGGATTTCAATTTGCAACTGGACCTCTGAGGATAAGCTACGCCATATGTATTTCTCCTCGGAAGATGCCGCGAGGACTTGGTTCGAGAGCCGGGAGTTCACCCTTACAACGTGGGACCTGTTCCGCAGTTACTACCTAAGCACCGTCCCGAGCGTTGTCCGAAAAGAAAGGGCCGAAGTTCTGCTGGAAACCCGATGGCAACTACCGAGTCAGACTCGTCATATTCACGGAAGAGATGACTGATCTGTTCCGTCACGCCGAGCCCTAAATGTCCGAGCAGAAGAAAGACCACTTCTTGATGCGAGGCGTAAAGCAAGAACATTTCGCCGGTCTGATCCGCAACCGCCACCGAAGACAGTAGCTGTGTTCTTGACAGAGGAAACAGCGATTGAGAAAACTCTGGAGATGCGCACTAGGCAATATAACCGCGAAGTTCTCACGCCACAGTGTACAACCGAGGAACTCAGCTCTAGCAATCTCCAAGAGACCATAAGGCACATTGTCTGCGCAGGATGCTATCTTCATCACCACATGAGGTCTCCTCAGTCACTGAAATAGTCAAGAGCGAACTTCGACAGTTTCTAGGCCTTTCCGAAACGCAGCTCGAATCGCCGCCACCTGTGCAAAAAGCGATGACCTATGCCGCCATCGCCCGCCATCACGTTCCCTCTTCCCGCCCATGCCAGGGCCCTGTAACGCCACAATTCCGTCGTCTGCCACCGCCACCACCCACTCGCCCGCCTGCCGCCATGCGCTACAACCCAAGCAAGACAGATGTATGGCACGCCCCGGACCACCGTCCTCTGTGCTATCACTATGGAGAAGCGGGCCACGTCTACCGCCGATCCCCATACCGTGACTTCGGTGTGCGAGGGTTAGCCTTCAACGCGCCACGCCCGCAACAAGGGGAGCAGCCTCACGATATCTCCGACTACCTAGCCGCCACTCAGTTGAGCCCACGACGACCATCCTATTCACTGTCACCGGACTGCTACGTGTCCCCGCAACGCCGACCATAACTGGCCCAGTCCAGGGCGGCTGAGCCAGCCCATATCCGGAAAAATAAAAGCAGCAGCCGATGGACGTGTGGTTGCTGTTCGGTGAACTGACGAAGACCCTCCGCTGCCGACAAAGACGCCGAAAAGACGATCTCCATTATATATAAACGAGACGCCACCATCCCGACGAAGCTTAGAACGAAATAATACGCCTACAAAAGGAGACTCGTCGAGGCGACGTTCTACCCATACGTCAACACGACACAGCCGTGATACGACGCCGAGACCTAACTGCAACGGAAGACAAAGAACCACTGGCTTCGGTGTGCTTCTCGATGACCACGCAGTCACCGCCCTAGTGGACACAGGAGCGAAGTACTCCATGATGAGTGGACCTCTTGCAGCCATGTTGAAGGAAGATAAGACTGCAGGGGAGGGCCCTCAAATGCAGACAGCTGGAGGACACCTAACAACGCCGACCGGAATCTTCACAGCAAGAATTACCGTTCATGACCGGACTTATCCTTCCACCTTCGTTATCCTCCAACAGTGTTCACGAACAGCATTCTCGGCATGGACTTCCACCAACACGGCGCAATCATCGACCTGGAGTCGAAGTCGATAGCGCTGTCGGAAGATAACAGGGTTACCGCAGGGAAGCCCTCGTAGTCACCATGCCATGAGTGTGCTCGCAGATCAAGTAAGCATCTCTCCCCGCTTCACCATTGTTATTTCTGTCGGCACTGAAACACCCGCAGACATAGACGGCGTCACCAAGGGCGACCAGCGTATATTGCTAAACCATGAAATCCCCGTCGGAAGAGGGATCGGCCAACTGCACCGAGAGAAAGCGCAAATGATGCTGATTTCAATATGTGGTCTCTATATAGCCATCACTACGGCGGTCTCATGTGGTGGAACTGTTCTAAGATCTCTTTGGTCTCTCCACATTACTCTCCTGGAATCGCATTGGGGTGGGCACTTACGACAAGTACCCACCGAAAGGTCCCAAGACTAGCCAGCAGCGTCCACTGGCCTTGGTTGAATAAATGCAGGCAGTGGTGTTTGCCAATGGGGTCCCGGAATAGAAGCTCCACCTACTATTGTGAGGTGAGAATGCCAATAGGATCCTAACCCAACCACCTCTCTGTAACCATTTAATGGGTAATGAATGTTTTCCACTAACACCACCATCGGCCTCATTCATAGTGCCAGCCACCACACCCTCCTGGACTGCAAGCAGCAATCAGCGTGATCCTGAGGCACTCGCTCTGCTGCCTGGCGAGGACGTCGAAGACTTGCTGGACTTCAACTATCGAGTAAGCTCATTTAAATACTGGTACGACGCTTCTAAATCGCAGAACGTTGGCTTCCAGGTCACTGAGCTCGTGAACCCATGGTTTAAGAATCCTGAGCGGGACTTCCGTAACTGTTCTTCTTTCAAAGAGCATCTTCGAAGATTACCGTGACGTCATATTCTTGTTGTCTGAGGCTCCACCACGCTAGCCATCTTGAAAGGTCCTTTAAATTAGCTAGCCACAGGATGCGTGATGGTCGCTGATGACTTTAATGGCCTGCCATGTAGGTAAGGGGGGGGGGGGAGTTTTGCTCTAGCCCAAATGATGGCGAGGCATTACGTTTCAGTCGTAGAATAATCGCCTTCCGCTTTTGACAGCGACCGGCTAGCATAAGATATCACCCATTCAAGTACGTCTTTCCCCTGGACTAGAACGGCAGCGACGCCTACACTGCTGGCGTCAGTGTGTTTCGGTATCAGCGTCCTCGTCGAAGTGCGCAAGTACAGGTGGCGACTGCATGCGCCGTTTGAGTTCTTGAAATGCGTCGGCCTGTGGCGTTTCCCACTTTAACTCGACATCACATTTGGTTAGATGTGTTAGCGGCTCAGCGATGCGTGAAAACTCCTTCAGAAAGCGCCTGTAGTAGGCACACATGCCAAGAAATATGCGCACTGCCTTCTTGTCGATGGGCTGCGGGAACTTCGTGATGGCAGCTGTCTTCTGCGGGCCGGAGCGTATTCTAGATTTGCTGATGGCGTGGCCTAAGAACAGAAGCTCATCGTAAGCGAAACGGCACTTTTCCGGCTTTAGAGTGAGCCCTGATGACTTAATGGCCTCTAATACTGTCGCAGGCCACCTAAGGTGATCGTCGAAATTTCCGGCGATGACAACGATGTAATCCAGTAAACAAGACACGTCCGCCACTTCAATCCTGCTAAAACCGTGTCCATGACGCGCTGAAACGTTGCACGCGCTGAGCCCAGTCCGAATGGCATGACCTTGAATTCGTAGAGACCGTATGGCGTGATGAAGGCGGTCTTTTCGCGACCTCTCTCATGGACGTCTATTTGCCATTAGCCAGACCTGAGGTCAATCCACGAGAAGTATTTAGCGTTGCAGAGCAGATCCAATGCGTCGTCTATCCGTGGAATGTGTCATACGTCCTTTTTCGTGACATTGTTCAGTCGACAATAATCGATGCAGAAACGTAGGGTTCCGTCCTTTTTCTTCACCAGGACTGCAGGACATGACCACGGGCTTTTCGACGGCTGGTTGATGTCGTCGCGCAGAATTCCGTCGACTTGATTGCTAATAGCTTCACCTTCTCGCGTCAAAACTGGGTAAAAGCTCTGGCCGATTGGTCGACCGCACTCTTCGGTTATTACAACATGCTTTGAGCCTTGCGTTTGTCGAATCCTTGATGACGACGAAAAGCCGTCTTTGTACGTCGGAGAAGACTTGTGAGCGGTTGCTGCTTACTCATGCGAAGACTTCGATTTATGTCGAAATCTCGTTCGGGAACTATGGTCGTCGGGGTATATGCGGCAGAATCCGAGAGGACAAAGGCATTGCTGGTTTCCACAATTTCCTCGATGTACGCGATTGTCGTGCCCTTGCTGATGTGCTTGAACTCTTGGTTGAAGTTGGTTAGCATCACTTCTGCCATCCGTCTGTGGAGTCGAGCGATCCCTCTTGCGCCGCGAATTTCGCGGTCGAGCAGTAGATGTTGGTCGCTCTCGATGACGCCTTCTACGTCAGTGGGTGTTTCGGTGCCGACGGAAATAATAATGCTGGAGCACGGCGGGATGCTGACTTGATCTTCGAGCACACTCAAGGCATAGGTACTACGACAGCTCTCCGGCGGTATCGCTTGGACTTCCGACAGCATTATCGACTTCGATTTCATGTAGATGATTGCGCCGTGTTTGTTCAGGAAGTCCATGCCGAGAATGACGTCTTGTGAACACTGTTAGAGGATAACGAAGGTGGCAGGGTAAGCCCGGTCATGAATGGTAATTCGTGCCGTGCAGCTTCCAGTTGGCGTTATTAGGTGTCCTCCAGCGGTGCGAATTAGAGGGCCTTCCCATGCAGTCTTAAATTTTTTAAGTGGGCGTTGATGGATCCACTTATGACGGAGTAGTCGGCTCCTGTATCTACTAAGGCGGTGACTGAGTGGCCTTCGAGAAGCACGTCGAGGTCGGTGGTTCTCTGTCTTGCGTTGCAGTTAGGTCTTGGCGTCGAATCACGGTTGCATCGTGTTTAACTAAAGCTGGAGCGTCGCGTCGCAAGCCGTCTTACGTCGGTGTATTCTCGACTTTATGGCTTCGTCGGGATGGCGGCGTCTCGTTCATTATCGTCGAGATCGTATTTTCGGCGTCTTTGTCGGCGGCGGAGGATCTTCTTCAGTTCCACGAACAGCAACCGCACCTCCATCGGCTGCTGCCTTTAGTTTTCCGGATATAGCGGTCTGGTGACGACAAACGGGATGATCGTCGAAGGCTCCACTGAGTGGCGGCGAGGTAGTAGGCGATATCGCTAGGTCATTCGCCAATCTGTGGTCGCAGCGCGTTAACGAACAACTCTCGCAGTCCCATCTCCCGGTATAGGCATCGGCTGTAGACGTGACCCGCTTCTCCACAGTGGTAAAAGAGCGGGCGGTGGTCAGGGGCGTCCCAGACGTCTGTGTTCCTTGGGTAGCTTCTCTGGACGACGGGTGGCCGAGCTGGCGGCAGCGGCGGTGGTGGCGTAAGGCGGAACTCCGTCGTCACAGCACTCTGGCGTTGGCGCAGAATGTTACTTTGACGGCGGGTGACGGCGGCGTGGGTCATCGATTCCGGCTGGGCCTGTGGCGAATTCGGCTGGCCTTCGAGAAGTTCCAGTGACCACGGGGTCTGTTCTCTCACGACGTCCGCGATCGAAGCAACCTGAGGCTGGGATCTTGGGAACATCCTCTGAAGTTCCTCTAACACAACCAGTCTAATGGTCTCGCGTAGGTTGTCGATGGACAATGATTAAACTTCGGCGTAGTTTGCTGGATTTTTTTTTTTTTTTTTAATCCGGTGGAAAATTGCGCGGCACCGGGATTCGAACCACGGACCTCTTGCACGCGAGGCGGGTGTTCTACCTCTACGCCACCGCTGCGTGGGCAGGACATGTAATGAGGAGGGAAGATAACCGATGGTCATCAAGGGTTACGGACTGGATTCCGAGGGAAGGGAAGCGTAGCAGGGGGCGACAGAAAGTTAGGTGGGCAGATGAGATTAGGAAGTTTGGAGGGTCAACATGGCCACAATTAGTACATGACCGGGGTAGTTGGAGAAGTATGGGAGAGGCCTTTGCCCTGCAGTGGGCGTAATCAGGCTGATGATGATGATGATGTAGTTTGCTGGACTTGCGCGGTTGCTCAATTGCCGGTTCCGCATTTCGAAAGTTTTCTCGATGCTCGTGGCCTCGTGAAGAAACTCTTCGATGGTTTTCGGTGGATTTGGTATCATTCCGGCGAAACGTTCTTGCTTGACGCCGCACATGAATAGGCGAAGTAATGTCCTCAGTCATTTCGGGGTCGGCGTGGTGGAACAGGTACGTCATCTCCTCGGTGAAGATGGATATGTTTTCGTTGGGTAGTTATAGACGGGCTTCTAGCATAGCTTCGGCCCTTTCCTTACGCACGACGCTAGTAAAGGTCCGCTATAAGGCGCTGCGGAAGAGATCTGCCGTTGTCAGGGTCGACTCCCGGTTCTCAAAGCACGTCCTGGTGGCGTCTTCTACGGTGACGTATCCGTGCCGCAGCTTGTCGTCGGAGTCCCAGTTGTTGAAAGTCGTCATTCTTTCATATGTCTCGAGCCAGGTTTCTGGATCTTCCGATGATGATCCATGAAAGGTTGGTGGGTCCCGAGGTTGTTGCTGCAGAATGGAGGACTCTGGGGCAGCCATTGGGGTTTCTGACTTGGGCTTGCTCCCTCTGGTCTTCTCGGGAAGAGGTGCGTATTCCGGTGGCAATCCTTGCTGCCTACGGCTTGCTCGCTGCTCCTTCGCGACGTTGGTGTTGTCTTCGGGTTTCGGACTTCGGTCGCGGCTTTGCGGCGGCGTTCGGTACACGAACGCAATACCACCTCCACCACATGTCACGTAGTAGTGACGGTCAAGAAGGCAGCAAAACTATGATTAGCGAAACTAGCCCCTTATTCGGCGAACTCGTGCCCTAAAAAGCTGGCTACACTCAAAGACAACAATAGCGGCGAACACACTCAGCGATTGTCATAAATATGATCTGCAGGTCATGCGCGCTGGTTATTGTACATCAGTCCTCGAATGTTCCAGAGTAATCGCTGGGGTCCGCGTGTCTTCCACAAAGTTCTACACTATTCGCGTCGCGCATACATGCAGTGAGATTACACAAGGTTTGGCCACAGACAGCGGATGTAACCATCGATAACATTGCAGAATCTTCCATACATGTAGGCGCGTCCTGCGCTCTGCGATAACATTTGTTGGGGGGTAAAACCTGGTTGCCCGATAAAGATAAACAAATTCACGGGTCAATTTAATTTCGATGTCGTTTATAAGTCCAGAAGAAAGCGCCAAGACGCCGCCGCACTTCCTCGGTGCCCACCACCGCCATCTCTCGACCACGTTACGTCACCTTGTCAACATGGCCGCATGGACGTCGCGTCTTCAGTGTTACCTATTGGTTCCCTGACCCAGTCACCATCTAGCCGCCCTTCCGTGTTTTCCACTAACCAGCGCACTGATCCATATTGCCAAGGCACCATTGATCACCTCATTGGTATTTCAATTCCACCTAACTCCACGCTTCCAAAGCAGCTCAAGCTATTCCAATTAGAGGGCGATCTTCTCTAGAGATACATCAGTCATCCAGACGGCTATTAATTGACTCATGTTGTTCCGCGTTCTCTTCGTGCTGAAGTTTTCCAGGCTTCTCACGACGACGCGATGTCTCGCCATTTGGGTTGCCACAAAACCTGTCAGCGGCTAAGAAGCTCATTCTTCTTGCCAAGTCTTTCAACCAGCGTCGCTTGATATGTCGCCTCGTGCACCCTTTGCCAAGGCCGCAAGCGACCTACAATCTCTCCCGCCAGGGCGCTACAACCACTCCCTTTACAACAGAATTCCTTGTTGTCGTGGGTATTGACCTTCACAGTCCTCTACCGGCCACTGCAGACGGCAACCGATAGATCGTCACTGCTGTGGATCACTTGACGCAGTACGCAGAAACTACCACTGTCCGCCCGGAGACTGCTTCTTAAGTGGCTGCCTTCTTCCATCAAGCTATATACTTACGCCATGGAGCTTCTCGCCTCCTTTTGAGCGACCGTGGCAAGGCATTTCAATCGAACACACTTGATGAAGTTCTCCGACGTTGCAACACCGTGCACAAGGTAGCCTCCGGCTACCACGTATTCGCATTTGGCCTGACAGAACGTTTTCATCGCACGCTCAGTAATATGCTGTCCACGTATATCCAGCCTGACCATCGTACCAAAGATGTCATTCTCTCCTTTGTGACATTCGCCTACAACACCACCGTGGAGCGCGCTACAGGCTACTCAAATTTTTTTTACCTATGAACGACATCCAACCTCTGCCATCGACGTTTCTTACTTTTCTATCCCTGTAGACACTTCACCGTCAATTTGCGACCAGTCTGTCTCTCGTCTTGCCTAATGTCGCCACCGTGCTCGCTTAAACACCGAGGCGAGCCAAGATCGCAAGAGTCGTTATGATGCCACTCGCCGTTTTCTTTTCTAGCACCCTGGCGATGATGTACTGCTTTGGACCACTGTGCCAATGCCTGGTGTATCTCAAAAGCTTCAATCTCGGTACATCGGCCTTTACAAAATCATAAAACAGACTTGCCGAGTGAAACAGTTTTGACACACCTACTGACCGATGCTGCCGCGGGACCGAAATCGTGCATGTTTCCCGCTTCAAGCCTTTCGATCGGCGCTCTACGCTAGCTTAACTTGTGGCCAGACTGGCCGCTTCCGTACGTGGGGGCACTTAGCGTGAGCATTCATATTGTGGACTTCATCTTCCACATCCGAACCCAACCATCACCATTGCTGGGCATTTTCATTGTCCGCGTGCTCGCTCGCGCTCGTGGAACAAAAGCGTGAGTAAAACCGTTGCTTCTCAATATACATTGTGTTTCAGCAAACACATTAAAATTTTTTTAAAGGTTGCCTGTGCCAAATATTACAATTGTAGTTTATGAGCCAGTCTACGCGAAGTGGCAGACACAACTTGCACAAAAAATTGAAATGCAAAACCTACAAATTAAAAAATTACTAATTAACGTTCTAGCTAATTGTCTTATGACCCATATTTCAATTTACAAATTATAGCAGGGGACTTCGCAAAGCGGACCCACTTGGAGCACACTTCAGAACGGCACCAGTTTCGAGATATAAGTTCCCCAACTTTGCGGAGAAATGCGTTATTGTTCCAGTTACTTGTGTGATTCAGTGCGTGAAACGACGTTTTGTTAACGAATTAACCGTAACGCCAACGCATTTCTCCACAAAGTTCTGGAATTTATATTGTCACGTAGTAGTGTACGTGGCAGTGTGCGTGTACTTCTTTATCTTTATCGGGCGACCACTTCTCAACGCCCAAAAATGTTATCGCACAGCGCAGGACGCGCCTGCTTAAGAAGTTTCTGGAATGTTATCGATGGTTCCGGCCACTGTCTTTCACCGCAACTTGTGTAATCTGATTGCATGTATGAGCGACGGGAACAGTGTAGAACTCGCAGCCTCAAGTGGCCTCGATCGCCGACATCATGAAAGATGAGGTTCAGCGATCACTTGGGGTTCCTGAGGTGCAACCTGAATTACTGCAGCCCCAGCCAGAAGCGATAACCTACGCCACCGTTGCACGCCGTCAAGGCCCCGGTCAGCGACCGCGCCAGGGCCCTGTAACACCGCAATTCCATCGGCCGCCGCCACCGCCACCAGCACGCCCTACCGTCGCCCAGTGCACCTACGCGAGGAAGATGGACATTTGGCGAGCCCACGACCACCCCCCACTCCGCTATCACTGCGGAGAAGCCGGCCATGTGTACCGCCGATGCCCATACAGCGACTTGGGACTGAGAGGGCTCGCCGTCAACGCGCCGCGTCCAGAGCTTGAGGATGCCCACGTGACATCACCGATTACATAGCCGCCACTTAATGCAACTCTCGACGACCGTCCCGTTCGCCATCACCAGGCAGCTACCGGTCACCGCAGCGCCGTCCATACACTGGCCCAGCCCGGGCCGGTTAGCGAACCCGTATCCTGAAAACTAAAAGCAGCAACTGATGGAGGTGCGGTTGCTATTAGTCATATTGATGAAGATCCTCCGCCGCCGACGAAGACGCCGAAGAAACTATCTCGACGACATAACGACACGCCGCCGTTCCGACGAAGTGTGAAAGCAAAGAATACGACGACGAAAGACGACCTGACGACGTCCCATAACAGCCACAGGTCAACGCGACTGATCCGTGATCCGACGCGAAATCCTAACTGTAACGCAAGACAAAGAACCACCGACCTCGACGTGCTTCTCGACGGCCACGCAGTCATCGCCTTAGTCGACACAGGGGCCGATTACTCCGTCATGAGGGGACACATCGCCGCCCAGTTGAAGAAGGTTATGACTGCATGGGAAGGTCCACAAATTCGGACCGCTGGAGGACACCTGATTACGCCGACTGGAAACTAGAGCACGGCAAGAATTACCGTTCATAACTGGACTTACCCTGCCACTTTCGTTATCCGCCAACAATGTCCACGTGACTTCGTTCTTGGTATGGAATTCCTAAACCAATACGGCGCAGTCATCGACCTGAAGTCGAAGTCAATAACACTGTCTGAAGATAAAGCGATACCACCGGAGTGCTCTCCTAGTCACCATGCCTTAAGCGTGCTCGAAAGTCAAGTCAGCTTCCCGCCTCGATCCACCATTGTCATTTCCGTCGGCACCAAAACACTGCCGACGTAGAAGGCATCGTCGAGAGTGACCAACGTCTACTGCTAGACCGTGAAATTTGCGTCGCAAGAGGGATCGCTCGACTCCACGTAGGGAAAACGGAAGTGATGCTAACCAACTTCAGCCAAGAGTTCAAGCACATCAGCAAGGGGACGACAATCGCGTAGATCGAGGAAATTGTGGAAACAAGCAACGCCTTTGTCCTCTCAGATTCTGCCGCATCTACCCGCCGACCGTAGTCTCCGAACCAGACTTCGACGTAAATCCAAGTCTCCCAATAGCAAGCAGCAAAATTTCAGAAGTCTTCTCCTACAATACAAGGACTGCTTTTCGACTTCATCGAAGATTCGACAAACACCAGTTGCAAAGCATCGCATAATAACCGAAGAGTGCGCTCAGCCACTCCGCCAGAGCCCTTACCGAGTTTCGACGCGAGAACGTGAAGCTATTAGGCAACGAGTTGACGAAATGCTCTGCGGCGACGTCATCCAGCCGTCGAAAAGCCCGTGCGCATCTCCTGTTGTCTTGGTGAAGAAAAAGGACGGAACACTACGTTGCTGCGTCGATTATCGTCGACTGAACAAGATCACGAAGACGTATACCCCCTTCCACGGATAGAGAACGCATTGGATCGGCTGTGCAACGCTAAACACTTCTCGTCGATGGACCTCAAATCTGGCTACTGGAAAATAGAAATCGGCGAGAGAGATCGCGAAAAGACTGCCTTCATCACGCCAGACGGCCTCTACGAGTTCAAGGTCATGCCATTCGGACTTTGCTCGGCGCCTGCAATGTTCCAGCGCGTCATGGACATGGTGTTAGCAGGATTGAAGTGGCAGACATGTCTCGTTTACTTGGATGACATCGTTGTCTTCGCCGGAAATTTCAACGATCACCTTACGCGGCTTTTGACAGTACTAGAGGCCATCAAATCATCAGAGCTCACTCTGAAGCCAGAAAGGTGCCGCTTCGGTTACGATGAGCTTCTGTTCCTCGGCCACGTCATCAGCAAATCCGGAGTACGCCCCGACCCGCAGAAAACAGCTGCCATCGCTAAGTTCCCGCCACCCATCGACAAGAAGGCAGTGCGTAGGTTCCTTGGCATGTGTGCCTACTACAGGCGCTTTGTCAAGGACTTTTCACGTATTGCTGAGCCGCTAACGCATCTAACCAAATCTGATGTCGAGTTCAAATGGTAAACGCCGCAGTCCGACGCATTTCAGGAACTAAAATGAAGCATGCAGTCACCGTCGGTACTTGCACATTTCGACGAAGACGCCGATACCAAAATCCACACTGACGCAAGTAGCCTAGGCCTCGGTGCCATCCTAGTCGAGAAGAAATACGGACATGAACGGGTGATATCTTACGCTAGCCGGTCACTGTCAAATGCGGAAGGCAATTATTTTACGACTGAAAAGGAATGCCTCGGGATCATTTGGGCTACAGCAAAATTCCGCCCTTACCTATATGGCAAGCCATTCCAAGTCGTCAGCGACTATCACACGTTGTGTTTGGCTAGCTAACTTAAAGGACCCTTCAGGACGGCTGGCGAGGTGGAGCCTCAGACTTCAAGAATATAACGTCACGGTAATCTACAAGTCCAGACGAAAACACTCAGACGCCGACTGCCTATCACGCGCCCCCATCGATCCCCCGCCGGAAGACGACGAGGATGACGACGCCTTCCTCGGAATAATAAGCGCAGAATACCACTAAACAGCAGCGAGCAGACCCAGAGCTAAAAGGCCTCGTCGAATATTTGGAAGGGAACAACGACTTAGTACCTAGGACATTTAAGTGCGGATTGCCTTCGTTCACATTACAAAATAACCTGCTCGTAAAGAACTTCTCACCAGTGCGCGCCAGCTACCTTCTTGTTGTTCCGTCAGCGCTGAGTCCAGAAGTACCGTACGCCCTAGATGACGATCCAACCGCTGGGCACTTCGGATTCACCCGAACGCTGTCGAGGATAAAGAAAAGGTATTACTGGCCGCGTCTGACCACCGACATCGCCCGTTACGTCAAGACATGCCGAGACTGTCGGCGACGCAAGACACCACCGACAAGGGCAGCAGGATTACTACAGCCGATCAAACCTCCTTGCCGCCCATCTAAGCAGATCGGGATGGATTTGTTGGGACCATTCCGGGCGTCAACAACCGGAAATCAGTGGATAGTCGTGGCGACGGACTATCTCACCCGCTTCGATGAAACTAAAGCTCTACCGAAAGGCAGCGCAGCCGAAGTGGCGAAATTTTTCGTCGAAAACATTCTGCGGCGACATGGTGCCCCAGAAGTCCTCATCACCTACACCGGAACAGCGTTTACAGCAAAGCTCACCCAAGCCATTCTGCAGTACAGCCATACAAGCCACAGGAGGACAACTGCCTACCATCCGCAGACGAATGGTCTCACGGAGCGCCTGAACAAGACCCTCGCCGACATGCTAGCAATATACGTCGACGTCCAGCACAAGACATGGGACGCAGCCCTGCCGTACGTAACCTTTGCTTACAACACGGCGGTGCAAGGAACAGCACAGATCATGGTATTTAAGATGGTTTACGGCAGAAACTCGACGACGACGCTCGGCGCCATGCTGCCGCACGTCACCGACGAAGAGACTCTTGACGTGGCGACCTATCTCCAGCGCGCCGAAGAAGCCCGACAACTCGCCCACCTACGGATCAAGAACCAGCGGCGTACCGGCAGCCGACACTACAACCTCTGACGACGCTTAGTCGAGCACCACTCCGGTGACCGTGTTTGGGTTTGGACCCCTATACGCCGACGAGGACTAAGCGAGAAGCTTTTGCGTCGCTATTTCGAACCGCACAAGATCATCCGACGTATTGGTGCACTGGACTATGGGGTTGTGCCAGACGGCATTTCACTATCACAGCGGCGCCACTCACGACCTGAAATAATCCACGTTGTGCGACTGAAGCTGTACTACCAGCGTTAATGAACTCTGGGGCTTCGCGTAACTGACCTTTGGACTTTGTTTCTTTTCGTTGTTTTGTTACTTTTGCTTAATAAGTGTCCTTTTGTGTTTCCCTCTCTTATATTTGTAGCATCGGGACGATGTTTTTTTTAAAAGGGGGGTAATGACACGTGTACTTTATCTTTATCTTTACTTTACCTAACAAATGTTATCGCGCAGCGCAGGACGCGCCTGCATAAGAAGTTTCTGGAATGTTATTGATGGTTCCGTTCACTCTCTTTCACCACAACTTGTGTAATCTGATTGCATGTATGCGCGACGGGAATAGTGTAGAACTTTGTGGAAGACACGCTGGTCCCAGCGATTACTCTGGAACAGTCGACGACTGATCTATAAAAGCCGACGCGCTTGACCCGCCGATCAGCTTTTCGACGATCGCCGACCGTGTTCGCCGCTATCGTGCTTTAAGTGGGCACAGGTTTTTGTGGGCACAGGTTCACCCAGTTGAAGAAGGTTAAGACTGCATGAGAAGGCCCTCAAATTCGGACCGCTGGAGGACACCTGATTACGCCGACTGGAATCTCAACTGCAAGAATTACCGTTCATAACCGGACTTTCCCTGCCACCTTCATTACCCTCCAACAATGTTCACGCGACGTGGTTCTCGGCATGGACTTCCTAAACCAACACGGCGCAGTCATCGACCTGAAGTCGAAGTCGATAACACTGTCTGAAGATCAAGCACGTGTACTTGATCTACTAGATAAAGAAGTACACCACGTGACAATATCTCGATAATGGTGTCACCTTGAAAATCCGTTACAATTCAATCCGCCATGTGCAATCTATGACTAGGGTTTGTAAATTGAAATGTGGACCGTAACGCAATTAGTTAGAAACGCAATTTGCGAATCTTTATTAATTACTCAATTTCGGATCTCAATTTTTTGTGGAAGTATTGTCCGCCGCTTCGAGTAGACCAGCTCATGAACTAGAATTGTGATATCCGCCACAGACAACATTTAAACATTTTCGAAAATGTTCACTCAAGTCCCCTGTATGTATATACATCGCTTTTGCATACGCGGTTATATATATATTGCTTACGCATGCAATGTGGTTATATAGAGTAATAAATACAGAAGGTTCTTACTTCTAGGTCCACGTATATTCATATAAGCATTTCCTTCAAAGTCTAGCCCCAATCTGGCATAATATTCTAGGTAATATCTGCAACAGCACAAGAACATAGGGAAATTTGTGGTATCAGTTTGCTATGAGGGGACCTTATGCATAACTTTACGTGCGATATAATTAATATGGTTTTTATGCAATGCAACTGCCAAGAAGCTGCGTTGCTTCGAGTTCAGCTTTTTTAGATCAAAGAAATGGCGATGATGAAAGTCATCGGAAACGACGAAGTCGCTTCTAAAGGCACACGACAAACAAGTGATACTTAATGTACACAGGGCAAGCAAACGAAACACACAAATTTGGTAAAGACTTGAAATTCATGCAAGTGTTCAAGGTGCACGAATAGCATTCACCAATGAAATGGGCATGATGTACATTCCGTGCGATGAGCGCTCCAAGAGCAGATTAAAGCACATTCTGTGGTTGGAGCTCGACACATAGTCGATGCTTGTGTATGTCGGAATCGGCCGGTCGCCCTGTCCACGTTTACCGGCAGGAGCTTGGCTGATGTATTGGATATGTCAGACAGGTTTCGGCTGGACGACCTTACGGGGTTTGCCAGCCGCAGGCTTTCGAAGGGGCTACATGAGGCGCCCGCCTCCAGATGGAAGCCTTTTGCGACCACGGCGTCGAGTGGCCGCTACCCCCTCGCCGCGGACGCCATCTTCCAGTCCCGCTGCGTCTTCCAAGATTACCGGCCTTCTCCCTGAATGATCTTTGCTTCTTTTGGAATGATAGCTTCACTACTACAGGGACAAACCCAGAAAACGCCTGTTTTTGTAAATATGGCCTTCAAGCTCAGCCAAGGTCAAAGTGGGACTTAGCCTGCCACTACCGGCAGCTGCTGCGTACGCCGTGTGGGCGGCCATACCTTGAAAGCGATCTGCGATGTGTACAATGACCGCCAAGTGCTGGTAGCTTCGAATGCGCTGTGCTTTCAGCGCTTCGCTTTGAAGCGAGGCGTAGCTGCTGCTGGTACTTGCTGACGGCGCCGAGCAGCGTCTGTGTCTTTTTGCAAAATAAGCAATACCTTGCTACGACTCGACAAACTTCGTTTAACCGTGTTCGACCACGGCTCATTTTTTTCTGCCGCTCCCCGTGCAAGCTACTGATTGGTTACCATTCCGAGGAGCCCCGTGCTAGAGCGGAGCTGCGCTTCGCCTTCGTCTTCGACGAATCGTGTTGTGAGCACTCATGTCGCTGCCATTAATATGTCTTCGTCATCATCTTGGTCTGGCCAACACGCACTCTACCCGCGCACATTTCTTTACATATATCCCCCCTTCAGGAAGTTTTAGAAGAAAAAGAAAAACTGAACTAATCTGCGCGGGAGTCAAACTTGCACAAAAATAAACATACACAAATGCAACCCATAACACCCTTCTTTGGTCCAGGTGAGGTCATAGAGATAAGCTAACGGAAAATTTAGTCACATATCACGTTATTGCACCACAAGTCTTCCTAATGGATGAGCAGTTTTGTCAGCCACAAAACATCTCATTAACTAAAGATGCATGAAATTGAACATTCCGGGCACGGGTTCCTTCTGTACAGAGATGCTCGAAATGCTATGGTATTTGAAATCCTATTTTCGCGATCAGTGACTTTGCCTTGCCGCAAGCGTAAAATGTGAAAGTGACTAGTCAAATCGGCACTTTCGAGATAGGTCAGCCTGGATTTACATCTCGGCACATTTTATTCTGGCTTTACGTAAGCTTGTGGCATCTGATCAGACTTAGTAAATCCGGGAACGCCGAAGGTGTGTTTGAAATCAAGTCACAAGTTCCACTAGCAGATTCTTCATAAAGGACCCTAAGTTTGTAGGTGATCTCATCCTTCCTTAACTGGAAACAGCAGATTTTGTCGCAAACTACTGATAATTCTTAGGTCGCCTTAACAAACAAAATGTAATCAATAGTCTTCTGGCAGCCAACATCCACTGACACTTTCTTCGACATCGTAGTCAAGAGTATCTGAATTACCTATCAACCTTTGGCTGACGAGCATATTTACTTTCCCAACCATAGGAGATGGTAATCTATTCTCGGTAACGGGATCTGTCATAGCCATTGCCTGAATCTCAGGAATATCCTGTCTTGTTAAAAGCTGACGCCTAAATGATCCATAGGATAAATAGTTGTATCAGCGTAATGTGCTTCAAGGGCTGCTCTCTGCGCTTCCCGGAGACGACGCTCTTCTCCCCAACGAGCTCGTTCAGCTAGAAGCTGCTGTTTCTGACGAGCGCCTTCGGCTTCCATTACAGAATCACGTTTCTCTCACCCAATATCTCATTGTTTCTCTACCCATGCTTTCACCATTCTCGACAAGCTCTATGAGACCCACCCTGTTTTGACCTCTTTTGAGGGCTTACAAACGGCCTCGTCCTGCCGCGGACGCCATTGTCACAAAGCTGTGTTGCTTCGAGTTCAGGTTCTTTGCATAAAAGGAATCGCGATGATGAAAGTCATCGGAAACGATGAAATCCCTTGTAATGACGCTGAACAAATAAAACCTATTTAAAGCACACACGACAGGCAAACGAAAAGCACACACAAGGAAAAGAGCGGTAGTTCATGCAAGTGTTCGTGGTGCACAAAGAGTGTTCATCAGTGAAGTGGCCATGATGCACATTCTGGACGATGAGCACACTAAGGGTAAATGAGAGCACTTTCTGTGGGTGGAGCTCGGCGCCGCGTCGATCCTTGCGTATGTTCGAAGTGGCCGGACGCCCTGTCGATGTTCACCAGCCGGAGTGTGGCTGATGTATTTGAGACGTCGAGCAGGCCTGCGCTGCACGCCCTTACGGAGTTCGCCAGTCGCAGGCTTCAATAGGGGCAAGATGAGGCACCTGCTTCCACGTGGCTGTCTGTTGCAACGACCCACTGGAGTAGCCGCTCCCCGCTCGCCCCGGGTGCCATCTCCCATCTCCCGCCACGTCTTCCACGATCGCCGGATTCTGTCTGAATGCTGTTCGATTCTTTTCCTCCCGCTGTCCGTAGAAACTGCTGATTGGTTCTCATTCTTACTATCCTTGTGTGGCAGCTTTGCATCGTCTTCGTCTTCGTCGAAACGTGTTGGGAGCGCTCGTGGAGCCACCATTCTATGTCGCCGTCATCTTCATGTGGTGAACAAGCGCTGTACCAGGGCACATTATCATAGCAAACACATATGTTACGGACACGACTCTCAACAAAGAAAGTATTCGAGCATACAGTGCCCATGCACTGCTTGACGCCTGTGGCTAAGATGACGTTCTATATCTGCTGCGATGGCTGCGAGAGGCGCTTCGCAACAGTGTGATGTTAAGAACATAAAGATACCAGCAAAGAGCGCAGGGAATAGCCACCCACTTAGAGTACTACAAACTTCATGCGATTATTGTAGGCTTCGCTTTCGCCAGCGGTAAGTTACCTACTCATAACTAAAGGTAATTCTGCGTATGCCTGTAAATTCTCGTTGTTTTCACGCAGCTTGTACGAGTAAAATTTTGCCCCACGCTTCCCCTTATTATTAGTGCAAAAGAGGACGAAAAAACTCTCTTGCGTCTTTAGCTATGCAGGCGATCAGCGTTCCTGTTTCGCTGGTGTGACCTAGACTGTGTGAGACGTTAGTGTCTTATATAAGTAGTCCTACTACATTTGGTGGAAGGTGCTGCAATCCCCGACCTCACCGTCGAACTTCGCAACCGAACGTTGCCGACTGCTCCGTTGCCGACTACAATGCTCGAGGCTCTCAACAATCCGCTTGGAGCATTCACCGCTCCCATTAGTTGCGGCGCCGTTCAGCGGATCAGATGATAAAGAAGTGAAAATTGGCTCTCTACCTATGGACGCCTCCGTAATCGCAGCAAGTGCAATGACCAAACAAAGCTACGTACTGCCATCTTCTGTCTTGCTGACGTTGCGAAACTAGTTCCACAATCATAAGTAAGAGCCAAAAACCTGGTCCGCTTTCAAGGCAGCATTCGCGGAAGTTTTCGGCCGACCGGTCTTCCGAAAACGCCGAGCGGAACCGCTTCTAAGTCGGCGTGCTCAACAGCCCGGCGAGATTTGCACAAGCTACATCGAGGATGTCGTTTATATTGTCGCCCATGTCGATTGCACCATGAGTGAAGAGTACAAGGTAAAGCATATCTTGAACGGCATCGAAGACGATGCATTTCAAATGCTTATATTACTAAACCCTACATCTGTCACTGCTGTCGTCACTCTTTGGCAAAGCTTGGATGACCTGCATCGACAGAGGCCTGTTGCGCACGGTGCTGTTGCACCTGGCGACTCTCTCTCTTGCGCCTCACATTTCCCTCCAAGCCCGGATCATCGCTCTCCGTTCAGATTAAGGATATCATTTGTGAGGAAGTAGTGCACCAGCTCTCTATGCTGCCTCTCAGCGATCGACCTCTCCAGCCTGACGCCTCTCTCGCTGCTCGCGTTAGGCGGGCCATTCGTGAGTAACTTGCTGAGTGGCTACCTGGGGCTTAGCCCTGTTTTGCCGTGGTTGTACCTCTCACTTATGCCGCAGTCACTGCACGACGTACGCTGCTGTCATTCACGCTTCTTCTGTCGATGCGCCCTCAAGTTCTGCCACCTCCCATGTCACCTCCAATTCCGCCTCGAAGCGCAGTTCAAAATTATTGGCGCACACGCGACAACCGGCCTGTTGTGCCGCTAAAGCTTTCGCCAGCAATTTGGCGCGCTTCTGCCACAGTCGCATGCAACCTGCCAAACCTGCTGTCGCAACACCTGAATATGGTTATTCCCCAGAGGTTACCAGGCATCCCATGCATACCAACCCAGAGTTTTCGCCGTCTCCTCGACGCCGTTTCGGCACCCACCGCGTCATCGCTCGCTTTTGCCCTTACGCCATCGCCAGTCACCTAGCGAGGGAAACTAGCTGCTGTATTTCCGCAGGCAGGAACTGCAAACTTCGCGACTTCAATAAGGCCTGCACAGTCCTCGCACAATTTGTTAGACGATTTGTTCGAAGGAACCGCCGTAACTGCGCTTATTGATACTTGGGCTACACTTTCTGCCAAGGCGAAACGCTTTGTGGTAACCTGCACAATGCTGTTGTCTGGTATGCTTCTACGCACTGCTTGCTAAATGCAATAAAGCAGTGCTTGCTCAATGTAACACAAGGGTACTCATTGACGGCATTGTCTGTGTTGTTGAATTTTTCTTGCTCCCTTCATGTTCGCAAGACATCATTCTCGCCTGGGTTAAAACACGTTGGCGGGATAGTTGGTTAGAATCCATGGTAGTGTGTATAAGCGCGACTGGACGAGGACGAAGAAAGAAACAGATACACAGACACAGCGCTTCACTTTCAACTATAGATTTTATTTTCGTACGCATCGATAAATATATACCGTGCGAGCGGAAACAAACGTAGCAACAAAAAAGGACATTGAGTGGTGCATTTCGTTGAACCGAACACGTGTGCGAGGCAAGGGAAAAAAACATGTACTACAATGGTAACGAAGATAAACCAAGGAATCGTATCTCCTTTTCCGATAGTGTCACCGAAGGCTTGCTTACGCACTTCTGCTCTAATTTTGCTATCTCGTAGGCCTCTACAATCTCCCTCGTCATCCTGCTATGAGCTTTATACAGAATGGAAGTGCTTTCAAACATGGGCTTGCAGGAACAATCTCGGCAGTGAATACCCAAATGACCCGAGATTACCTTAATGAAGTTATATTGATGCTCTTTTAATCTCTCGTTGATGCATCTGCCGGTTGGACCAATATACGTTCTTCCACATGAAAGTGGGATGGCATAGACAACGTTATGAGTACAGGTTACAAATTGTTTGCGATGTTGGGTAGAACATGAGTGCCTTTTGTTATTCTCTGTGTTAACCTGTTTGCATAGCTTCCGTAGACGCTCAGGGGTAGAGAAAACCACGTCTACTCCTGATTTCGCCGCTATTATTCTGAGATTATGTGAAATAGAATGAATGTATGGTACCACAGCAACTTTCTTTGCTCTAGCATTGGTACTGCTTGCATTCGACGCGTTTTTGCACTTCCTGCTTAAGTCCTCCGCGACAGAAGTTAGCATAGGCATCGGGTAACAGAATCTGCCAGATGCTTGGCTTGGGCGCTTGGGACTGCTTGTATCACCATGGTGCCACCATCGACTGTGCCTGGGCCGAAGTCACACTTTTCTGCTTGCTGATTCCCCGTTGCCTGACCCTCCAGGAATCAAAACCGCCAAGCTCACGGTTGTATCACATACTGACAAAACACCCGGAATGTCGGTTTTGTGCACGTCTCTTGCTCTATTGGGCGAGACGTTCAAAGATTTTTACACCATCACTCATTTTTCTGCGTCGCAAAGCTCTACCTCTCCCGTTTGCTGTCCGCAACACTTTATCTGGATCATCCGCTATGCTTGTGTGTAATCCGTCTCAATACGTTATGATCTTACTGAGCGGAAGATCCCTAGATCATGTTCAATTCCTTGACCTGCTTCACAATCTCGATACTTCCAATGACACAACTTGTTATCAGCTCGACGCCCTCAATTCTCCGGTGCTGTGCATATCGCCATTATCATCATCAATGCCGTTGTCGTAGGACGTCCTTGGATATGTATTGGACGCCGATCTACCACCTCCGTATCACTATCGAGTCCTCGCGCTTCTTCAGATTTTTCGCTCGTCTTTTGGTCGCGACCAACCATCCCTGGGCGTGCAGCGACCGTCCCTCACAGCGTCCGCAGTCGTTCCCATCCTCCATTACGCCAGCGACCACACCAGGTGTCGACAGCCGACAAATAATTAACGAGCAAGTAAACGATGCTGTCCCGTAGCATCCTTCCTGGAGTTCTTCGGCGTCTCCTGTAGTAGTGGATCGCCGCGGACTCAATAAGATCACTCATAAAGGTATATATGCGCTTCCTCGGATCGATGACGCCTTCGACTCCTTACAAGGCGTCTTTGGATCTTTGCTCCGGCTATTGGCAAGTGCTGATCGCCGGAAATGACTGTGAGAAGACAGCTTTCGTTACGCCCGGCGGCTCGTACGAATTTACCGTAATGCCATTTGGTCTATGCAACGAGCCCCGGACACCAACATTGGTAACTACAAGTGGAGAATATGTATGACTTCGTTGATGACATCGTCCTGCTTTCGCTAGATTTCCCGATGAGCCTCGTTCACTTCCATGAGATACTGACCTGCTTCATTTCTGCCGCCATCCAACTCAACATCAAAAAGTGCCGTTTTGTTGCCCACAAGTCAACAATGTTGGGGCATGTTGTACCGAAGGACGGTGTGTTCCTGACCAAGCCAAGCTTCGCACGATTGCAGATGCCTGCTACTCTTAAGGCACTGCGTAGTTCAATGGGGCGCTGCTCTTATTTTCGACGTTTTGTGCGCAATTTTGCAGCTATCATCACACCCCTCAGCAATTTACTTACCACTAGCAACGGCTTCTTCATGTGGTCACCTTCGTGTGACGAAGCCTTCAAGCAACTACGCCGCGTACTTCGCCACCGATTCTTCGACACTACGATCCCGAAGCGCCTACAGAACTACAGACGGATGCCAGCGGCGTCTGACTTGACGCAGTCCTGGCAGAAAGCATAGACGGCTACGACGAGTACGCCGTACTTTAAAGAAGTCGGAAGCCAACTACTCTGTAAAATAAAATGAGTACTTGGGCATTATTTGGGCACTCGTCAAATTTCGTTTGTATTCATATGGTAACCCTTTTGATATTGTCACCGACCACCAAGCCCTTTGCTGGCTGTCTTCATTATAGATCCGTCAGCTCGCCTAAGCTAATGGGCACTTCGCTTACAAGAATATCACATCCACGTTGTCTACCGATCGCGAAGAAAGCACTCTGTCACCGATGCGCTTTCCCGATTACCGATACCTTCTGATGTGCCTTCACTGTCTACGCCCTTCGCAGCCATATCACCCCTTAGTATCGCTGATATGCCAGACGAGCATCGTAAGGAACCCAGACGAACAGCGTAAGGAGCGTGCCTACACCACGTTTTTCGACTGGTTCCCTTGTTTCGGTGGGGTTCCAACCTCACAGCCCTGGCCTTAAACCGAACTTCTCGCATGCTATTAGGGCCTCTACCGCGTCATAATTAGTACCTCCGATGTCAACTACGTTGTCGTACCTGTGACGCTACCACCCGACCTTAGACATCGCGGATGTGAAACTGTTCATATCAGTCGGCTTCTGCTGCACTATGACCACCTGATCCTACCTACGCTGTAAGTTGCCAGGATGGCTCATTTTCTCTCCCAAGGGCCATTGTGGTAAAAAAGATTACAAAGGAAACGCTCTTGTGTCTGCCGCTGGGCGCTCTATCAGCGTTGATGTACTGCCGGCGAGACCTCGATTGTGTGAGACGTTAGCGTTTTAGAATTATTCGTCCTACCACATTACAATTAAACACGAAATAATTGCATTTCAGCTGCATTCCTTGCTCATCAACGTTACAGTACTGACACGCGTCGATGCCCTGCGTATGAAAGAACTTAATGCGTTGCGTGATGAACAACGTTCAATGAAATTGACCAGCGTCCGGCGCAGTCGGTGGCAAGATGCGTCGCGTGGCTCATGTCTTCCGTCGTCCTTCTCCTGAAAGTTTCAACAACGTACCCGCATGCTAAATTAGGTTAGTGCGAGCTCCAGCGGGTACAGCTGTTGCACCGCTCTCTTGATGTTAGCTCCTGCGCTTGTTTTCGCATAGGCATGATCTTTTTTATCGAGTAGTCATACAAACAATTCTTGAACGAGTCCCATCTTCCATCCTTGTTGGCACTTGCAAGTGTCGTGTAGGAGAACAAGGTGACTGATTTTGATCCTGTGTAAAGTGCCCCATTTGGTGTTGTAGGAGGCCCTTATTTCAGACAGGTAATCATTAGACCAACGTTAGCAAAAGATAAGTCGAACTGCTGCTCATTTCCTCCACAATGCAAGCAGCTGAGATCAGTTTGTTGCAAAACTCAACATTCCTAGATTCGACAAAGGCGTCAGGCGTTTCGCAACAAGAAAACGTACCAGAATGAGGGACTCCGGATTCCTGCAGCCGTTTAGAAGCAGGTTATCGGCGTAGAGTTGACAACGGCCTCTACATCTGTCAGTATTGTTTGAAGTTCTAGTGTGCTGACACATTTGCTTCACCGATCTGATCAGCCGCTTGACCGTGCTTCACCCAAATTTGAAGCACGGTCAACGATGAACTTCCATTTGATGTGCTCACTTGAAATGTAGTCGAGGATTTGTTCGTGTGGCATCGGTCTCCACTGTTTGCTTGCTTGCTGTTCTTGCTTGTTGTTGTTTGCTCGTTGCTTGTTGCTTGCTCTTGCTTGCTGTTCTTGAGGGTCAACGCATTGTAAAAATGCACTGTGCGGGTAGCCTTCGTCATTACACAAATTCACGGAATGAATTCAACGAATAAGTGGTTGTCATGTCCTGTAACAACTCAAGATGTACTGCTCTAGTTACGGCGGTGTGAACAAACGACGTAGACCCTTTCAAAGCTGTTTCATTGATTCGCTCACAGTGGCCCGGTGAAGCCCAGTCGATCCACTTCAAGGGGTTATGACGCGGTGACTCACACCACTCGCAAAGGCGCTTCAATTTCGATGCATGTCCTGCGTTGTAACTGATCCTCTGATGACGTCCTTCACCAATTGGCGGCCTTGCAAAATCCAATATCTCTGTCTGAGTTGTACTTATATGTCACGGACTCCATCATCAAGAAGTTGATGATTACCCTGTAGAACAAGCATCTTGCAGTACAAGTTGTCCTTCGGAAGTACAGTGGAATGCTTGGTCTCATAAGGCAACTTGCTAATTCAGAGACGACGTGAGACGCGAGCACCATCGGAATCAGCAAAACAAATGACATCTCGAAGTGGCGAATCTGTGCAAACATATTCGATTTCTTTGACGAAAGTCGTTCTCTGTACTCTCTTTATTCTTTGAGGTTCGCTGGCTAGCACCTTTCCTGTTGAGAAAACTCAGGAATAATACTTTGACACCTTATCCTATGGATTTACCATCTAATCCAGGCTGTCACATGGTTTAGGCGTGTTATGAAGTGGTAGTTTTGTATGCACAGAATTTGTTGCGACGGTGCAGCACTGACTTGAAGTACTCGAACTGAACAATCTTCAGCGTCTCTTTCAAAACTGTCAGTGGTAAGAGCGCTCTCTCGTGGCCACAGCTTTATTCTGCTGTATCTACAAGGGTCCTGACCACCACAGTTCTCTGTCGTACATCTGAGTAGCAGAAATTCGTCGTATATGCACGTCGGCAGGGTTTTTCATTTTCGGGGCAATGCCTATACGAATGAAGGCCGGTGTTGCTTTGAATTTCTGCCTCTCGACTCCGAACGAACCCTTTCTACATACTTGGATCTTCGCTCAGCCAAGACAATGCAATAATCGAGTCAGTCCAGAAATCTATCGTCTCTTTATCTTCCGCTAATTCTCTCGGGATGTAAGTCACGAGAGATAAGGAGACGAGACTGGAGACGAGACGAGGCTGCAGTGCGTCACTCTCTCGGTGTCGGTAGTTGCGGTGTAGCAGATTGCACCATAAGCTGTTCTGCTTGCGTGAGCGAAGAAGTGAAGGGTGCGTCTCATGTGCTGTCGAATGATGGGTTTGTAATAAAAACGAGGAATTTCTACCTGTCAATGTTTAAGTTGCTGACATCATTTGCATCATTCAGTAGAAATTTGTTCTCGTCACTGTTCTCAATTGATGTGGCTTTTCAAGAGCTTTTGGAAGAATATCTTCATGCGAATCGCCTACTGGTGTAAAAAATCCCAGTGGACCTAGAAGCATGATGTCGTTTTAAGAATGAATCCTTTAGAGTTCGTCCTTTGATGGACGAATTCAGTGACGTTTCCCGGGGTGAATAAAAACGTGTCGGCATCTGGGTGCCGCACTAGTCAAAGCACGTTAAATACTCCAGTGATTTGTCAAAAATGTAATCCAGGTTGGTGCATTGTATTAGCGCCGAGCATCATTGGTACTTAGATGCCCATTTGTGGAGTTTCATGGAAGCTACTCCGAACATATCATTAGCTTCAAGACGCAAACTTAGGCGCTTCCTCACTGTTTCGGTGCCAGTCAAAATCAAGTCCTTGAGCTGCTTCACCTTGTGCGGGTAGCTCGGAGCCATCTTCTCGAGACGATGCTAAATAGTCGCACTAAGAAATTGGGACTGCATGTGGGTCCAAACGTCACTTTAGTCATGCACGATATGCAAATCCTCGATAAGGACTGTCCCTAAGTCGGTAAGTTCTCCAGCCACGAGCATTGCAAGGCACTTCGATTGTTTTGGTCGGCGCGTATCTGTAAGAATGCCTTCTTCAAATCGGCGATAAAAGCGATGCGACACTTCCTAAACGGTAGAAGACCGACGAGGTCATTGGTTCAGGCCAGAAAACAAACTCTTGTGAAGGGAAACCTCGCCCTTGTTGTGAGGCGATGTGTCGAAAAGCAGTCGAAGTTTTGTACAATCGTCGCCGATGAGTGCATAGTGCGGCACGTAGTGTATAACGCCGGTAGAATCTCATGTGTTACCGCCAGTGATAGGCTCTGCCACACCATCGTTGACACACTTTCAAACGGTACTGCCATAGTCACATAGAAACTGCGGTTTGTGGCGAAGCTTTCGGATTAGCTGATGCAGATGTATGTGTGCGGTTTTTTTTTTCTGTGGTCGTCTGAAAGAATTATGGGTTTCCGTGGTAACAATACCACATTACGATTGTCTTCTACGGTGGCTGTCTACCTGGAGTACTTAAAGGCCTTGTGCTCGCTGGTCGCTTATATTTTCTTTATGCCAACTGTCTGGAGGTTCCAGTAACTTTTTAGAACGTGAGACACGTGGCTGACTTCAGTTACTACTGCATTAGGCACTGCATTTTGCAACAATGACACATAATGATAGCAATGATAGAACCGCATGCATCTTCTTCATTTAGTGTCCATCTGAGCTTCATTACGATGGCTCTCAGCCTTTGTTCCATTTTCTGCACGTTACCGTTTAGGAAGGACGTAGGACAGTTGGAAAGTGGTGACTGCCTGTAACAATATTGACGGAGCCTGCCGCTTTCGTGTCCCTTACGTCCGTTAATTGATATCCTCTGGGAGTCATCTATTGCATGACGTTTGCACGTGTAAGAGGTAGGTGCTGGTTGCATGTCTGTGCCGTATCGAGTGCGTAGGCGATTACACATTCTGAAGTGTGAACTGAGGCCACATTGAGTAGGAGCGCATCCAGGTTGACGCCAAGGCGACATTCAGTTGTTTTTTTCGCCAATTCCTGGGTGACGAAAACGCGTTGGCAGCCTCCGTTGAAAACGATCCGCGCAGGTATACGATGTCTCGTTCCTGCGGCCCATACCACACTAGCCTGCTAGGGAATACGATAGTTTTAAGGTGCAGTTCCTGTGGCTTTAGGTTGTATTGCACTTGCAATGCCTTCAAAATGGTGTTCTGGTGGAGCTTAGGGTTGCACATCGTCTGTGCATATATTGTATTGTAGGCTCCACTGCCAACTCTTCGCCGAGAATTCTTCTACATTTGGTGCTCTAGGGTGCAGCGGAAGCATCATCCTTCTGCTTTCAATAGGTACTTCGTTATCTCTACGGAGATATTGAAGCTGCAGAGTTATCTCGCGTGGACCGGTGATTTTGAGAAAAAGCATGATTTGCCGTCGCTAGGCGAGTTAGTAGTTAATGTCAAAGCTTCTGCTGCAGCGTGGTTGTGTGACATTGTGTGAGTCCCGGGAGACTACTCCCGGTACTCGACTTCCGTAGCAATGAATTTAAGCATTGAGAGAAGAATTGGCTTTCGTTGTTCATTGTTCCATCCGAATTGAACGCTGTCTTGACTTGCTTCTATCCCAGGCGCATGTTTCTGTTGTGGTATTCAAGCGTCAGGTCGTGTCGAAGGCAGCCTAAGAAGATCAGATACAGAATACAACAGTATCCGTCTTTCGACACTCTGAGCGTCTTGATGCCGCGAATATGAGACTGTACTATGTCGTTCAGTTCGTTCAGTGCAGAGGTCGGTGAATCGTGTGGCAAGCTGTAGATCCATCAAGTGATTATTGTGGTTCTGCATTATTATTTCTTGCTTAGGGAAAATTTTCAGCAGTATTTCGCGAGCATCATTGTAGCACCTCGCTGTTGTTGGTGGTACACCGATGGCGTTTGCTGCGTCACTGGTTACCGCCGATACCAAATAAATGAGCTTGTCGTGAGCGTTGCCGACGTTGACAGCTGATAAAATTGTTCCAGAACGGCGTCCAATCGGTCGGTCGACCGTCAAACTTAAATAGCTCGATCTTCGGTAGGTGGACGGCGGACTGCTAAATACGTTATCCTAGTGTC